>NC_136793.1:53241453-53633514 GCF_951216825.1 Electrona antarctica
AGTAGCATGTTACATGTCAAACTAGGGGGTTTTCATGATTCTGAATCCATTCCAAGCATTAGTTTTGCACAAAATACGCACCTTGGGCTAAAAACAGCCATAGCCACTTGCTGACCTCATCACATTTTGTGCTGACCTCATCACATTTGTCATGACGTCTATGGCCGTTTTTAGCCCAAGGAGTGTTTTTTGTGCAAAACTAATGCTTGGAATGGATTCAGAATCATGAAAACCCCCTAGTTTGACACCTCACATGCTACTTAAGGCATAAGGAAAGTTTTGACAAACAATTTAGCCTGCCATAGGATGTTAATGGTAGGGTCACAAGAAACCCCTAAATTGCCCAATAGTGACAGCCGGTCAGCAAGTGGATTCATGAATGTATGTATATAGACAATATTTTAGGCCAATAAAACTTTAAACAAAAGAAGCCTGTCGGCTGCCGGACTATATGCGTCCTGAAGTGAAATACAATACGCATGTTTGAGTTTAGAACTCCTAAACACTGTTGTGTGAGTGAAACAAAAGGACTTCTTTCATGCTTTTCAGGGAAGCTTTGCAGAGCATGATGGATGGCTTTCTTGTTCAATAACAACCCGCTTTACACTCGTACACTTAAACACAAACGCACCTTTAAGAAGCCCAGGTGTGTGTGTGTGCGCGTGCGTGTGCGTGCGTGCGTGGCAATGCCTTGCTTAAAGTCACATATGATGTAAATTCTCCATTTATTGTCAATGGGAATTTAATGTTTGTGTAAGATGAAAATCTACACTAATAGCTGAATATAGGAGGGGCTATAGCCCCCCTCAAAAACAACTCAAGGTCAACTTGCAGACCTGGGTATATATGCTGTGAATGGCAACAAGTTTACAAGCCAGTGTTTACCTGGGACAGTGTTTCTCATACAGTAGTTGTTTAGAGGTTGCATAGACGTTTATCACGATCCTCTCATGTAAACCTGCTCGCCTAACAAATCAGAAAACAAATGCATTGCGTGTCTGAATTCAATGCTGCGGCTGATGATCAGTCGTTATTATAACACTTTGGTGCGTGTACATGTGTGCACGTGCGTGCATGAAGCACCTGCACTGTGCATTGATTTAAGGGTTCCCGGTTTGAAGGGCTGAATATATGGTCATCCTAGTCAAAACCAGAGCGCTCTGAAATCGGAGCAGATCCCGAACGCACTCTTAAAAAGGACTTGAAACCCTATAGGCTAGGAGTTTGTATAGTTCAGCTTAAAAACTACAGTCCTATAGTCAAACACACATACTATTGTACATATTTTCTTCTGGTCATAGAGTGCAAATTTCAAATTGTGCTACTGTTCTACAATACTATACAAGTACTATTAACACTGAGTAACTGGAGTTTCTTCCAGCGCCGAAATGTCCCTTTAAGCTCGATTCGTACAAATGGAGTGGCACGCCAAATATCAACAAACTGAAAGCTCACAACCATGTTGCATCGTGACACGCTGAGAGGCACGACAAAGTCCAAAGTAAGCATTAGCAATTAGCATGTCACACAGAGCTGCTCCGTACACATTCACAGTGCCTTGACAGTGCATGCGTTCAACTTCTTCAAAGTTAAAAATAGAATGACATGCGGGCTGAATGATATATGATCTCGGTCATTCATCTAAATTGGACAAATGAGGCCCACACGTCTGAGCCGTGAAAGAACCATGCACAATGGGTCTGGATGAATGAGAGGTGTGTGTGTGTGTGTGTGTGTGTGTGTGTGTGTGTGTGTGTGTGTGTGTGTGTGTGTGTGTGTGAGTGTGTGTGTGTGTGCGCCTATGTGCACGGGTGCGTGCGCATGCATAAACTTTGCGCAAGCACGTGTTTATGTTCATGCGCATGTGCCTCCTCTATGCAGGATGTGTGTGTGCCTGCATGTGTGTGTGTGTGTGTGCCTGCGTGTGAAGGGCCCGGGTGCACGTGTGAACGTGCAGGACTGCGTGCACACGTGTGTGTAGATGTGTGTGTGCTGTAGGGGGGGGGGGGGCAGAGCGGAGCGGGGGGGGGGGGGGGAGACGGGACGTTGCATCTGCTCCTCATTAAAAGGCGCTAATGAACGCACGTGTGTTCCACCTGGCTTCGTGCAGTGTGTGTGTGTGTGTGTGTGTGTGTGTGTGTGTGTGTGTGTGTGTGTGTGTGTGTGTGTGTGTGTGTGTGTGTTAGGCTTTGGTGCACACAGTGACGAGGGCCTGGCCTTCTCCCCGGCACTCCTGAGTTCTGGTAGAAAGAAAAAAAATGTCTGCAGACAAACAGGAGGGTTTGGAGTCCCCAGACGCTCATCTGACAACAGTTTGACGCTTTCACCTCTAATGATGAAGGTGCCGTTCACTGGAGGCCTCTCTCTTTACCTTGAAAGAACAACAAGCAATGATGATTCCACCATGAAGCCCCCAGATAGCCAACGAGTCTTTCCAATACTGCCCCGGGTATAAATCCCCCCCCCCCCCCCCCTTCCCCCGCCTCCCCGTTTGTCTCTGTCCCCACGCACACACACACGCACGCACACACACACACACACACGCGCGCGCGCACGCACACACACACACACACACACACACACACACACACACACACACACACACACACACACACACACACACACACAAGCTGCACTAGTCATGTGTCACGGTTCTGCTCGGCTTTGCTCCTCTGCACTGAGCTACATTATTTAAAACGAGACGATTCCTATCAATTCTTAACTGTGACCAGGTAACATTAACAACAACATGTTAAGTCTCACGGTCGATTTTGACATCAGGCAGGCTACTTCTATTAGTCAAGAATTACGTTAAATTCGGAAATAAACAATGTGCATAAACTTAATCGCGTAAGTTCTATAGTTAGTCCAATTGTCATTGCTTATACCTTTCTGCAAAGTGCAAACAGTCCCACTTGTACAGTTTATAACGACGGTACTTGTCTGTCAACATCCCGCCATCCCTGCCGTCTTACATTTCACCCAAATTCAACTTGGTCCAACACGGCCTAAACCTCAGGTCAAATGCTTAGTACCTTAGTGTGTAGTACCATGAGCATTCAAATCCGAGGGGGGTAAAAAATGTCTGGCCTTTTTTGGCCCCTGGTCGTGGAATGATCTACAGTCCAGACTAAAATTGGCTGTGAAAGTTCCCTTGAGAAGTTTCAAAAGGATCATCTTGATGTACAGTCCAACACCTGCACATGTTTGGATATGTACTAGCCTATGTTCATGCCTATTTATTTATTGGTTCAGATCGTGTAGATTGTGTATGTATGTGGTGTATTTTGCCCTGCTACTAAATAGTAGGACTGGGGACTTTTTGTATTTATTCATAGGTACTGTAAGATGTATTCTGGATGTTGTATTTGCTGGTCCAAAATGTAACATTGACGATGTGGTATTGAAGTGTAATTTTATTTCTGCCTCTTGGCCAGTTCCCACTTGTAAAAGAGACGCAGTCTCAATGTGTTTTTACTGGTTAAATAAAGGTTAAATAAATAAAATAAAATGCCGCATAGCGCGTATGCACATTGGGCAGCAGCAGTGTTCTTTCAGAACGGGCAGGCGGGGGAACTTGGGGAAGGCGGGGAGCTACCCGGGGCAGTGTACAACATTTGGTGTCCAAAATGCGGAAGTGCTAACTCGCCTGAAGAACGTGCCTGAACGCGCGCTCTTTTGCTTGCCCTACATGCACGAGCAAAAGCAGTTCCAGCTTAGGAAATAGGGTTGCGTGGCTTAGAGTGTGGTAACCAAGAGCTGGTTACCACACTGTTCCGGGCAGCGCACCCCTCGCGCCTCCGCCTCCCAGTTCTTCTGCGTGTGTGTAGTGTCAACACACGCAGAGATGACAGATCAGAATCACACACACACACACACACACACACTTGCGTGCACGGTATGGAATGAACATAATAATATAATAATTAGGCCTGCATCGCTTTGCCTAAAACACTTAATTATGAAAAGGACCGCAATTGGAAAAAGCCTGCGGCTGGCTCCCATTTGTTGAAGAGAGATCTATACATTTTCAATTTATATTGTTATTATGCTTCAATTATCGCTTTGGCTAAAACGCTGAATACTGTGGATAAAGTAGGCTATAACTTGTAGGCATTCATAACTACAGACATTAATATAGTCTATATTATAGACTACCGCATAGAATTGTACAATTATATAGCCTATACATTTAACAAACAAGCTTGATTGACATTTGTAAATAGGTCAATACAAAAACTGCTACGAGGATAAAACCAGAAAACGCACTAAGACTTGTCACCAAAATCAAGGTCAAAATGCGTGTGCGCGCATGCGGGTGCCTGCCTGCCTATCTGCAGTGGTGAAAAAAGTGCTTCCATTTCTTAAAAATCACACCCGTGTGAACTGAGTGGTGCAACTACTCTGTGATGTCAGAGACGTCACTCTACTAACCATAGCAACCATGCTCGTTTTTTTGGTACGAACAAACACGGGTACACGGGTACAGAGCCAGTTGTTGGAGTGGTTTGCACCACTCAAAAAGGTAAAAGTGCTGTATCAATACTCCAAATATAGAGATACTCTGTTACAAGTAAAAGTCAGAAATTCTAAATGTACAAAAGTATTGGCATGTCTGTCGGACTGTCTGTATGAAGTCATCGTAGTGAACAGAAACGTCAACTCCCCCCTCCCAGTCTGTGGGTTGTGTTGGGTCTGTTTTCCACAGTCTGTGGGTTGTGTTGGGTCTGTTTTCCACAGTATGTGGGTTGTGCTGGGTCTGTTTTCCACAGCATGTGGGTTGTGTTGGGTCTGTTTTCCACAGTATGTGGGTTGTGTTGGGTCTGTATTCCACAGTCTGTGGGTTGTGTTGGGTCTGTTTTCCACAGTCTGTGGGTTGTGTTGGGTCTGTTTTCCACAGTCTGTGGGTTGTGTTGGGTCTGTTTTCCACAGTCTGTGGGTTGTGTGGGTCTGTTTTCCACAGTCTGTGGGTTGTGTTGGGTCTGTTTTCCACAGTCTGTGGGTTGTGTTGGGTCTGTTTTCCAGTCTGTGGGTTGTGTTGGGTCTTTTTTCCACAGTATGTGGGTTGTGTTGGGTCTGTTTTCCACAGTCTGTGGGTAGTGTTGGGTCTGTTTTCCACAGTGGGTTGTGTTGGGTCTGTATTCCACAGTCTGTGGGTTGTGTTGGGTCTGTATTCCACAGTGGGTTGTGTTTGTTGTCTCCACCAGGCCGAAGCCATGGGGAGAGAGTATGTTTTGTTTTGGTCTGTTTTCCACAGTCTATGGGTTGTGTTGGGTCTGTTTTCCACAGTATGTGGGTTGTGTTGGGTCTGTTTTCCACAGTCTGTGGGTTGTGTTGGGTCTGTATTCCACAGTGGGTTGTGTTTGTTGTCTCCACCAGGCAGAAGGCATGGGGAGAGAGTATGTTTTGTTTTGGTCTGTTTTCCAGTCTGTGGGTTGTTTGTTGGGGCTGTTTTCCAGTGGTGGAAAGTAACTAAGGCGTCCGTCCGTCCGTCCGTCCGTCCGTCCGTCCGCCCGTCCGTCCGTCCGTCCGCCCGCCCGTCCGTCCGTCCGTCCGTCCGTCCGTCCGTCCGTCCGTCCGCCCGCCTGTCCGTGTGTGTGTCTGTGAACAATACAACTCAAGAATTAATGATGAACTTTTCTGTTGAAAAGGTCGAGGTCACCAAAATCAAGGTCAAAATGCGTGCGCGCGCATGCGCGTGGGTGCCTGCCTGCCTATCTGCAGTGGTGAAAAAAGTGCTTGCATTTCTTAAAAAGGTAAAAGTACTGTATCAATACTCCAAATATAGAAATACTCTGTTACAAGTAAAAGTCAGAAATTCTAAATGTACTTGAGTAAAAGTACAAAAGTATTGGCATGTCTGTCGGACTGTCTGTATGAAGTCATCGTAGTGAACAGAAACACCTCAACGTCAACTCCCCCCTCCCAGTCTGTGGGTTGTGTTGAGTCTGTTTTCCACAGTCTGTGGGTTGTGTTGGGTCTGTTTTCCACAGTCTGTGGGTTGTGTTGGGTCTGTTTTCCACAGCATGTGGGTTGTGTTGGGTCTGTTTTCCACAGTCTGTGGGTTGTGTTGGGTCTGTTTCCACAGTCTGTGGGTTGTGTTGGGTCTGTTTTCCACAGTCTGTGGGTTGTGTTGGGTCTGTTTTCCACAGTCTGTGGGTTGTGTTGGGTCTGTTTTCCACAGTCTGTGGGTTGTGTTGGGTCTGTATTCCACAGTCTGTGGGTTGTGTTGGGTCTGTTTTCCACAATCTGTGGGTTGTGTTGGGTCTGTTTTCCACAGTCTGTGGGTTGTGTTGGGTCTGTTTTCCACAGTCTGTGGGTTGTGTTGGGTCAGTTTTCCACAGTATGTGGGTTGTGTTGGGTCTGTTTTCCACAGTCTGTGGGTTGTGTTGGGTCTGTTTTCCACAGTGGGTTGTGTTGGGTCTGTATTCCACAGTCTGTGGGTTGTGTTGGGTCTGTATTCCACAGTCTGTGGGTTGTGTTGGGTCTGTTTTCCACAGTCTGTGGGTTGTGTTGGGTCTGTTTTCCACAATCTGTGGGTTGTGTTGGGTCTGTTTTCCACAGTCTGTGGGTTGTGTTGGGTCTGTTTTCCACAGTCTGTGGGTTGTGTTGGGTCAGTTTTCCACAGTATGTGGGTTGTGTTGGGTCTGTTTTCCACAGTCTGTGGGTTGTGTTGGGTCGGTTTTCCACAGTGGGTTGTGTTGGGTCTGTATTCCACAGTCTGTGGGTTGTGTTGGGTCTGTATTCCACAGTCTGTGGGTTGTGTTGGGTCTGTTTTCCACAGTCTGTGGGTTGTGTTGGGTCTGTTTTCCACAATCTGTGGGTTGTGTTGGGTCTGTTTTCCACAGTCTGTGGGTTGTGTTGGGTCTGTTTTCCACAGTCTGTGGGTTGTGTTGGGTCAGTTTTCCACAGTATGTGGGTTGTGTTGGGTCTGTTTTCCACAGTCTGTGGGTTGTGTTGGGTCTGTTTTCCACAGTGGGTTGTGTTGGGTCTGTATTCCACAGTCTGTGGGTTGTGTTGGGTCTGTATTCCACAGTATGTGGGTTGTGTTGGGTCTGTATTCCACAGTCTGTGGGTTGTGTTGGGTCTGTTTTCCACAGTATGTGGGTTGTGTTGGGTCTGTATTCCACAGTATGTGGGTTGTGTTGGGTCTGTATTCCACAGTCTGTGGGTTGTGTTGGGTCTGTATTCCACAGTGGGTTGTGTTTGTTGTCTCCACCAGGCCGAAGGCATGGGGAGAGAGTATGTTTTGTTTTGGTCTGTTTTCCAGTCTGTGGGTTGTGTTGGGTCTGTATTCCACAGTGGGTTGTGTTTGTTGTCTCCACCAGGCCGAAGGCATGGGGAGAGAGTATGTTTTGTGGGTTGTTTGTTGGGGCTGTTTTCCAGTGGTGGAAAGTAACTAGTCAGGACATTTAAGTACTGTACTTAAGTACAATTTGAGGTATTTGTACTTTACGTTTCCAATTTTCGATACTTTTACTTACTCTTTTACTTACTCGATTTTGAGTATTATTACAAAACATACAATAACCACTTAAGCCCTATACATTTCAGCCATTTGAAAATTGACGTATAGCTTGTAGATCTGCTATTTTCAACATTTTTATACAAACTTGAAACAGGACATTCTGCACAATGAGTACTTTTGATGCCGTTACCGTACTTTTGGACTTTTACTCATGTACATTTTGAATTCCAGACTTCACTTACAGTAACAGAGTATTGCTATAATGCAGCAGCAGTATTGATGCTTTCACGACTCAGGGGTGTCCAAAGTGCGGCCCGCGGGCCAAATGTGGTCCTGTGGGACGGCCCACACAGCTACACACCTGAATTGTATAGCGCCTTTATCCAAGGAGCTTTACATAGATTGTGCATTACATTCACCCATTCACACTCATATTCATACACCGATGGCGGTGGAAACTATGCAGGGCACCAACCAGCACATCAGGAGCAATTAGAGGTTCAGAGTCTTGCTCAAGGACACTTCGACACTAACTCTGGGGGAGCCCGGGTTCAAACTGGCAACCTTGCGGTTTCCATCCAGCCAAATACCCCTGAGCCAAAGCCATCGTTACATTAAAGTTTTTTAACCTGGGCATTTCCCAGAGTATAATTTGTCAGTGTTCTTTGTTCCTTGTGTGCATATATATATATATATATATATATATATATATGGTTTTGTAATGTGACATAAGGCTGAAAAAATACACTTTTTGTTCACAGCACACACCTGACCAATGACCATTGATATTAAATATAGCTGAGAATAGTTTAAATGCGATGCATATGTATGTGACTTTGTTGTAGTCCGACGGTACATTATGTCAGGAAAAGCCCTTGGGTGAAAAATGTTTGAACAAACATTTGAGTACTTTTTTGTTCCACCACTGCTGTTTTCCAGGGATTCACTGAGTAGCAGAATAGTTAGCCTGCAAGTGATGCCTGTTGAGCTTGTTCCAGTTTTATTTATTCTTCTCCTTCAGGTATAATGAGTAAACACTTTGGGGAAAAAGGTTGGTAAATTGGTGTTCGGAGCACACATTTACAAACAGCCGTAGTAGTAGAACTCTCTCTCTCTCTCTCTCTCTCTCTCTCTCTCTCTCTCTCTCTCTCTCGGCAGCTGTCTTCTGTGTCTCTCCTGTGAGAACACTTACCCCGGGGGTCTCCCACGGCCTGCCTGCCATGTTTTGTATCGATACAACACCCCCGTTGGCGAGAGCCACACCTGGGAGCGTCCCACGGCACAACCAGCTCGACTGGTGGTTCCACTGTGACCACGTGTTGTGTTGTGTTGTGTTGGGTGGAGGAGGAACACGGGCAGCCGGGCCAACTAACTGACTGACTAATTACTCTGCGATTATTCCCCACCTGTGGGCCACTTGCAATGTCCTCGTGACCCCAGCGGTGGGCCTTGAGGACATTGCAAGTGCAGGGCCCCCGAATAATTGGCAAAACACTAACATTTAAATGATATTATACCACAGGTCGTTTCGAGGAAGCAATCTGATTGGTTGAAACGGCATTCTAGCCGTGGGTTAAACCAGCACCATTCACCACCTAATCAAAACAAAGAATTCAGCTGCTCTGTTTTCCTAACCTGACTCCGCCAGATGGGGCAGCAGAGAGTACACTGGGTTCCCCCCTCCTGCTCCCATCTGGGAACTCTCAGGCAGACTTGATGCCCGGCCACAAAATGGCCTGGCCAATCAGCAGCAGCTAGAGGCGGGATCAAGCCATACACAGTGCTGCCTTGAACCCAGTGTACTCTCTGCTGCCCATCTGGCGGAGTCAGGTTACTGTTTTCCCAGAGCGCTAGCAAACTCGGTGGCTAGGCTAGCTAGTTTCTTGGGACATTTGTGGTCGTAGTGACTACATCTGTCATTAAAAAAAAATATTTTTTCAGCGATTTTCTTAGTTTTAAGGGTAACTGTTGTATAATTGCAATATTACACTCGAGGGTGTGGTTTAACGTGATTATTGCCACTTCAGTGATGCTTGCGGAACTCGACTTCGTCTCGTTCCTTACCGCATCACTGTCGTGGCAATAATCACGTTAACCCACACCCTCTCGTGTAATATTGCTTAAATATAACATGAAAAAATAATGTCATGGTATTTTTTCTTTAAAACCGAAAGGAACTTAGCAGTTTGAGCGTCATGGCAGCCTCTGTGTCGCGCCGCAGGCCCGCGGGAAGTACTTTACACTCGCAGGGGCTGAGCGTCTAGTAGGGGGTGCGCGCGCGTAGCGCGTGCCGCAAAAATGCGCGTGCGCGCGCATCATGCACGCGCATTTTTGCGCATTTTCACGCGCAAACGTGGCCTTTACTTTCCCTCTCCACACGCAAGTTATATGAACGAACTGACACAGGCAATTAACCAGGATAAGGTGCCAATACTGTGATACAGCATATTTATTAGGCCTGGCCTATCTCTTTTTTTTCTTCCCCTCCTGTTCGAGGGGGGGCTGTGCCTGGGGGGAGGGGGTGCTACAGCCCCCCCAGCACCCCTACTTCCCTCAGCCCTGTCGCGCCGTGCTCGCTTCTTGCTGCTGATCGGGCCGTTGGAATATTTTTGGACACTATGACGACAAGCGACGGCACTATTTCAAGGCAGACCGCCGTGAAACGGATCTACGTTAACGGTCGCGTGATTCTTTAAAAGGTATAGTGGAAAAAGACTCCCGCAAGTGAAGTTATAGTTTCACGATTGAAAACCTCTGCACTACATGTGTTAAAAAGCGTTACTTAAAGTATACTATACATCATTTAAATAAACCGTGAACTATGCACGACGTGGCCCTTGGCCGTGAACACAAGATGTTCAAGTGGGCCCAGCTGGCCTGATCCAGAAAATGTTGGAAACCTCTGATCTGTCTCTCCTCTCTCTCCCTCTGTCTGGCATGTGATGGCATTTCTATCTCTGCGGGACCCCCAATTTATATTGTAAAAGCAATGTTAATTTAACTCTGAGGGTGTACAAATGAAACCAAATCGACCTGAGGGTCCATTTGTGTAGATGCTATTAGTGTAGATGTTCATCTTACACAAACCATTGTGTAAAATTCCCATTGACAATGAATGGATTATCCATTATTATACACGTAAGTCCCCTAACCTCATATCAGTCTTAACCGGCCACGTAAGTCCCCTAACCTCATATCAGTCTTAACCGGCCACGTAAGTCCCTTAACCTCATATCAGTCTTAACCGGCCACGTAAGTCCCCTAACCTCATATCAGTCTTAACCGGCCACGTGAGTCCCCTAACCTCATATCAGTCTTAACCGGCCACGTTTCACAATGTTTTTGCTTCGGCGGCAGCAATTTCACTTCCGTGTTTCCTAAGCAGCCAAGTAGACTCCAGGCGAGTCTGCTGGCTCCATTGCATTCGAGTGATTATCGGTTGATAGCATTCGAAGCGGGTGGTCTCGGGTCTCCTTGCCCTCTCTCTCCTTCTCTCTCTCTCTCTCTCTCTCTCTCTCTCTCCCTCCATGCCCTCTCTCTCTCCCTCTGTGCCCTCTCTCTCTCTCCCTCCGTGCCCTCTCTCTCTCTCTCTCCTCCGTGCCCTCTCTCTCTCTCCCTCCGTGCCCTCTCTCGCTCTCTCCCTCCATGCCCTCTCTCTCTCTCTCTCTCTCTATCTCTCTCTCTCTATCACTCTCTCTCCGTGCCCCCCCCCCCTCTCTCTCTCTCTCTCTCTCTCTCTCTCTCTCTCTCTCTCCGTGCCCTCTCTCTCCCTCTCTCTCTCTCTCTCTCTCTCTCTCTCTCTCTCTCCCTCCATGCCCTCTCTCTCTCTCTCTATCTCTCTCCTCTATCTCTCTCTCTCTATCACTCTCTCTCCGTGCCCCCCTCTCTCTCTCTCTCTCTCTCTCTCTCTCTCTCTCTCTCTCTCCGTGCCCTCTCTCTCTCCCTCTCTCTCTCTCTCTCTTCTCTCTCTCCTCTCTCTCTCCTCTCATCTCTCTCTCTCTCTCTCTCTCTCTCTCTCTCTCTCCGTGCCCTCACTCTCTCTCTCTCTCTCTCTCTCTCTCTCTCCTCTCTCTCTCCGTGCCCTCTCTCTCTCTCCCTCTCCTCTCTCTCTCTCTCTCTCTCCGTGCCCTCTCTCTCTCTCTCTCCGTGCCCTCTCTCCTTCACTCATAGTCACAGGAAACACCGCTCCTCAACCGTGTCGTACAGTGACAACCGTGGGTAATGACAGTGGAGCGCACGCTCGCTCCTCATTTACTTGGAGCTGGCAGTGTAACAGTTCAGCTCAGAACTCTTAAGTGGTTGTTAATTTAATATGCAAATAAGTCTCTTGTCAATCTGAATGCATTTTAATGAAAACCCCTTGCGCTTCTGGAGGGGAGGAGGAGGGGGGGGGGGGGGGGGTCACCCACGTTGACTGTGTTGTGCACAGAGGAGGAAAAGGTGTAGCAGCAGTCGGAACACGGGATGCTGAACGAGGGCATATCATATCTTTTCTTCGGAGACAGTGAAACAGTGAGAGAGGTATATGAGGCTTTGATAGTTGAGGAGCATTAACGATATTTCGCGCAAATTCGTAAGCGCCAAATTTTGCACAGATGTAGCCGCGGGCATGCTCTATAATGATTTAGCTATGGGCGCCCGTGCCGGCGACCTTTGGGGTCGCCATAGCGGCTAAAATCCATAAGGCCACCATTAGCAACCTATAAAAGGCAATACTTTCTAAATTTCATTATGCTTTAAGTAGCATGTGAGGTGTCAAACTAGGGGGTTTTCATGATTCTGAATCCATTCCAAGCATTCGTTTTGCACATAAAAAAAACGGCCATAGACGCCATCACAAATGTGACGAGGTCAGCACATTTGGGCACATTTGGGCAATCGGCTATGGCCGAATTTAGCCCAAGGATTGTTTTTTGGGCAAAAGTAATGCTTGGAATGGATTCAGAATCATGAAAACTCCCTAGTTTGACATGTCACATCATGCTACTTAAAGCATAATGACATTTTGAAATGATTGCCTTATATATATACCTGTAGGCCATATGGATTTGGTCACTGTGGCGACCCCAAAGGTCGCCGGCTCGGGCGCCCTAGTTAAATCATTCGAGCAGGCCCTGGGCTACATCTGTGCAAAATGTGGCACTTTTAGACAAATTAACGTGAAATCACCCTTTCCCTATGCTCATATAGAAATCCCACTTATCTTTCCCTATGCTCCTACACTATGACAGAAATCACCCTTATCTTTCCCTATGCTCCTACACTATGGCAGAAATCACCCTATCTTTCCCTATGCTCCTACACTATGGCAGAAATCACCCTATCTTTCCCTATGCTCCTACACTATGACAGAAATCACCCTTATCTTTCCCTATGCTCCTACACCATGGCAGAAATCACCCTTATCTTTCCCTATGCTCCTACACTATGACAGAAATCACCCTTATCTTTCCCTATGCTCCTACACTATGACAGAAATCACCCTTATCTTTCCCTATGCTCCTACACTATGACAGAAATCACCCTTATCTTTCCCTATGCTCCTACACTATGACAGAAATCACCCTTATCTTTCCCTATGCTCCTACACCATGGCAGAAATCACCCTTATCTTTCCCTATGCTCCTACACTATGACAGAAATCACCCTTATCTTTCCCTATGCTCCTACACCATGGCAGAAATCACCCTTATCTTTCCCTATGCTCCTACACTATGACAGAAATCACCCTTATCTTTCCCTATGCTCCTACACTATGACAGAAATCACCCTATCTTTCCCTATGCTCCTACACTATGACAGAAATCACCCTTATCTTTCCCTATGCTCCTACACTATGACAGAAATCACCCTATCTTTCCCTATGCTCCTACACTATGGCAGAAATCACCCTATCTTTCCCTATGCTCCTACATTATGACAGAAATCACCCTTATCTTTCCCTATGCTCCTACACTATGACAGAAATCACCCTATCTTTCCCTATGCTCCTACATTATGACAGAAATCACCCTTATCTTCCCCTATGCTCCTACACTATGACAGAAATCACCCTATCTTTCCCTATGCTCCTACATTATGACAGAAATCACCCTTATCTTTCCCTATGCTCCTACACTATGACAGAAATCACCCTATCTTTCCCTATGCTCCTACATTATGACAGAAATCACCCTTATCTTTCCCTATGCTCCTACATTATGACAGAAAATAGCAGATCGACAAGCTCGCTGTGAGCTTGTCTATTTTCAGAGAAAGCTTTCCCCAAAAAAGACACAAGTATAGTATAGAGCTCTGATGAACTCCGCTTAACCATATATGGGGTTTAAGTGGTTAACGTTGTGCCCTGATCTGACAGTCTATAGGTAAATGGTGCATTTATATAGCGCCTTTATCCAAGGCGCCTTACATACATATATTGTGCATTATTGCATTGCCCTGTGTGAATCACACACACACATCCATACACCGATGGCAGAGGAAACCATGCAAGGCACCAACCTGCTCATAGGGAGCAATTAGGGGTTCAGTCTTGCTCAAGGATACGTCGAACACCAACTCTGGGGGGAGCCCGGGATCAAACTGGGAACCTTCCGGTTGCCAAGCGGCCGCTCTATACCCCGTGAGCCACTGCCGCACACCCCTCATGTGTTCCTATACCATTTTTGGGAAGAGATTCTGCGTTCACAAGGAGGAGGAAGCCCAGACAGACAACACTATAGCTCAAGCACAACCGAGTGACACAAAAACATATATCCTCTACCCACAACCTGCTGCTAATGACAGATCTTCGCTCAGCCTTATGCCTATACACATTGGCAGTGGAGTAGTGTCTGAAGGTAAGGTGAGCGTGTTATTGGGAAGGTGGGGGGTGGATTGCAGGCGGTGTTAAGACCGGACTAGAGATTCTATAAATGTCTTCTAAATCCTGACAGTTTTCAGAAAAGCCCTATATGTTTCTATATCAATGGTTCTCAAACATTTTCAGAAGCAAAGATTTTAGTTAAAAACGTTCGCTCTGAAAGAATATATGTTCAAAGATTTGCGCCACACTTCTACAAGATCTACAAGCTCGTAGCACGGCACCTGGTGCTACAAGCGCTTCAAGCTTGTAGATCTGCTATTTTTTTCAATAGCTAAAGTATAACATAATGCCTAAAAAAAACACCAAAAGGGGGTTCCCGTTCAGAATGGGTTAAGTCAAGCAGGAACCCTCCAATGTTGCTAATTTATTTACAGATTTAATTAGATGGATAGAGCCCTCACAGATATAAGAAAGAGGGGAGAGATGTTGCCAGCGTTACAGCACTTTAATTATGGTAGCAGGCTCCTGATCCCCGCGCTCCGCTGTCTGGGGAGCCAGTTAATTAAAATCCTCATTATTTTACTTTTAATTAGTTCCCCCCTCTTTTGTTTCCTTTCACCATATGGCCGTGTTCCGTGGTCAAATTAACGTAATTGAGCTAATTAAGCCGATCACTTTAATTATTCAAAGCGTTCCGATTGGCCACGAGTAACTTTTCTTCCTCTTCTCTCCCTCTCGCTCCCCCTCTTCGCCTGACATTCCCGCGCGAGGCACCGAGTTGTAAAAGTCGTCTCTCTCTTTGTCATTAAAGACATGCTCTTTTACTCCCATTGCCTGAGACGGTAGTGAATCACGGGCCTGGAACATGCCTGTCTCTACACGCCCCCCCCCCCCCCCACGACCACATGCTCAAGTCATGTCTGATGTTTCACTGATTGACTGTGTAGATTATGCAACCGCCACACCATCACAGGGGGATCATATGTACAGTATAGTGGCTTGTCTGAGCGCTTACAATACAAATATGGTAAAGACAAATTGGGGTGTATATTATTGTGGAAGTTGTTTTCGGCTCCTTGTCACGAGCCATCTGGGCGCGGGAGGGATTGGATTCATGGAAGATACCAAGAATAGCTTTGGCAGACTTCACTGCATGCATGCATGCATGCATCGGTTTTCAGCGGGATTCTCAGCATAGCCTTAGCTGAATTCCTTTTAACGCGCGCCATGGCGCACCACGCCATTTACATTCTTAGAGATTTGAAAACTGCCAAAACCAGATTGTAGCCGCAGAGGCTGAGCAACAACATCAATCTTCAAACTGTGTGTCTGAAGGAAGGTGGGCCTGAAAAATATAGTGCGCTGCGGTCATACCTGTCCATCAGCATTCAACGCATTCAACACCGCCCACACCACACACACACACACACACACACACACACACACACACACTTCGCAATGAATTCCACCGCACATACCTCTCTAGCCTAGTTCACATTGGGGTCAAATGAATGTTTGTTCTGCAGTGCTTGCAAAAGGAAAGTTCCATTCTTCTCGAGTGGTTAGTGTGTAATTATATGAGGCCAACACTTGATTCTCCCACAATGAAAGCTTCCCTTAGTTGAACAACTTAAACACAGCCTGAAAAACACGTTTGAGGTGCAAAAAAAGGAAACCCTGGCGGACATTGATCATCTGTGTATTCTTACAATACATGAAGAACTCTGGTCCACATATTTTGATGACCACACTGTGAAGGGATAGGCAGCTCATTCCAGCACGGAACACTGACTGCAGCGTACAAATGTAACCAAATGGACCCGTAAAAAGGGTCCATTTGGTAAGTTACACGTGTGACTCTACTCTCAAGAGTTCCAATTAACACTCAGCAACGTGATGATCTAATAATGATCTCACTGGGATACTGTTGTCATTTGAGACCAGTGGATCAGCGTGGCAAGAGAGCTGAGGGCCTTGACAAAGATGGCGGCCATACATATACTATCTTGGAACTGTATCGCAGGAGTTGCCGGGGTTGGGTGGAAGGAGGCCTCTCTCTCCTCTTTCCCTTCTTCTTCTTCTTCCGTCACGGAGTGTAAAAAAAAAAGAAAAGCGTAAAAATATCCCCGGCTCATCTCGTGATGTCTTCACGCAGCATGAGGCGGAGGAGCTCAGGCAATTACACTCATCTGCATGTGTTAATATGATTAATTAGCGGGAATAAACACTTTCCTATGACACTAGGCTACATGGTGAGCCACACACACCTGCAGAAGCTCTGATAAAAGACGACGCCTCCTGCCAAAGAGTCTTTTCATGAGACCCTGCTAATTGGCATCTGAAAACGTTCCGGCTAATTAGGAAGAGGCAGATGAGGCTTGATTGGTTTGAATGCAAAGTGTAAGTTGGTGGTGCAGCAGAGGGACTCTCGTCGGGGAGAATGTGCCGAGGTTTTTTATTTCTCCGCCATCGCGATACAAAGATAATTGTAATTGTAATCATTTGCATACGTTAATGAATTTGCAGTGACGCTTTCTCCGATCAGACGTGGAATAAATAATTGATGCCGTATCAGCACCTTAGCGTGACAAGTGGGACTTTTGAAATAGCTAAGCGTATTAAGGTGCAAGTTTGATGGCTGCCACGCTCCCAGGCAAGGTGTGAAAGTAGAGCAGATGCTATCTTGTGTTTCCTCCACTCCACTGTGTGTATTCCACCGCAGCTATCGCACCGAGATTAACTCTCAACCTCCGGAGGTACGACGAGACTTTGGTTTTTACAGTGCATTTAAGTAACGCATGCAAAGTTGCCGCAAATTGGAAAAACGGATATGCTGAACCATTTAAAGAAACATTCAGATCTCACAGACATGGTGGTGGCAAAGAACAAAAGAGGTGAGAGGCGAAAACTAGGCTATGCGTGTGCTTGTGTGCTTTTTAATTGCAACATGGTAAACAGTAAATACATCAGATTGTTCCAAATGCCCTGGATGCATTGGGGGGGGGGGGGGGGGGGGGGGGTGTTAACTCCCCTTTAATTAGCCTGCTCTCAGATTAGGCTTTATTACAGACAGCCAGCCAGCCAGCCAGCCAATCAGACAGTCAGACAGCCAGCCAGCCAGCCAATCAGACAGTCAGACAGCCAGCCAGCCAGCCAGTCAACCACGGGATATGCCCAAAGTTCAACCTCCCAGGGGCTCCAGCAGCACAGATACACAGCTCATGTTTAATTGCTTCTGTAAATGGTCAGAGCTCAAGCCCCCTAATTCCATTCCTCGGGGTAATCAACCATGTATTCACCATACAGGGCTACAGAGAGAGAGAGAGAGAGAGAGAGAGAGAGAGAGAGAGAGAGAGCGCGCGCTCTAGGTCCCCCCCACGTAATACCACAACGGCACTCTGACGCAGCAAAAAAAAAAGGGACTTCCAAAACATCTCACTTTTTTACACCAACGATATATGTTACAATAACATCTTTTAATAGGTATTTTCTTTATCTTTTTTTTTTTTTACATCAATTATTTCGACACACTGAACGGGCTTCCGACGAGATAAGAAATATAACTTTTACAGAGAAAAAAACAATACCTTAATTATATTAAAAAAAAACTAATTTGCATTTTCTCATCTCAAATCTTAAATCAGACACCCATCGTTGTACAAGGTCAAACCTTGTGTATACGATCTGAGATTTAGCACACGCGACAGAAAAGGGCCAAGATCACCAAAGAAGACATATACATACATACAGACTCTCTGGGGAGTAAAAATGCCACCTGGCACAAATGGATTGTTGGTAATAGTCTCTTAAGGGTGGTCCGTATTCACATGATATAGTCTTTGTTCCTTCTTCCCGTTGAAGGCAAGGAGGGTTTTTTTTCTTTATCACGTTCCTGTATTCCCTTAGTCCTGACTGAGGGACCCCGGCCTTGCCCTTACGGTCCCAACATGAGTCTTTGCAGCCAAGGACGGACCACCCCTAACATTGAACACAACATGAATCGTAATGTTTTTTTTTCTTTTTTTAACGCAGGGACACCGTCTCTGAGGGAGAGAGGGTGATAGGGAAGAAGGGTGTGTATATCTTAGGTTAACAGGGTGAGAAGAGACATTGTCCTCCTGACTGTGTGAGAGACTGGACAGACGACGGTTTCCACAACAATAGCATCAGGAGCAGGTCAAGAGACGGGAAGTATGGACGGTCAGATGAGGAAGTGAAGGAACTGTTCTGTTGTGTTGTGCACTCAGCAAACCTAGGTTCAAGAGAAAGGGGAAGAACAATGCTGCTAAGGTATACCATAAACGTCAAGTAATAAAAAAATGTTAACGCATCTTAATACAGATGCTACACTATAACAATATTAGCGACTTGGCGAACATATTCTGGAAAGCTCCCAAACTGTAACCTATTTTACCCCTCACACAGACTACACACATTGGACAGGAAATCCTCTGCCATGTGTCAAAGGTGAAAAGCTCCTGTATGTAATCTGCTCCATAATATGCTCTGGAGTATTTGCTCTGAGCGATATGGATGAACAATGTATATCACGCTAATAACCAGAAGTCCTTCGTCTGATATCGATACATATCTAGGTATGGGAAATCACTTGGACTCATGCGTAGTAGTGAGAAGTCAGACTACTGTTCATTTTCAAGTAGTTCAGATATCGATTGGTTTTTTTGTAAGTAATTGCTTTGCCGTGTTAATTTAGACAACAGAAATATGCATCGCGATCACGATTCACAACCTATACACCAAAGAAATCCCACAATATTATTATTACAATGATAAACAAATTTAAATAGTTTTCAGATTTAATGTTTATGGATGTGTGTTTGAACCTGACCCAGAGAGACCGCACTTTTTGGTTCTTCTCAAATACTGTCAAATCACAATGTTTCTGTAGAAAATACAATGATGTATGGTATGGTGATTGCAAAAAAGAAAAAGTGATTCTAAGACTCTGGAAATCAGATGAAGTACCTCACTTCAAGACCTGGTTAACTGAACATACTTAATGTATTGTATGACGCATGGAGAAAATCTGCTATGATATGATGGACAATTCAAACAAGTTCTATGTTATATGGCAGCCATTCCTAGATCACCTTGCTCAAATGTCACACTGAACCTATCAGTATTTAGTTGTATGTCATCCACTCTTTACACAATCTAGTAGTGTAACTTATTGTAATGTAATGACTCATTCAGAATGAAATCATGCCCTACTCTTTTTTTTCTGTTTGTCTCTATTTGAAAAAAACGTATTTATTATGATAAACAATAAATAATAGACTGTCTAGCCTCTACTCTAGAGTTGTCCTTTCTCAGAAGAGAAAGAAGCTCTGTTTTCAGAGAGATTTGAAAATAACATGGGACGCCAGAAAGACCCCTGAATACTGGCTGATGTTGATATGCTTAATGCGAGTTACCTCAATAATTAGATTTCTTGAAAACTGGAAATCTGAAAGCTCTCCTTCACAAAAACATTGGCTTACACATGATAATAAATTGCATGTTATTCCTGAGAAGATCCTACAGTATAATATTTAGCAAAATGTTAAGAGGAAAACCTGCAGCATATTATGAAACTTCACTAAATCCTCTTAATTGATCCCGTCAAGGTCGGAGGACTAGACATTTAATAGCATCTTAACTAGTGTTCCCATATTGTAATTAACGTGTATCTGCTGGTTTTATTATTGTTTGTCCGTAAGAATCTTTGTACCATTCCTGGTTTGGGGCTTGCCTTGCGGGTGTTCTCCTTTTGCTATGTTTTGATTAGAATATGCACTAGTATATTATAATATTATAACCAATTAATCTGGTATCAGCTCAAAACAGTGTGCTTGAGTACCAGTAACACAACTACGCATTATAACTCAGTATATATAGCTCAAAACAAATGTGACGATTTGTAAAGTCCTATTCATACTCCAGTTTTTGGCGATACGGTGACCACCAAAAACTACAGCATGACGTAACGCCGCGGTGGTAAGCGACTCACCGTTCACCCAAACACATCTCTCTTGTTCTTACTAACCACCGTTTTGGTGGTTGGTCACCTTATCACCTAAAACTATAGTATAGTAGAGTATGAATAGGCCTTTAGCTTATAGAGTTTTCATTGTGCAACATAATTGTACCACTAAATAGGACTTAACCCATTAAGACCTGGAACGCATCTGTGTCACTTTAGCGTTTAACGTACGTTAACCATTATTTTATACTTTAGCTATTGAAAAATAGAAGATATACAAGCTCATTGTGGGTGGCACTCAGTGCCACTTGTACATCTGCTTTTTTCCCTCTTTTTTTTTTTTTTTTTTTTTTTTTAGAAATCGTGAACTCTAATCTTTGCTTCTGGGGGGTCCCTGGAACAACATATTTTCTGATGGGAGTCGGCGGCCAAATACATATAATTTTTGGGGTCCTTGACATGAAATACGGTAGTTTGAGAACCACTGAAACAGTTTTTTCAGAAAACTGGTCCCAGGATTTCATGGGTTATGATGTGGTTAAGAAATAAGAGTAACAAAATAGTATTTGTGACTAAAGTCTGTACTCTACTGTCTGTACAGATGGTACAGTAATATTATGGCTACGTACAGCCTCTCTCTCTCACCTTCTGGTCTGTCAGCACAGAGTTGCTCTGAAGTGGGGGCAGGTGGCTGCTGAGCAGGCTCGCCCCGGGTCTGTCATGCTCGCAGAAGATTGTGCCGTTGACGTAGTGGAAGCGATCTCCAGGCATGAGTCTGTTTCTACAGGTGGCACAGCTGAAACACTGCATGGTGGCAGGCAGGCAGGCAGCAGGGGGGGGGGGAAAGCAAAGGTCTAGATGAGTGGTTTTCAACCAGTGGTCCTTGAGGGGGTTCCAGGTGGTCCCCTGCTAAATGGTGGAGAGTTGGTAACCAAAATGGACCTTTTGCAGATCTTTAACTCTTGAGTGTAAAATGAAACCAAATGGACCCATACGGGTTTCATTTTACGCTCTCAGGAGTTAAATTATTGCTAAACATCTACATTATTTAATTTACAAGAAGTCTACACAATTAGAGAATGTAGAATAATTGTTATTTTGAGCGACGTTTGCCAACAGCATGGAATTGAGTGTCAACTATAACAACATATTCTTTAGTTTTGGGTCTCAGGTCTATGAATCTCATCAAACGTTGGTCCGTGGCTCAAATGCCGAATAAATAACGGTCCTTGATATGTGGCTGGTCTAGATCAGTGGCTCTCAAAGTGGGGTCCTCCGGGACCCCCGGGGGTTCTTGAGGGGGTTCCATGCAGGGGGACCCTTATGGCAAAATGACTTAACATATATAGCATCAAAATCTGTTCAACCATGTTAAACCATATTTTATACTTCCAAGCTCACAATGTGCCGCAATGCGTTGAGAAATTGTAGATCAGCTACTTTGTAAAAAAAAAAAGAAAAAAAAAAGTTTTACTAGAGAAATTGCGAACATTTTGAAATCTTCTTTATGGGGCCCCTGGCACAAACGTCTTTCAGATGGCGGTCCGCGGCCATATACATTTGGGGGTTTCTTGACATGAGTTCTAGATCATCGAATGCACAAGCCCATCAAACATAGCTCCGAGGCAAACCATGATGTTCACCAGAAAAGTTATATTTCGAGTGCACTTGCAGGGTCAGTGGATATTTGAAATGTGGCCAGATGTTTTCTGTCAAAAGAGCAGCGGCGGCCGGTGGCGCATACTGATGCGAGAGAGAGAGAGAGAGACGGCACCAATCTTTACCTTGAGGTGGTAAACATTCCCCTGCGTCCGCATCACCATCTCGTTGGCCGGGATCGACTGGCCACAGGCGCTGCATGCCCCGCTGTGCCCAAACAGTCTGCGTTGCAAACACAAAACACAGATTGTTCAGTCACTGAGTCTCCTCCAGGCCTCGGAAACCACCGGCTTCATCTCCACCCCCTGCACACACACACCCACCCACCCACCTCCTCGTCGTCCTTCTCCTTCCTCTGCTCCCCCCCAGAAGGAATACTGTGTCGCCCCCGGGCATACATCCGACAGAACTGCTCAGCCTGGTGTTCCTAAACGTAACCCAAGTAAACTATATGCTTAACCCATTTTGGCCTGACCTCAAAATTTTAAAAAAATCTTCTAAATCCTCCAGTTTTCTGAAATAAATATTTTCCCGATTTTTCAAAAATAGCAGACCTACAAGCTCGTAGCTTGTAGATCTGCTATTTTTCAATAGCTAAAGCATAACATAATGCTAACACCAAAAGGGGTTCCCGCCCAAAATGGGTTAAACACGCAAACCTAACCTCATAACCCGCAGTAAGACGGTGCCAAAACCTAACCCCGCCCATTCCTAAACTTAACCCCATGTAAAAAACTATGCCGAATTAACCTCAAATGTATTTCTAACCTTATTCTCAGTACAAAACAAATACAAGAATACAATTAAGCGCCCCACCACCGAGCGGTCGGCGGAAAACAACGAGGGGCGAGCGTGTTTTAAGGCGAGCATTCCCCCCCCCCCCCCCCCCCCCAGAAGAACCAACCTCACCTGATGTAGTCGGCGCGACACAGGATCATGCCCCCTTTGCTGTAGCAGGTGGTGCCGATGTCGCCCAGCTGCGCTTGGCAGCAGGAGCACTTGAGGCAGCGCGTGTGCCAGTAGCGATCCATGGAGAAGAGCAGGAAGCGGTCGGCGATCTTCCCCCCGCATCCCGCACACGACCTGGGGGCCGACTGCACCACGCCCGCCACCTGGCTGTTCACCATGGTGATGATGGGCTCTGTCTGAGGAGCTCCTGGTTGGGACCAAATATTACAATGCATTATATTTACAACGGTGCCGATAATAATATGGTTACTGACAATATAAGCCCCATAATATACTAGCCAGCATCAGTTGGCTCTGAACAACATCTTGTGGTTCGGGGCGGGGGTAGAGTGGCCGGTAGAGTGGCCGGATGGGGAAAACCGTGAGGTTCCCGGTTCGATCCCGGGCTCCCCCCAGAGTTAGTGTGTCCTTGAGCAAGACTCTGAACCCCTAATTGCTCCCGATGAGCAGGTTGGTGCCTTGTATGGTTTCCTCCGCCTTCTGTGTGTAAATGGGTGAATGTAATGCACAATCTATGGAGAGTGCTTTGGATAAAAGTGCTATATAAATGCACCATTTACCATTTATATAAGCTCTATACTAGCCAGCATCAGTTGGCTCTGAACAACATCTTCCCTGCATGGGAGACTTGAATGCTTTAGAATTTACCAGTAATATAATAAATAGGTCAGTGGTTTTCAACCTTTTTCATATCAAGGCCCATTATTTTTTCAGCATTTGAGTCAGGGACCACCGTTTGATGAGATTATAACCTCTCCGACCCAAAACTAAAGATCATTTTGTTTTCGTTGGATATGATTTTGTCCACAATTCCATGCTGTATTGATGTGGTAGATAGGAGACAAACATTTATCAAAAGAACACATTTTATCTTGTAAATTAAGTAATGCAGATGTTTAACAATAATTTAACTCTTGAGAATGTACAATGGAACCAAATGGAGTTAAAGATATTTAAGGGTCCATTTGGTTACCAACTGTTCATCATTTATAGCTGGGGACCACCTGGAACCCCCTCAAGGACCACTGGTTGAAAACCACTGTAATAGGTCAACCATGTAGAATTGAAACAAAAACAAAATAATTGGCTCATGTAGTATAGGCTATAAATGGCGAGTTGTGAATTGTATCCAGTAGCCTATAGGTTTGCATTATACATTTTTTTTTTTTTTAAAGTAAAGAATTGGTCTATTTGTGCTCACCAGAGGAACATAATTTGTTATACAGTAGTAGTAGGCTATTGAACATCTGCCCCAATATAACTAAACTATATTAACTCGCCTGTATAGTAGCCTAAACAGCATGATTAACGAGGTGTATGGCATTAAATCAACACTATCTTAATGCAAATGCCGAAAAGAAGAAAAAACACACACACAATGGAAGTCACTATAGGCCTACACACACACTACACACAATTGGGTACATACATAAAGTCACTAAAATGTGGCACGTTGGAAAAGTGCCAGTTCAATCAAATTAACGTTATCTCAATGAAAAAGCAATATAAAAAGCAATAAAAGGCACATTTACATAACACGATTAAAACATTACATTACCCCAGGGGCTATAGAATATAGAAGCATGCTGTAAATTCGTCCCAGAAGACTTTAAACAGCACTTCTTTAACCTTGAATTTATGCCGAAGCTGCCACACCAACCGAAGAAATGCTTACCTTTACAGTATATGCGTGGAGAAGAAAGTTTCGTCTTTAAGACCAAATCTGTCGCTTCGATCGTGGTGATTATATAACAATATAGTAGTTTACAGTTGAAGAACAGCTCTGATGAGGATAATGATATCCATCGCCTTCAGTTCAGCAGCACGCACGTATATGTAATGTAACCGACAAAAAAAACAAACAGGCAATGAAAACAGCAAAGTATTTTAGACGGTGGTCCGAGGTCGAGCAAGAGCACTAGTTTGGAAAACTCCGTTGGAACAACACATATCCCATAATAAAATACTGCCCTAATATCTATTCTCAGATTGGGTGACACGAGGTGGTGGCTTTGCATGCAGCAGATCAGATCCTGTGTGAATCCATCAAAGCGTGCGTCCCACTGTCTCCAACAACTACCTCTCCTTTTTGACAGCTACACTATTCATCAAATTGCGCAAGCGGACGGACTATTTAAATCACTCTCCGATGACGTGGTGAACCACCGGCCAATGAGGGGGAGCCAGGGGGCGTGTCCGGGCAGTCAAAAAATGATTTATGGCTTTATAATTTTTTAGTTGCTTATTATTCAGATTCTTCTGAGCAGAGCGAGCCTTGGCTGGCTTGGCTGCTACGAGTCCTGCTGTTTCTTCCCCCCAAAATGTCAGTTTCTCCCCCCCCCCCCCCACCCCCCCGTCGGTCACCTATAGCTCCGAGCGACAACTTTGAGTTTGAAATGAGGAGAATATTAAATAAAGAAGCTATATCGAATTTATAAAACTATAGTATAATATTCCGACGTAGGCTAATTAAAACAAATGCAACGCAAAGATGGCATTACAATTACATTTTCAATTCAATTCAAATGATCTTTATTGGCATGAGAAAACGTTTTTGCCAAAGCAAGTGTCAACATTTAAAATGGGGAAAATATATACAGTTGGAGGGGGTACAACAATGTGTAAACAGCTCTATGTCAGGGCATTACACTGTTAAAATGTCGCATTAACATACATTTTTGTAGGCCTATTAATAAATAAAATAAGCGCGCGCGCGTGTGTGCGCGTGCGTGCGCGTGCGTGAGTGAGTGAATGATTGGGCGCACGAGCTGTGGTGGTGGTGGGGGGGGGGGGTGTTAGTTAATTGGCATTAATTGCCTGCAGGCTCGGCAGCACTGTCCCAAGGAACTGAATCCCATGGAATTAATCATAATTATTCATCTCCACCTTGGTATCTAATATCTGGATAAGATATAGCTCTATTCTGCGTATATAGATTCACATTCACATTAACATAATTTCCTAGTAATTCCTAGTATCAGACAGTGAAAAACAAAATGTCCACCAAAGTTGCTGCACTGCTTGCAGAATGCCAGTAGAGGACAGCATTCTATTACGTTGCAGCTGAGTCTGGTCATTCTGCCACTGTAATCCATTGTTGTCTGGTTTCATTCTGGTTTAATTCTGATGTCATGAATGAGTGAATCAGTGTCATCAACATGTCAACGACTTTAGATTTAGTTGTTACATGACATTCACATTTTCTTCGGAATAGGCCTATATGTATGACACTAATATGATTTACTAACTATGACACTATATAGGCATATAGGAGATCAATAGTAGCCTACCTATACTAGTGGTTCTCAAACTTGTATTTTATTTTCAAGGATCCCCATAACTCTGAGGGTGTACAAATGGAACCAAATCCATTTGGTTCCATTTGTAGCCTTATATACACTCTCAAGAGTTACAGACATGCTATGGTCATGCAGGGCTAGCTCTCGTTTCTGGTAATCTTATTCTCCACTCATTTTGGATGTCCGTCCACTCATTTTGGATGTCCGTCCACTCATTTTGGATGTCCGTCCACTCATTTTGGATGTCCGTCCGTGGCAAAATGTCCACCACAAGCTAACATGGCGATGAGCCCTGGTGAGGACAGTGGTGTAAAGTAACTAAGTACTATAGGCTACTTATTACTTACAGTTTTGAGTTTAAAAAAATAACTTATGACAAGAAAAACTACACATTTCTGGGTTATTTCCAGATTTCAGTTACCTTTTCTTTTTTCTTTTTTTTAACTTCTACTCCACTACATCTCAGAGGCACACTTTTACTCCACTACAATTATTTGAAAACTTTAGTTCACTTTGTATATATTTTGATTATTAGGCTATTACAAAACATATAGGCTCATTCCCCATGTTTTTTGAAAATAGATGATATTTAAGCTGTGAGCTTGTAGATATACTATTTTCAAAATATGTTTTTATAAATTTGAAAAAAGATACGAGTTACAAACATTCTGTATAATGAGTACTTTCTACTTTAAGTACATTTTTGATACCAATACGTTTGTACTTTTACTCGAGTACATTTTGAATTCCGGACTTTTATACTTGTAACAGAGCATTTCTACATTCCAGTATTGATACTGTTACTTAAGTACAAAATGTGAGTACTTTTCCCACCAGTGAGTGAGAGCCCTGTTGGTTGTGGTGCCAGTACTATTGGCTATTAATAGCTTTTCTATTATCCCAGATGCCTTTCAGCAGTCAGTGGCTCCCAAACCTTTAGCACTGCACTGGGCCCAAAAGAGAGTCCAAGAGTCTCCCCCTAGGACTCAAACATACAAAAATAAATGATGAATCACGCCCTTTAATGAAAATGAGTTATGAGCTTGTAGATCTGCTATTTTCACTATATATTTCTTCTGTTTTTTTTTGTTGTTTTTTTTTATGTTTTCTTAAATTGAATTTGTTAGATTGGAGCGTTCATATTTACTCGTGACCATGCATGCATCACCCAAGCCATTTTCTGTGCCTTTACAGAAGCATGAGGGTGTGTTTCAGAGCAGGTGATGTAAATTGTGTGAATGGAAATTACTTTGAGTGTAATATTGCAATTATACAACTAAGATATTCGCTAAAAAAAATCATCATTTTTAAATGTTTTTTTTTTGTGGCTTTCGCCTTTATTTTATTTATTTTTTTATGGAGGGACAGACAGTAGGCTGACAGGAAATGGGGAGAGAGATGGGGGGAAGACATGCAGTAAAGGCTGTTGGGATTGGGAGTCGAACTCACGGCACACTGCCAGACTGGATTACCAGCCAAGGTGCCTGGACCACTGAGCCATGGCCCAGGCCAGAAATCATAATTTTTAATGACAGATGTAGCCACTACGACCACAAATGTCCTAAGAAACTAGCTAGTCTAGCCACCGAGTCTGCTGCGCTCTGGGAGAACAGAGCAGGTGTTTTCTTTGTTTAGATTAGGTGTTCCAATATCGTGGTTTAAGCACGACTAGAAAGCTGTTTCATCCAATCAGATTGCTTCCTCGAAATAACCTGTTGTATAATGGCGCTTAAAAGCCCCAGGGCCCGCAGCTTGCAATTTCAAATAGGTACAGACGTTGCTTCCGTCAAATCAGTTCATAGTTCTAGTTCACCGATTTCAATGTAACGCAACACAGGAACAGCTTTTGTGTTTTTGGTCACAGCAGTTCCTTAACCACTCGGTGGGAGGAGACTCAAGAATAGCAGATCCAGCGTCGGGGAGCAGCCTTATAACTATGGGAGCAGCCTTATAACTCTATGGGAGCAGCCTTATAACTCTATGGGAGCAGCCTTATAACTCTATGGGAGCAGCGGTGATAGTGCTGGCGGGGTGCTGAACGCACGCAAACGCAAAAAGCGCCGTTCTTGATCGTGTTACGCGCACGCTACTCACATTCACACGCGGCATGGGGCCTTTTTGATTTGGTGTAGCGCCAGGTCCCACGGAGGGGTTGATTCGGCACTATAAAACACAGATGCTGTATTTACAACGGCATAGCATTCTAAATCTTTACCCACCAGTACAAAGAAACTGATGTGATCGACATGTGAATACCCATTGTGCTTTTGAGGATGAAGTTCATTGTCAAAAGCATGGGAGAGAATCAACCTGTCATTGCGTTATTGCCAGTTTGTCATCATCAGTTATATTTAGTTGAATTGATTTGTGGCAGAAGGGTATCAGCAAGAGTGAGATGGAAGATCAATAAGACGGTATAGTGAGACCAGCCTGTATAGCTTGTAAATGGTGGCACTCACAAAAAGACGAGACAATGACTACATTGAGCCAAGGGTAGAGTATAGCCGGTATTAGTAGGTAGAGTGGCGGGATGGGATGAACCCCTATTGCTCCTGACTGATGTGCAGGTTGGTGCCTTGCATGCAGGTTTCCTCCGCCCTCGGTGTATGAATGTGTGTGTGAATGGGTGAATGTAATGCACAATCGATGTAAAGCACTTTGGATAAAAGCACTAGGCCCATATAAATGCACCATTTACCATTTATAGGATCAGCCCAGGTTAAGAAGGATGAGGGATAAAGCAAGAGAGGCAAGGTTGAGATGGTTTGGCCATGCATGCGAAAAAGAGGGATGAGGGGTACATTGGGAGAAGGATGCTGAAGAGGAGGGCCAATTAGGAGGTTTATGGATGTGGTGAGAGAAGACATGCAGCTAGCAGTATAATCCCTGAGGAAGACGCATGAAAACAGTGGCGCGCACAGACATTTAGAGGGGCAGGTGCTCAAGTGAAAAAGGGCACCTTGTGCAGCGTGTGGAACTGGCCGGTTGCCTTAATAGTGTGAGATTTATAGATTTTGGGGCACATTGCTGTCCAGAGGGCAAGAGCAGGTGGTGCTCTAGCACCCCCTAGTGTCTATCTGTGCACGCCACTGCATGAAAACCAGATGGAACCAAATGAGTATAATAAGATGAATAAGATATACAGTATACTGTATGGGAGAGGCTATAGTTTTCCTTGGTCTGGTCTAGTAGGTCTACTACTTCACACTGCCAAGGGTCCTTAAGTGGGGTCCGGGGGGATACATTGATAGTATAGGAAGTGGAACCAAATGGACACGTAAAGGGTCCATTTGGTTTGGACCCCTAAATGAACACTGGGGATTTTACAGTGTATGTTGCGGTATACCAGGTCCGGAACCAACAATGCTTATCAAACCCGGGTTCCTTGGGAAATGAAACAGGTTGAGATTCACTGCATGCTACGGGCCACCGTCCATCAAATCTCAGAGATCCTGTTGATTTCCGACATATTTCCTGTTCCTCTGACGAGTCTGTGCCGAAACTCGCAGTTCTCTGCGAGGCCGGACAACACCTGTAGCTTCCAGTCTAGCCACAGAGCCAATATAAACTCCTCTGGATCGCAGGGTTGAAGGCAGCCAAACACGACATACTATAGGTCCACTGTGATGTACACATGAGTCACATCTAGTACAGTAACAAAGTACATTTAATTGGGTACTGTAATTAAGTACTTGAGTATTTTTGGTATACTTTGACTTTGACGTTCACATTTCAAAGACAAATATTGTACTTTTATTTGCTCCACTACATTTCTAGGAAGGGACAATATGAAGTACATTGTAAACCCTATTTCAAATATAGAGAAAAGTGCAGAGCTACGAGCTCACAATATATCACATCGCAATGTGCATTGAAAAGAAAATATGCTTTTACTTTGTACACATTTTGTACTTTTGAATACTTAATTATAAACAGATGTGATAAAGAATTGAGAATAATCATACAAGGGAATGAGTGGGTTTCAAAGATATTTTCAACTATTTAAGATCTCCCTTTTGGCAGGAATATGACTGGAAGATGAACATAAGGTATTTCCAAACACCTCTGTCTATATCCAAGTACACACTAAACTCCAGCTGCTGGAGGGAATGTGGGGAGAATAATGCGGATCACACCCATATTTTCCTTACATGTCCCAAAATACAAACCTTCTGGACCAAAGTTTCACTAAAAATAGAACAAATATTTGGGAGAGCTGTGAACTTAGAAAAACATAATATACTGCTGGGAACACGACACAAAAGTTTACAAAGTGTGGATCTATATCTGTTTTGGATTCTCAGAATGACAGCTTTAAAACAAATAACCAGAAGTTGGAAAAGTGTGGAACTACCCAGGGTGGATAGATGGCTGGACAAAGTGGAAGACATGTATGTGATGGAGAAGGTGACCTATAAAATCAATGGAAAGGAAAAGGTATTTGACAAAAGATTATTATTATAATTTTTTACCTAAGTATTCAGTAATAAAAATAAAGGAGAAATAAAAAGGAAATGGAAGAACTACAAACATCACAAAACAAAGCCTAACAAAGCCTACCCCCCCCCCCCCCCCCCTGCACACACCTTTAATTTCCTTATTTCTATTTCATTTCTTATTTTAATTATCTCTGTCTGTATATTTTCTGTATATTTTTTATTAAATGTACCTTACCCATATAGGTCTACAGATAAATTAATGAAATTAAAGTTTTTAGTCTAACATGGGCCTACCCTCTTCTTTTTTCTCCTTTTCTTTTTCTTTTAATTTCTTTGTTTTCTTGTGTTTTGAAATAGGTGAAGGGATGTAGTTGTCTGTATGTATGCACAAAAAAAGAGAAAAAAATGGGTCAAAGTCAGCTAACAACAGTGACATGAAACATGTGAGAAACAAATGTGAAAAGAAAATGTATTTGTAACAAGGATTTGTACAGATTTGTTACAGATTTGTACAGGATGTGATTGAGGATGTGATTGACTCAATAAAGTAAAAAAAAATAATAATTATAAACCATTATATTGCTTACATTGACTGGAACTTATTTGACCCTAAACCTGTGCTGTTGATGATATGCGTTCTGTTTTAGGGGAATAGGTTAAAGCTTTGAGCTGAAGCCAGTTGTTTCAAATTGGCTCCAATCAATTTCTATACTCAGTCAATATGTGCTCATTCACTTGCCAGACAACTATTCCACAATCTCCGAATGCTTGAAAATTCTGTTAAAAACAAATCTGTTGAAAAACAGTCTGGCCACGCGAGACTACTTTGTGTTGTACATGCATAGTTATACATGTTGTACATGCATAGTTTCGCTCCCCTATAAGTGTGTGTTTGTCCTCTGGCTGGTTTATTCCCTGAAGAAGACCTCCTAGGTCAAAACGTTGGATTCTTGTCGATAAATATACAGCATCGTGGCTACGAGTGTGCGGCCTTTTTCTAATTTTTACTCATTTACTGCCTTAGGCCAGCACCTCACCAACACTGGTGTGCGCCCTTTCCTGTTTTGTGAACATGCATAGTTGCACACAGTATGTGTTAATTTGCATTATGCCAAGACACTTTTTAGTCATTATTTTAGCTGTCTTGTCTTGAAGAATTAAACCAATACTTGTTGTTCCAAGGCAGCAAACTATAGGCATCCAGTTACGTTAGTTGGACATGACAAATCATTCAGCTCAGCCACACGCCATGGATTTCAGCAGTGGTGGAAAGTATCGAAGTACATTTACTCAAGTACTGTACTTACTGTATAGGCCTGGGCCTAGCGGCCTCAGCACCTAGGCTGGTAGTCCTAGCCTGACAGTGTGTCGCGGGTTCGAGTCCCGATCTCGACGACCTTTGCTGCGTGTCTCACCCGGCATCTCTCTCCCCATTTACTGTAACGCTACTGTCAATATAAATCAATAAAGGCATAAAAAAGCCCCCAAAAATATCTTTATAAAAAGTACTGTACTTTTGAGGTACTTTTACTTTACGGGAGTATTTCCAGTTTTCAACAGCCTACCTTAACTTCTACTCCCCTACATCTCAGAGACAAATATTGCACTTTTACTCCACTATAATTATTTGAAAACTTATACCGTAGTTACGGTACTAGTTACTTTGTAGATTGGTGAAGTGTAAATCTGCTATTTTCAAAAGATTCTTTTATAACTTTTACACGTATAAAAACTTGTGAGATGGGACATTCTGCATAATAGAGTACTTTCTACTTTTGGTGCTTTAAGTACATTTTGATGCCAATACTTCTGTACTTTAAATTAGAATTTTTACTTTTACTTGGATTTCTTTATTGCAGTATTGCTACTTTTACTTACAGTAAGTAAAAAACGCGAGTATACTTTTTCCATTGCTGGATATCAGTGAAACACCAGAACAAGCTCTTTGGAATATGACTGGTCAAAACGTTGTCACACAGGATACCAGCATCCGTGGTACAGACCAGGGGGCGACTCACACCTTCGCATCTAGCATACAACATTGATGCATGCTAGATGTATGAAAAGGTTTGTTTACATCTTGCCCCAATGCATTTCCAATGGAAGTCACATGGTTTGACACAACATTTGTGTTGTACGGCTTTCGGCTGTGTTTCGACTGCCCCCCACCCCCTCATACAACACAAATGTTGTGTCAAACCATGTGTGACTCCCATTGGAAATGCATTGTGAGCTTGCATCAGTCAATAAGTCTCATACAACAAGCATACATCAATCTGTTGTGAAGGTGTGAGTCAGGCCCAGGACTTGTACTGTACTTAAGTAAAATTTTGAGGTATTTGTACTTTACTTGAGTATTTTTACTTATTTTTACTTCTACTTTTACTTCTTACTCTACTAAGTTTAGTTACTAGTTACTTTAGAGATTTAAATTTTGATTAGAATATAATCAATAATAGCCGATCTACAAGCTCAAAATGCGTTGCGATGTGACGCATTGTGAGCTTGTAGATCGGCTATTTTCAAAAGATTTTGCATACTTGTGAAATGGGACACGTAAACGGGACAAGGGACAAGTAAATTCTTAATACAGGACTTCTACTTGTAAGTACATCTACATTGCAATATTTATGCTTTTACTAAAGTAAAAACATTTGAGTATACTTTTTCCACCACTTGCATTTATACAATACCAAACAGTCAAGAAAAACTAACAGACAAACATTTGTCATCAGTGCAAAGAAAGACGTACAGTCTGGGTGGAATGGGAGCCGCTGGCGCCTTCGGTGACGACGATGGCAAATGGCAGACATGTCTCCATGGTGATGATGGGATACAGTGTGTGCTTTGGGTTCTTGTCCCGTCGGTAGGCCAGGGAAAGAATTCTGCCACAGTGAAAGGTCGATGCAGAAAGGGATGCTATTATTTGGCCTATTATTGCCCCCGTTGTATTTTAGTAAACAAGTACGTTTATTTGTATAGCACCTCTTGAGTGTAGAGATGTCACAGTGCGTGCGTCACAGAGAGGCAATAAAGTGTAATACAATCATAAAACACACACACCCGCATGTGGACGCGCACGCACGTACACACGCACGCACACGCGCGCACACACACACACGCACGCACACACACGCACACGCGCGCGCGCACACACACACACACACACACACACACACACACACACACACACACACACACACACACACACACACACACACACACACACACACTCACACACACACACACACCCACACACACACACACACACACACACCTGAACCTTGGGTCACACCACAATAGGCTACAGAGTTTCAGATTTCATGTGATTTCAACTGAAATCGGCATAGTATAAGCCAGCAAGTATAAATTGGGCTTTAACCATGTCTCTTCCAGTCCCAGACCTGGTTCAAATAGTTTTCAAGTATGTTTTTGGTGTTGATTTTTATCTTTCAGTACTAAATGTGACCAAAAATACCAAAAATACCAAAGAAATACCAAAATGAATGCCGATGTCATGTTAAGACTTTCAATTCATATACATTCATATACATTCCTTTGTTTAGAGCGCCACAGTCGCGCCCCCTTTCATGACGACGTGAGACCCATAGGCTTTTCAAAAAGTATTTATTTAAAGACGTTTACGCCGCGGACAAAGCCAACTCGAGTTGTGACAAATCATGACAACAAACACAACATTTTGGGCCGAACAAATAATTACAAAGAAGAAAAACAACAAAAAAAGTGTTGTAACCTGCCGTTTTCTTCTTCTTTCTAATTATTTGTTCGGCCCGAAAAATTGTGTTTGTTGTCATGATTTGTCACAACCCGAGTTGGCTTTGTACGAGGCTTAAAAGGTCTTTAAATAAATACTTTTTGAAATGTCTATGAGGAAAATTAACGGGGAATCATTTCCTGGGCCCTGGTAGGGGGCGGGACTGCGACGCTCTATTGTCCATTGCTCCCAACAATCTGGAATTTCAAGAAATTTAAAGCACAGGTCTTGAACGTTTTATAATAATAATATAATAATGATCTTTATTTATAGAGCACCTTTCAGACACAAGTGTAGTTCAAAGTGCTTTACATACAAGTAAAAAGAAATTCACATAAATGCAAAAAAATAAACAAGGCTAAAAACAAAAGTAATAGCTTCAAATCTGGTCAGTAGAATTCGTTGAAATTAAAAGTAAATTTAAGATAAGGAATCAGGAAGGAAACAGAATCAGTTAAAAGCGAGGTCATAGTAATGGGTTTTTAGCCGCCTCTTAAAGTCATCAACTGAGGCGGAGGAGGCCAAGGAGGACCCCTTAGCTGAGAGACAGACGAAGCAGGGACCCCCACTACATGTATTGTACTACAGTATGTTGCAGATTTGACCTTTTCATAGATTTCATAGGTATAGCTTGTTTGACACCACTGCACTCTTATTTGTGTATTCAGATGTTTTTTAAAGCCAATCGATCATCTCACAATGACGTGTGCATGGCGCAGCAAGTTGTGAGCATGTTCTTTTTGGCGAACGACACTGTTGTACTGCAAAGTATAAATTGGGCTTCAGTTTTCAACTGAGACACATGTTTATACACCACCCAGGAATGTGGTTTGAATCAGATTAGCAAGAATCTGGTCCCATGTGGTTTTTGCTTTTCAGACTTGATAAAAAACAATCTTCTTATCTAACTTATTCTCTCAAGCCTTTATAAATTTGATAGTGACAGGAGAGAAAGAGAGAGAGCTAGGGAAGGACATGCAGCCATGGGCCCTTTGAACCCTGACCAGCTGCACAATTAAGGACTGAGCCTTAAAGGGCCACTTCACCCCTTTTGCAACCAGATCTTATTTTAATGATGTTTGGGAGACAAGAAACACTTTCCTGGGGTTTTTATGTGTGTTTTTAGATATTTTAGTATTTCAAAGTGTCCATGGGCTCCATGATGTCATGGACACTGGGCTCACTTACTTCCTGGACTACATTGTTTCTGTAAGACAGCCCTCCCCCTATCCACAAGGACTAGCAGTGCATCAAAGCATTATGGGAATCAGTGGCGGAAGGTTCCTATAACGGCAGTGGGTGCCCCCCGCCACGCCCCCCAGTCACCCCCCCCCCCCCCAGTTTTTTTGGTACTTTATTTACAGTTTGCTAATAAATACAGTGGTGCGCGCTTTCAGTTCACAACGATTAACGAACACATTCAATTGTTTCAGCATCTTGTTTCAACATTTCAGCATGATCAATGATCAAAATCATCAAATTAAATTGTTTCAGCCATAAGCGGCGGGTGGATTTTACCTTTAGCTAGGTGGGACGACGACGACGACGCAGATTTATTTATTTATTTCCCCCAGATGGTCTAACAATGTCATGATTTGACCAATTTATTACCAATCTCGTACACCATTGCTCACGAAAGCAAGATCCTTGACCCAATTACAGCCACTGCATCTTACATTTTAATTAAAGTAAAAGTAGTCTGAGGAAAAGGAACAGTTCTGTTCCCCGGACATTGTTTTGGGATATTTTGGCAAGTCTCAAGTCAGTGTGGCGATTACCCAGCGGCCCTGTAGCGGTGTTGCTGCCCCTCCGCTCCCTCCCGGCTCATGGCTCTTTACAGACGGGCCGACGGTACACAGACAGCAGCCTCTCCGCTGACCGTGTTAGTGTTGTGTTGCTGCAGGAGACGGAGTGTGAATGAACCGTGGTCACTGGAACAAAGCCACCGTATTAGCATTTGAACACCGTAAAGGTGTGTGCCTACGTGACAAAATGACCAGGGGGAGGGGAGCTTCAGCCTTCAGTCGAATACGAGACTGCTCGCCCCTTTACCAACTCGCCCCGGGCGTACAGCCGGTGGAACAGCGCGGCCTGGTATTCCTAAAGTAATCTAAGTAAATTATGCTTAAACGGTTAAACCTAACCTTATTCCTAACCTCAACCTCAGTAAAACAATGCCTAAACCTAACACTATTCCTAAACTTAACCCCAGTGAAACTATGCCTAACCCTAAACTTATTTCTAACCTTATTCTCAGTAAAACAAAATAAAGAATACAAGAACCGCCGCACCGAGCTGTCGGCGTGAGGTCGGCGGAAAAAAGCTGGGGCGAGTTGGAATTGGGGCGACCTGACCTGTTACCCTTCAGTCAGTGGGTGCTTTTTGGCTTATTATTTTGTCAGTGGGTGCTTGTGCCCTCAAGCACTCCCGAAGTTGACGCCGTTGATGGGAATTGTAGTCCAGGAAGGAAGTGAGCCCAGTGTCCATGACATCATGGAGCCCATGTACACCTTGAAATGCTGAGATATCTAAAAACACAAATGACCCACATAAAAACCACAGGAAAGTGTTTCTTGTCTCCCAAACATAATTCGGTGCGTCCCACCGGGAGGGACGCGCACCCAATAAATCCCACCTAATTCCAATCTTCATCATAGGCCAAAAATCCGAGTTGGGCTGCCACTATCTATCTGACCAATTGGAGTGCTCCTTGAAATGCAGCATACATGCCGGAGGTTCTCAATAGATAACGTTGAGATTGCGTGCACAGGTGCCGGTTTGCGGTTTCATGTAAATCAATTCCCAACAGATACCCCCTGATTTCAGTTCATTCAACGTCTTCTTGTGTGTTAGCTGGTGAGACGCACTATACAGTATAGTGATTAGTGAGACAGATATACTTCACCTGGCCCGTGCCAGTATTGCACGCCGAGAACAGCTGACATTACAAGCTCACATTGCGTCACTGTTGCGGCCGCTGTGAGCTTGAATGTCTGCTGTTCTCGGGCCAATAGGCCTATCTCACAGAATTTCCCCGCCCCCTTAATACGCCCCCTTTCCGCGTTAGTGGTGATAGCGTGACGTCACTCCATAGACACTACATGTTAACAGAGGTAATTTAAGAAGTCTACAACTTTTGTTTTCTCAAGGTAAGGTTTGTTCTATCTGTTCGAGCTGATTTACCATCTTGTTTGCTTCATAATAATATTGGTCGGTCACATTTTTACATTAGAAAATGTACTTAGATTCTCCAGAGAAAAAGACGTGTAAATGCTAATGTTAAAGGGTAAGACCACTTTTGTAGAGGTTTGGGTTGTGTAGTTACCTTGCCATGATGTAACTCCAAATGTGGACAAGAAATCAAAAATAATTTCTCCAGTGATTAGAAATTGATAATTCAAAATATGCTCCTCATTGACTTACATTGTACGCTGAAACAGCTCTCAAAGTCACTCTTTTAGTACGTAAACAAACACAAACAAAGTTGTTTCAGACAATATAGAGCAACACCAAAACTCATGTGGTTTTATTTCTTCATAAAAATGTTAACTTCCTGTTGATTTGTCCATTTTTATTCAGAAGAAAACCCGGACTGGATCCATGGATCCGGATCCAGATCTTCATATAGTAAAATCAACAGGAAGTTACCATTTTTATGAAGAAATAAAACCACATGAGTTTTGGTGTTGCTCTATATTGTCTGAAACAACTTTGTTTGTGTTTGTTTACATACTAAAAGAGTGACTTTGAGAGCTGTTTCAGCGTACAATGTAAGTCAATGAAAATTATCAATTTCTAATCACTGGAGAAATTATTTTTGATTTCTTGTCCACATTTGGAGTTACATCATGGCAAGGTAACTACACAACCCAAACCTCTACAAAAGTGGTCTTACCCTTTAAATGACACCACTATTTACCGGAAGTGGCCGTGGAAAGCGGGCTGTGAGATAGGCCTATTCTCTGCGCGCATCACCTTCGCCTCAAGCAGCCGTTAGGCCTCATTCAGACACACGCAAGACACACTTGTGTCCTGTGTCTTCTGTGTGTCATGGCCAGAGTTGGGTGTAACGAGTAACGGAATATTTCGTTACTGTAATCACACTACTTTGGTCGGTAACGAGTAATATAACGACACTCCTCCTCCAAATTGATAATCACATTACAGTTACTGGTCGCTGTAGCGCTGCAGTTACTCGTTACTTGCGTCATGTGGCTGCTTTCAGCAGTGTTGCTTTGGAGAATAATGCACACAACGGAGATGAGTTGAACATGAACACTAATGGTTGTGCTGGCAACGCACTAGCGGAGTCGCGGACTAGAACATTTCAAACCGGTGTCAGATCAGCAGCAGCACAGCACTTTTTGTTACTGTCATGGACTCGTAGGGTGGCCAGACGTCCGGTTTTAGACCCACCTGTCGTCCTCCCTCCCACCTCAACCTCTGGCTGGACACATCATTGTCCGCTTTTTGTGAATACAGTGCTTGTGTCATAACTGTCATTTACGTCGTCTCGGGATTAAAATCTCCGCAGCGCTGCTCAGTAATATTTGGGTTAATATTTGCCTAGAGAACCTGTGGTACAGTGGTTTTCAACCATTTTCATATCATACCATATATCATACCAAATGGATTTGGTTTCATTTTACACTATCAAGAGTTAAAGATATAAGGGTTAAATATCTAATGAGTGTCCATTTGGTTACCAACTCTCCATCATTTAGCTGGGGACCACCTGGAACACCCTCAAGGCTCACTGGTGTCTGGTGGTCCACGGACCACTGATTGAAAGCCACTGCTGTCACTGTTACATAACATGTACAATGTACTTAAAGAATGAATTAGAAGTTTGCATAGAAAACGTTTTACAAGGTCAAAAGAACCACTGCACTAGACCGTTTTGGAAAGCCCCATTTTGTTTTATTCCTCCACAACCTGGTAAAGAGCATAAAGAAAGATCTTGTGTATGTCCTCCTTATTAGGATTTTAAAGATTTGTTAAGTGGTGGTAAATTATGTGACAATGCATCTCAGGCGATTTTATGGAGTAACGCAAAAGTAATGTAACGAGTAGTGTAACTAAGTTACTTTCTCCAGGGAGTAATCAAGTAAAGTAAGGCATTACCTTTTTCAAAAGTAATGTGTAATATGTATTACTTTTTTGAGTAACGGACCCCAACTCTGGTCATGGCCGCCTCAATGCATTTCCAATGGGAGTCACGTGGTTTGAAGACACAACCTTGTTGCATGGAGGCAGAAGACAGCCATGCAACAAGGTTGTGTCATCAAACCATGTGACTCCCATCGGAAATGCATTGAGGCGGCCATGACACACAGAAGTCACAGGACACAAGTGTGTCTTAGGTGTGAATGAGGCCATTGAGAATCGCTATTATTGTTTACACAAGGTATACATTTCAAGAGCGAGAGATCACAGTAAACATCCACCCTAAACAACCTTCTTCCACACGGGGAGGAAAACAGCCTCTGAAAGTTTGATGTGATGCATTTGTACACGTCAGTGCTGTGACCACTTTTACATTGCATCTAATGAGCGATCGGTTTCTTTTGCCACCGACCTGCGCGCGCATACAGGTTCTGATCAGTGTGACGTTCTCTGGAAATGCGTCGATAGGGCATCCAGAAGGTCAGAGTGTTCCTATCTCAACTCATTTGCTACAGAGAGAGAGAGAGAGAGAGAGAGAGAGAGAGAGAGAGGCCAGGGTGTGGAATTTAGGAGTCTGCCGTAATATTTGTGCTCCAGAGCCAGCCTGTATGTTGTATAAGGCCATGAAGGAGCATGAACCTGGCTGGGGCCACTGCATGCATGGCTGAAAACGTTCCAAAGCCTGTACAAATCTATTGGTATAGAGCAAGACACGCTAACACGGCTGGAGTTAAGCCTAATTAACATGTCCCGCGATTGTCATTTAATACACCCAAAACATACATCAGACGCAAACCAAGCTTGCATTTTGATCAAAAAAGCGATTCCGAGATTCCCACACTCACTCCAGAGAGCCACATTGCATACGGTATTACTGTCATTGTTATAGCAAAAATAGCCGATCTACAAGCTCAAAACGCATCGCAGTGTGGCGCATTTTGAGCTGGTAGATCAGCTATTTTTTGCTATATTTGAAAATATATTTTGAATTTTTTTTTCAAATGCATTTCAAATGCATTTAGTTACAAACTAAATACAAATACATACAATACAGACATAAAAAATACTACATACTGTATATAGACTGAAGTAATTAAAGCGGTCATGTTTGCACGTTTGGAATTGTATCAATAATATATCAGTATTCCGATATTAACCTGCGGGCCACATTAGGTGATGGCCCTCGGGCCGCCAGTTCCTGATTCCGGATCCCGTTCCCATGACACTGACACTACACAGTATCGGTGCAATTTCCACCCGATGATAGCCGAACTTCTTCATCATGGGTCCATTAACCAAATGTATATTCCAAAGTTTTACTCCTCTTTTATCTAAAAACCCTATAAGTTATAAAAGGCATCTCAGAATATCAGAGAAAACTGGCAAGGGACAGTGAAGCGTGCATACGCACTCATGCACGGACGCACGAGCAGACACACACACACACACACACACACACACACACACACACACACACACACACACACACACACACACAGGTTAAATGTGTATGTTTTTATTGGACGAGAATTATCAAGGTCTATACAGACAAAATAATCCACATAATAATGTAATATACGCACCGTAACGCACGCACGCACGCACGCACGCACACACACACGCACTCCCTCCAAGCGTCTAGTATCTACATTATGAGGGATACATAAAACAACACACACACACCTCGAAAAATGAGGCGACCTCCAAATATTGCCACTCCACAATGGTGAGTGAAGTCTCTATATATACTCTTTCATTTAGGTATAAAGTACACATTCACCTGTAAACGCTCAGTTTTTCATGCTTTAGCAAATACACACACAGAAAGTAACTCACGCACGCACACACACACACACACACACACAACACACACACACACACACACACACACACACACACACACACACACACACACACACAGAAACAATTACAAGTTAATACAATCACTTGTGACTACAGTATATACTATATACGAAGGGTTTCATTTCAAAATCTGATACACCTGAACTTGCAAAAATATACAGGTAAAGTTTATGATGGGTGTTTAGCTTACTTACAATTAAAACGATTTGCTTGTGAAATTTAGGTATGATGAAATCATGGAATTGTCTTTTATTCTTTTTTTTAAGGAAAATGTGTTTTTTTTTAACCATTTTGAAATCAAACCCTTCACTATATTGTCCCTTTTCTTCCATAAATGCATCTCTCACAAAGACGCTTGTACGTGTTTCTCGTCATTCTCACACATCCTGCACTCATTTACCTATATACAAACAATTCTGTAAATTGACGGCAAAGTGTCACAAATACCATTCACTCCTTCCTCTGTATTTAGAGGAACTAAGAAACAAAACAACAACACAAACAACAACAACAACGACACGCAAATAAATAAAAAATATAAAGTTTCAATATTTTCTGCCAAAAGGTTCAAGGTGCCACCGCCACCACCAACCAACACACTACAGTGCACTGTCTGTCCTCAGTCAGTGCTGCCCCTTCTCTTTCCCAATGCGTGGAAAGATAGCAGTCCCTTATTGAATATAGCGACACACCTCTAGTGTGATGACGGGCGAAAACCGTGCGGTGACGTCACGGCAGGAAGCTTTAAAGTGCAAGCGAGTGTACTGCTTGGGCATGGAGGGAGAGGGGTGGGGTGCATGGGGGTGGGAGTGGGACGGGGTGCGCGGCGGAGGTCCGGAGGCTGCCAGAGACGTTCTCTCTATGCCACTGGTTCCCATGCAACCACTGGGTCGAACACATTTTCATTGTTTCCTACATTTTAGTTTGTAATTTATTATTTAAAAAAAAACTTTCCTAAAATTAAAAACAAATTTCATTTTTTCCCCTAATAGCCTAATTTCATGAAGAAATCAAAGAAAAATCTATGAAATTCCATAAATTAGAAAACAAATATTAAAAATAGCCGAGCTTTTCACTATAGTTTGGGTCCCGCAAACTTTATTTTTTGGCTATTGAACTAATATGTTTATAGGAACCATGCACTGTATACTTGCTGGGCTGGAGGGAGAGGGGTGGGGTGGGGTGGGGTGGCACAGGGTGGGACGGAGGTCCGGCTTGCCAGAAGAGGGTTCTCTCCATGTCTATGTCATATAGTCTGGCGTGAGAAGAGGGAGAGGTTGTTCCCACCCTCCTGACAGACAGACAGACAGACAGACAGACAGACGGGGCTGTCCCTGGAACGTCCGGCCGTGGTGGAGCGTGGGCGGAGGAGGGCGGAAGACAGAGAGGGTGTCGAGATGATGCTCGGCGCGGTCTAATGCCCATTAAGACCAGGAACGCATCTGTGTCGCCTTATAGCCGTTTAACCACTTTGAAGACATTCTTTTTAAACCTTTAGCTGTTGAAAAATAGCAGATCTACAAGCTAATAGCGCGGCACCGAGTGCCACGTTTCGAGCTTGTAGATCTGCTATTTTTATTTTAATTGTTTTATCATGAAAACGTGTGCAAATACATTATTCTTTCACATGCACGTTTTTAACTCAAATATCTGCTTCTGGGGGTTGGGGTGGGGGGGTCCCTTGAACAACATATTTTCAAGATGGGGGTCGGCGGCCAAATACATGTATACAATTTTGGGGGTCCTTAATAGTTGACCACTGAGTCATAGAAACGTATAGGTTTTCCAGAAAACTGTCATGATTTAGAAGACATTTTGTAGAATGTGGTCTCAGGTCTCAATGGGACTAATGCCCACACGGCGTGCCAAGGCCTCAGGGATGGGCACGAGCCTGATGAGTGATGCTGCGTTCACACGGGCAGATGCAAAGATGCGAAGATTCACGGCACGTTTGTCGCTTTGTATCTTTGTATCCGAGTTTGAAGCCAGTTCATCTTTACTTGTAGCTTTGTATATATCTCTTGCAGCAGGCAACAAACGTCGGATGCGTCTTTGCATCTTCATGTCGCTGCATGGCGCACGTTGACAACGACCGGTCGACCGTATGTCTCTGCATCTGCCCGCGTGAACAGCGCCGCGTGGGGCGTTTCTCAGTGCCTGAAGACGTGGATGTCGTTGTGGAGGCTGACGGAGGGACTGGAGGCGGGCCCGCTGCGGTGGTGGTGGTGCTGGTGACCGCCGGGGCAGCTCTTCTTGCTGCAGCTGCAGCGCTGGATCCACATGACGTTTCGTGAGAATCCCTCGCCGTCGGGGCAGTGGAAGCGCAGGCGCACGGTCCGGGAGAGGGACGGCGCGCAGAAGCGGCCGTCGCCGTCTGCGCAGGCGCCGCAGGCACGCGGGCGGTAGCGCGGCGCCGTGGAGCATCCGGCGAACGAGATGCTGACCGGTTCCCGCGGACGGACGGTTCGCTGGCACTTTTTACCCTTCTGAACGAGAGAGAGAGAGAGAGAGAGAGAGAGAGAGAGAGAGAGAGAGAGATTGAAATAAAGAAAACGAAAACAAATAATCGGACTTCTGAAGCCCGTTATCTGAAGTTCATTATCCAATATCTCAGCAAATATCTGTACGGGACGCGCACAGTATATTGTATAAGGACCTGAGTTACCTAATGCTCTTTGAGAAGAGCAATCATTTTATGAAGTGTTTCTTTGTCAAGTAGTATGGGAATACAATTAATGAATGACATTATTAAGAAGAACTCTTGGCGATGTTTCATTGCACCATACTGTACATAAAGTTATGAATAAATCAGAACAAATAAAAAAAGAATAAAAACACGACAGCGTTTAAAAAATGTGCAGTGTTAAATAAAAACATTTCTTAATTTTAGTCCTCTATCTATATACTAGCCCAAAGTCACTTATAATAAGCAGGCAACACTGCAAACCAGCGCTGCAGGCTAATTTGCATGGGGGAAAAATGATGTTTCGTCGGCCGACTGGTTTGTGCCGATTAAAAATGCTAGTCTGTTGCAATCTGACAGTTTTAAGTAGTCTTTGACTAGTCTGAACAAGACTGTTTGGTGTGGAGTCACCTTAACCTATTCTGTACGGGAACCCTTTTTGGTGTTTTAAGCATTATGTTATACTTTAGCTATTGAAAAATAGCAGATCTACAAGCTCATAGCGCGGCACCGAGTGTGTTTGTGGGGGGTAGAATCGATCTCAGGTCTAAAATGGGTTAATAGTACTGTACCTTGTTGCCAGCTATTGGGGGATGCAGCAGGTCACACAGGCGTATCTGACACAGTCTGGTCTCCCTCACCAGGCGGCAGCCCGCGTTGTTGTTGGTGACCCGGCTGGAGATGCCCATGCCGCAGCTGGTGGAACACTCCGTCCACTCCGTGGTCTGTGGGTAACAGCTGGAGGCTCCGAGGAACACCTCCGCCCTGATGGGGAGAGACACCACCTCTGTGTAGAAGAGAGCACAGAATGATGGTTCAAACTGGGGAGAGAGACACCACCTCTGTGTACTAGAGAGCACAGAATGATGGTTCAAACTGGGGAGAGAGACACCACCTCTGTGTACTAGAGAGCACAGAATGATGGTTCAAACTGGGGAGAGAGACACCACCTCTGTGTACTAGAGAGCACAGAATGATGGTTCAAACTGGGGAGAGAGACACCACCTCTGTGTACTAGAGAGCACAGAATGATGGTTCAAACTGGGGAGAGAGACACCACCTCTGTGTACTAGAGAGCACAGAATGATGGTTCAAACTGGGGAGAGAGACACCACCTCTGTGTACTAGAGAGCACAGAATGATGGTTCAAACTGGGGAGAGAGACACCACCTCTGTGTACTAGAGAGCACAGAATGATGGTTCAAACTGGGGAGAGAGACACCACCTCTGTGTACTAGAGAGCACAGAATGATGGTTCAAACTGGGGAGAGAGACACCACCTCTGTGTACTAGAGAGCACAGAATGATGGTTCAAACTGGGGAGAGAGACACCACCTCTGTGTAGCTAGAGAGCACAGAATGATGGTTCAAACTGGGGAGAGAGACACCACCTCTGTGTAGCTAGAGAGCACAGAATGATGGTTCAAACTGGGGAGAGAGACACCACCTCTGTGTACTAGAGAGCACAGAATGATGGTTCAAACTGGGGAGAGAGACACCACCTCTGTGTAGCTAGAGAGCACAGAATGATGGTTCAAACTGGGGAGAGAGACACCACCTCTGTGTACTAGAGAGCACAGAATGATGGTTCAAACTGGGGAGAGAGACACCACCTCTGTGTACTAGAGAGCACAGAATGATGGTTCAAACTGGGGAGAGAGACACCACAGGGGGATTATTCATTATGTGGGTTTAAAATATGTTAAATAAAATATGACATGTACAAAGGATAGGCATCAGTAAGCTTTGAGCTTCAGCCTATATGCCTTTTCGATCAACTATAAGAGAATGTGAATATTTTAGGTAATGATTTATGTTACACTGTTGAATTGATCGAAATAAACTAAACTAAACTAAACCACCTCTGTGTAGAAGAGAGCACAGAATGATGGTTCAAAGATTGTAATCAGTGGACCCTGGATATACTGTGTTGTATCTGTCCCAGTCTACATCTCCATCTTTTCTCTGTCTCCATAGTTTTTACATCGCAATGCACATTGATTGATTGATTGATTGATTGATTGATTGATTGATTGAAGCATTTATTAACAGTTTGGAGAATTACAGTGCATTTCAAGCACAACTCAATGCAAAAACTGTTAACTGTGGACGACACCATAAAGCATTACACTTGTTTACAATAGGGTCCACCCTTTTCAATTCATCAGAACATGTACATCCAACCATTTTGTATAGATTAGTGCTCAATTAATGCTCATACCCATGTTAAGTCGTGCATGGACACATTTTTATTTTTCCAACTTTTCATCCAACATTTTTCAAATAAAATCGAATCATTCCCATGAATACATTAAAAAAGTAAAGAACATTTAAGAAGTAGTGAAAATAGCACATCCACAAGCTCACAACGTGTCGCAAGGCTTATAGATCTGCTATTTTCACAGTGTCGGGCAAATGTCTAATTTCTATTGAGCTATAAAAAAAAAACGTTAGTGGATGGATATACTGCAGGTATATCAGACACGCTACACTAGCAAAGCATATCGCAGCATGCTGCTGACTGCTGAGTGCTGACAGACACGCGTATAGTTTTACCTCTAAAGGTGACTCCAGTGCTGGCCTGGTAGTGGCGCTGTGGCTGGGCCTGGTGGTGGAGCAGCCAGGGGCTGATGTGGTTGTTGTTGGGGAGCAGCAGCGGCGGCGAAGGGTCTGGCATGAGGGAGGACGCGCCGCGCGTCTGCGTCGGCCCTTCCTCCTCCTCCTCCTCCGGTTCCTCGCTGATGTGGTTGTCGTCGTCGCACACCCACTCCTTGCAGCACGGCACCGCCGAGGATCTCCGTCCTCCTCCTCCTCCTCCTCGCCACGGAGGAGGAGGCCTCCTGGCCAGCCGGGGGCGGGCGCAGCGCCAGTCTGGCAGCGGTACCTGGTTTTGATTTTAGTTTTAGTCATATGGGCAGTATTATGCGTGTCTTAAATACCAGGTCTTATTACTTAACTTAAGACCTGGAGGCGTGATCAATGCCATTTGGCTATTCTGAGTGGCCAAACAGCATTGACCACGCCTCCAGGTCTTACATTAAGTCATAAGACCTGGTACTTAAGACACGCATAATCAGTCATGATAGTCTCTTGAATAGTTTCCATTTAGTTTTAGTCACGTTGTAGTCACCCAGAATGTTCTAGTGTTAGTCTAGTTGTAGTGGACTAGATATCATAAGATTTTAGTCGACTAAATCTACAGTTGATTTAGTCGACTAAAATGTAGTTTGGTGGGCGTTGATGCCGTCGTAATGACTGTTTTTACACTTGCTGAAAATAGCCGATTGGCTATTTTCAGCATGCAACCAAGTGTAAAATGACTTATACTGCATCTCTTGTCCACTATAGTCCCTTCCTAACATTTTAGTCTAGTTTCTATCTGTTGACGAAATTGTCGATACATTTAGCTTATAGTTTTAGTCATAATAGCTTAGTTTTAATTTAGTTTCCATTTAGCTTTCGTCAGTGGAAACAGGTATAGTCGACGAACATTTTTCGTCTTAGTTTTTAGTCGACAGAAACACCACTGACCTGGTGGGGGCACAGGGGCATGCAGCCCACCACGCCGTCCATGCAGCTGCACTGGTGCTGGCAGCTTGGCTGGAAGTCCTCCCCGTGTTGGTACATGCGCCCGTTGAACTCGCAGGGCAGGCCCTGGGCCTCCGCTGGAGGAAGCGTGGGGAGATAGCATGAGAAAACTGTGCGTGCACGGGTTGGACTTCATACATTATTTGACTAAGATAGCTGCTGGCTGCTGCTGCCCTTGTTGTGCTGTCCAAGTGCATTGTAAAATCCCGTAACTTGCCAATTGACCGCATTGTCATTTGGAAAACTATACAGCCTTGACGACCTTAGGGCCTGGGGGCGTATGTGCAAAGGCTAAACGTATGTAATTTAGAATAGATAGCATTTTATGTAGACATATAGCACTCTATAGTGTATATACTCATAGTTTCATTGTACAGCTTTGATCCTTGATGACTATTTCTATATGTATTTGATGTATTACCATGTGTTGTTCTTGCTTACTGTAAATCGCTCTGGATTAAGAGCGTCTGCTAAAATGCCTGCATTGCAAATTGTGCATTTTTTGTGTGCACACAAGGGACGACAAAATTCTAACTCTGAATACAAGGCCAATTAAGGAGGCGGCTCATTTCTTGTTTCATTCTGATTTCATTTTTCTGGCTAATAATCTACTGCAGCCGCAGAAGACCGGGTTGGCTGGCTTCTTAGTGTATACCTCGACACAGGCCTCTCCGAGGGTCTCCTCCGGCCCCCAGGTGGCAGTGTAGCCCCTTGATGTGGTCGCAGGGCTCGGCGGCACTGCAGTCCTGGTTGAACTGCTTGGCGCACACCTTGCAGCAGCCGCACTCATCTGTCACCCAGCTGACTCCGGGCGCGCACGAGGGCTGCTCCCCACAGGAGCACTGGGCCGGACAGCGGCTCTCTGCCTGAGAGAGAGAGAGAGAGAGGGTGGTTTCATTTGAAGGACCCCCGCTTTGGTATATCCGTTAGGCCAGGGGGCAACTTTGACCCATTTAGACCTGAGGATGATTCTACAAATGTTGAAAAATCTAAATCATGACAGTTTTCTGAAAAACCCATATTTCTGTGTCAGTGGTTCTCAAACATTTTCATGTCAGGGACCCCAGAATGATTTGTAATTGACCGTCTACCCCCATCTGAAAATATGTTCCCCCAGAAGCAAAGGTTTGAGTTAAAAACGTTCGCTCTGAAAGAATATACATTCAAAGATTTGCACCACATTTTCACGACTTTTCAAAGATAGCAGACCTACAAGCTCATAGCGCGCCACTCGTTGGCGCGCTATGAGCTTGTAGATCTGCTATGTTTCAATAGCTAAAGTATAACTTAATGCTAAAAACACCAAAAGGGGTTCCTGGACAGAATGGGTTGACGATGGAGAGGGCCACAATATTTCCACACTCACTCCAGATGGGCCACATTGCATGATACTGTCGTATAGCAAAACATTGCCGATCTACAGGCTCAAAACGCGTTTCAGTGTAGATCAGCTATTTTTGCCTATTATTTGAATTTAAATCCTGAATAATTATTTTGCTATTTTTGAATTGGAATCCTGAAAAGCAACATTTATTATTATTTAATTTCAAATTCCTTTCAAATGCCTAATAATTATTAGTCTTGTTAACTTTATGAACTAAATACAAAAATACATTTTAATAATACTCATTAAGCTACTAATGTATGTATCCTGGCATTTACCTAAGGGCTGCACTAAGTGAAGGTGAGGGCCACATGTGCCCCCAGTTGCCCATGTATGCGTTAGTTAGGCCACAGACCCCCCCCATAACATGCAGTAATATTGGAACCAAATTAATCAGTAAAGGTTTATTTGATTCCATTTGTACACTCTCTGAGTTACATATCTCCAAGGGTCCCTTTTTTTGTTCTTATAACTTCTTCTACCTATCAATACTTTAGCATGTGTACCCCCCTGGAACTGCCTCAAGAACCCCTGGGGGACCCCACTTTGAGTAGAGGAGCGGTTAAGACAGATCAGAGACCATGCAGTCATCATGAGATATAGCTGGCAGATTATCGTGATTTAAGTGGGATGTGGGATGATGCAGTGAGTACAATATCTTGGAATAATATAACAAAGCTACACACAATTCACTTTCAAATACAATCAACTTATTTGCAACAAGCAACATGGGTATACAACACAGAGAGAGAGAGAGAATGCAAATAGCTGCGGGCAACTTACCACCACTGCAGTAGCACTGGAGAAGATAAACAGCGTTGGAAGGATCTGTTGCAAAATTACAAGGAAAAACATCCTGGATGTAAAAAAAATAAAAATAGAAATTACTTTGAAAAGTGAAAAAGAGATGGAAATCTCCAGTAACTGGAGCTGTTGAGAGACACCACCGTCCCGAGAGTCCCAGTCCAAAAAAGGAGTGTCAAGTGTTGTCCTGTAGTGAGACGTACTATATCCACACTAGTCAGCCGTTGGTCCGGTCCGTGCACTGAGAGGTGCACCAGTCTAACGGTCCTCTCTGCTCTCCTATACTGCACAGTCTGTTGGTCTCAGCCTGCTACAGGGTCGACACAACTCGGCTCCACTTCATAGAGAGGTTCCCCCGACGGGGGCCTGTACTTATAGACGCATGCAGGCCCCCCCCCCCCCCCCCTTGTGACATCATCACCCGCTCTCAGTCCTCTCTCTCTCTCCTGCAGAGGGGCCGAGAGGGAGAAGTGTCCAGAGGGAGGGAGTGGAGGGAGGGAGGGTGCATGTTGTGCACAGGGTGGGTTGGTTAGTGTGAAAAACTCACCGCTGTGAGAAAAACATTCAAACCTGTACGTGCAATATACTGGAATGTTGATTCATTGCAAGGTGCTGGATTTCTGCAAATATGAATATCAAAAATGCATGTTTTTGTGCCAATCCAAACATCTTGGACAAGGCAATGGCAATTAATGGTGAATGTACAGTAGTTAACCTGGTGAGGGCGGTTATCTCCACTCCCAGTCCTCATGTAAATGTGTATAGATTAAGATAAACGAGAAAATTGTCAGGTGGAACAAGCTCTTGTATAGCGTTCGTTTCCGACGTTCTTTTGTTGGTTCACTCACTGTGTTTTGTTATGGCTTTCCTGCAGCTTCCACTCACTCTGCGTTAATTGACCTATATCCCCTCTCCAAACTGCTATGGTCCAATCACAGCTAAGCATAACATGCGTTAGACAATTCTCTCCACCAATAGTTTCCCTATATGATAAAACATTGTTTTAAAAAAGAAATGTCACGCACATATTTTTCCAGTGCATATGGCAGGCCTTGTTGACGGATTTTGAAGGTCTGGTTCCAAAAACGAACCAGTATTTAATGTGTAAAATCCATGATATTTTCATTGGAATGAATGAGCCTGGCTGGAAAGTGGGAGTGTCTAAGTGGGAGAGGGCGGGCTTTGCTAAAGGTGAATTGCAGCGACCAGAGTATGGGTTTTTATACCGTTCAGACTCCCATTGGCTTAGGAGGTAGCCACTACCTAGTCAATCATCATATACCTAGTCAATCTGGCTCATGTTTAGAGTCGTCTTTACGGTCGTCAGTAGGGGTGTGTGCTAAATGTAGGCCGGGTTGCTTCGTACCTGGCAAAAAAACATCCACAGTATAGGTGCTCGTGTGAGTCTCAGCAAAACCATAAGTAAGTAAGTAAGTAAGTAAGTAAGTAAATAAATACATTCTTTGATATATATTTCTTACACCTCACCTGTATAATTGCAAGCCCAAAATTGTGAAAACCAGGCCTAATGTGGTAATAATAATAATAATAATAATAATAATAATAATAATAATAATAATACAAATAATAATAATACAAATAATAATGAAACAATTATAATAAAAAAAAAAGAAAATATTCTTTTGTTTTGGATCAAGGATGTTGCTCCATCAAATAAATCGTGGCATAACATTATAATGTATGTATTCCTTGTGAATACATTACATGCATGTTGCATTCTAAATTGGACACTTTCTACAAAATTTGGGACCCTTATTTAGATCATATTGGACCAACATTGTCTGCCACAGTACTTGGAGGTTTTCCGTGCCAACCTTAGATATCTTATATGCCAGCATTCTTCCCTAGTGGGTGCTCTGCTTTGGGGTGGGGGCTGGTCTGCCCTTTGGGTATGGGGGGGGTGGTCGCCCGGGCAGGGGTCTCGATGCGTTGCGTCGGGGCCGCTTCTTGGGGCGGTGGCCCTGCCGCCTGGAGGGGGGTCGGTTGCCGCCTTTGAGTGGAGTATGCATGGGTCTGCTCTTATTGTAATGATTTGGTGCCTATGATAACTGTATTGTCTGCCTTTTTAATATATGTATTTATATACTGTATGGATGTATTTCCTGAATGGGAGTCTATCAAAATTCAAGAGCCACTTATTGTCATTATGGTTCATTGTCCTTGCCATGTCTTTGTATATTCAATATTTGTATTTATAATAGTGTTGTGCCTGAGCTGTTTTTCTTTTCTTTTCTTTCTTTTCTTTTGTTGTTTGTTATTATGTTCTTGTTGTGTAATGTCTGTTTGTTGTCCTTAAATTTGTTAAAACCAATAAATATACTTTGTAAAAAAAACAAAAAAAGAACATGGTCAGATGGCAGGTGTAATGGAAAGCCTGAGTGGGGGAATCCCGCCTCTGGCACACATGTAGTGTGCAGCGGCTGCAAGGGAAGTGGTGATGGGGAGAAAAGCCCTGTGAACAACACCTCCACCTTTCCACAACCACCCGAGTCACCGTCCGTCCGTCCGACACACACACACACACACACACACACACACACACACACACACACACACACACGCACACACACACACACGCACACACACATCCTGTGTTCCATCCATCTCTTTCCTAGTGGGCGGCATTCCAGGAAACAAAGGCCTTTCTACAGGTTCCCATGTCCAGTAGGAAAAAACTCAGCATTCCCATTGTCATCCCAAGGGCACGTAAAAAACAAAAAAACTGTTTTGCTGGAGAGCAGGAAAGTCCTCGCATTAAAGCGCTGGCTCACACACTGTAATGAAACATAGGAAATGTAATTATTTGGTGCACTCGAGAAGGCGGCGGCTGCTCAACGTCTGATGATGGTGCGAATGTGACGAGCTTCTCCAAAACATTGTTCTGTGTGGTGGCGGTATATATTTCCAGTGCATGGACGAGTCTTTTCTCTTGCCATGTTTGTGTGATTTCTCGCGTCAGGCACCGTCTTGCGTGAAGGAGAAAAAAGAAACGCTGAAAGAATGAGAAAACAATTGAGAGTTGCAACTGATGGTGACTGAAATCTGTGGAGAATCATTTTATATCCCAGTTCATCCCGTCACGCCAATTATTGACGAAGGCGTGGCGGCACTCTGTCCGGCCTTCTACCACGCCACACCGGTCTGTGCAAGCCTCCACACTATGCCGAAATATATCCTGCATGCCATGCATGGGTTATGTTATAGACACAGTATGATACTATGTTATTGCACACTCCTTCAGAAAGTACTCCTTGCTGTGGCGCACATCACAATTTTCAGATTGCCTGACTGTAAATTTGACTTTCCTTACTCTCCAGAGCAACATGCATTGAGTGACATTCTCTAGGGCAGTGGTTTTCAACCAGTGGTCCGGGGACCACCAGTGGTCCTTGAGGGGGTTCCAGGTGGTCCCCTGCAGCTAAATGATGGAATGATGGACCCTCAGAGATCTTTAACTCTTCAGAGCGTAAAATGAAACCAAATGGACCCATACGGGTCCATTTGGTTTCATTTTACACAAACATGGTTTCAAACACATAATGCTTTGGTTATGGGATGGCGTCTTTAATTAATGTAGTGGTTCGCAAATATTTCTTTGGCTCAGGTCACCCCTGTATAAAATACATTTCTCATCCAAATATGTAAATCTCTCCCCCAAAGATACAGTATGTCACACGGAAAACTGGAGAAAATATCTGTTTCCATTTAAAGGGCAGACTGAAAATAAATGTTATACTTGATGTATAACATTCACCAAAAATAGGCACGTTGTGACGCGTTGTGATCTTATAGATATTTTTATAACTTTTTATAGTTATTTTTGGTGAATTTAGGTGTACTGTAGGCTGAAAAGGAACGCAACAAGTACAGTTTAACTCAGTTTTACTGAGTCTAGAGGGTCTAAGTGGTTAAGTGACATTGATGAATTCCAAATATTAAAGTATTCTGCGTTAGGGATGTGCCAATGAGACTTTTAGGCCGATATCATTATCAAATATAATTCATTGCTGTTATGGCCGATAACCAATATTACCGATGTCGATATGATCTCCTTCTGTATAAAATTATAATAATTTTGTCCATTCTGAAAAATACATGTACTGCAGGTTTAGGCAAGTCAGATTTAACTTTAATACCTTATATTTAATACTGTGAGCTTGTAGATCTGTTCACGCTGTTACTTTGGGCTTGTTTATCTGTAAAGACAATCGGCACCCACTTTGAGAAGCCCTGCTTTAATGGCTCGGTTCTCGATGCCATGCAAATGGTAAATGGTGCATTTATATGGCGATTATAGGCGCTTTACATAGATTGTGCATTACATTCACACACACACACACACACACACACACACACACACACACACACACACACACACACACATACACATTCATACACCGATGGCGGAGGAAACCATGCAAGGCACCAACCTGCACATCGGGGAGCAATTAGGGGTTCAGCGTCTTGCTCAAGGACACCTTGCCACTAACTCTGGGGGAGCCTGGGATCGAACTGGCAACCTTGTGGTTCCCATCCGGCTGTTCTACCGGCCACTCTATCCCTGATGTTGTTGCCGAACCCCAGGCTAGTCATGTGGGAAGGACAAGCACTGGGTATTAGGTCTGCTGTATGATGAGAGAGAAAGTGGGAGAGAGAGAGAGAGAGAGAGAGAGAGAGAGGAAGGGAGAGTATACTGTAACCACAAGTATAGCATGACTTGCGCAAGCACCCACCACCCAGACAGCCTGCGAAAAACAAACCAACAACCACGACTCTTGGTGTTTGTCTATGTGACGTGTGCGTGCATGCGTGCGTGTGTGTGTGTGTTGGGGGGCGGGGGGTGTTTGAGAGCACCTTGTTGGAACAGGAGGGGGGGGGGGGGGGGCAGAAGCAGTCTGAATTCCACGCATTCCTGGCCCACAAAGGCAGGATGTGTGCGCTGGCTATGGTGCATCGGACACTGATGAACTAGAGGGGGGGGGGGGGGCACAGGGGGCTGAAAGAGGGATAAGGAGGGGTGGAGGGAGGGTGCCCGGTTGGCAGCCAGCCTCCCTGCTTGGCCCCGTGCCAGCCATTGTTTGTCAGCCAGACAAACATTTTCAAAACACACGGAGGTCATGGAGCACCCTGGGTGATTGGTCACTGCGGTGCTCCTGCCATCGATGCCTGCCCTCTGCCCTGGGACATAATATCAGCACATCTGATATACACACTGGGACATAATATAACTGCATGTCTACATACATCTGATACACACAACACAACACACACTGTGCATGGGATGTCACTTCTAGATATACGCAGCACCCATGGAGCTTAAAAAACGTCCAACCTTGCGTCCCTATAGTACCTAATTAAATCAACGTAAAAAAAAATATATATAATTATAAAATTAGATCAAAACAGTTTTCAAAGAATTTGAAAATTGTTTCACAATTTTCACAAAATAAAAATAAAATAAAAGGTCTTAGTCAAAAATGTTTGAAAATAGCTCGATCTACAAGCTCACATGTCACATATCGGCAATTACCCCCCCCAGGAACCTTTGTAACATGTACTGCGTGACACAGGAACCTGTTAATGGTTGCACATCTGTTCACATTTGAGCTGGAGAGCGCCAAATTCATTTAATAAACTGTTGCCCGGTTGGATTAATTCATGGGTAAAGGAAAGGCACTTTCTCCCAAATACAGGTAAGACATACATTATTGTTTATTGCTGCTGCCGCGTGCGCGTCGTGTCATTGACCGTCTAACCTCTGTGATTCGCATAATACACAGGCTTTTTAATTACCAATAACTGTAAAATCCAACACAGATTGTTGGTGAAATAGAACACAGTCTTATGTGGGTCACAGTGTGTGTACATGCTGCGCTATGTGCTAAATCATTTTTTACAGAAAGAAAGATGGTGTCTCCCTAAAAGAAAAATCAGACCCGTCTGAAGTGAGTGGTGCAGTAGGCTATACTGTACTTTTACTGTACTGTACTGTACTGCAGGGGTTCTCAACCTTTTTGGCCGGGGACCCCCGGGAATGCTTTGGCCATGTCTCGCGACCCCCTCCCCACCGCCAATACAAACTGACTGCAAAAATAACCTTAATAATAGAGAAAATATATCATAAATTAATACTGAAAGTTTATGCATGTACTAAGTGTACTATGTAAACGCTTCATTTCCATTTTCCAGCCATTCAGTTGCAAAAAAAGAATAATTTGAAAATAATTTGGGGACCCCCCAAAATAATTTGGCGACCCACCGAGGGGTCGCGACCCACGGGTTGAGAACCCCTGCTGTACTGTACTGTACTGTACTGTACTGTACTGTACTGTACTGTACTGTACTGTACTGTACTGTACTGTACTGTACTGTACTGTACTGTACAAGCTTTCATCCCTGGCCTGTGTCTGTGTGTTAGGCTGCACAACAGTGACCCTTGGTGGTGTGTTAGGCTGCGCAACAGTGACACTCGGTGGTGAAAATATGCTATTTCCGTGCTCAGACACAGCCAGCCAGGGTCACAGCCAGCCAGGGACAGACATTGCTGGGCATTGGAGTGCTGCACCCTATGGTTGCACCACAGCTAGAAGGGTCCTGGGTTCGATTTTGATTTAAGTTTCAGTCATTAGTCTCTTGAACAGGAACAGGCCCAGGAACATGAACAGGCCCAGATGGCAGTGAAAGCATGTTGGACTTTGTAGAAAAGAGTCATCCTAGTGAGCAACAACAACCCTCCCCCTGGCCTATAGAGTGTATGCACATGCATGATTTTCCCATCAGGACACGCCCCCCTCTGCCCCTCATCTAGACTGAGTGGCAAAACATTGAGCAGCATGGAGTGTTGGAGTTTGGAAGCGCTCGTTGGAAATCACTCAACCACCCTGCGTACCACCTGTTTCTAAATGTCACATAATGTAGCTCATAATGTTTCTATGGTGGATTTTCATGAAACAAAAACTTTGCAGATAGAAAGAGGATAATTCAAGCTTTTCGTTCAGCTGCAATGTTGGTGAGTTTAACATTGTTTAATGCAATCAGACAGGACTTTTCTGTTTGGATGAATGGGCTGTCAAGGCCAGAAAGTTGTTTCTGGCCTCCCCGCTATTCATGTCAGTGGAAGTTGCTCAGTGGCGTTTTGAAGCACCCGGAAGAACCGTCTACTTCCGCATTTGACCACCAAATTTTGGTGGTCAAATGTGGAAGTGCAACCGAGCGCTCAATGTTAAATCCCAGCTGCACGGGGTTTCCCTGTCATGAATCCACGGGTCCGCCTGCAATCCCTCCTCTTACCACTAGGGCCGAGCGCCTCAACGTTGGAGAGCCTCACTGAGGCCTTAGTCCATCCAGTCATTAGCGACTTTAAGCAACGACGGATACGGCAGTCGGCTACGGCAACCGGAAATGGATCAGTGCTCGATACATAAACCTGCTCTCCGTCGCAGCCCTTTCTACTACGGGAGAACCTACACTTACACGTAGTGTCTACAACGCCATGTCATAACCATGTTTATTGAAATTATAGCTGTCATACATTTACACCGATTGCTCCATCACCTCTCTTATGCTGTGTAATGTGTTAGCATGCTCTGAATGAAGAAATAACACTAATACCATATGTCATATTAACCATGTTTATTAAAACGGTTTTAGAATAACACAGATTGCTCCAGCACCTTCCTCTTTCCACTGCTGATCATGTCCAGCGCATGTAAGAATTAAGCAATATCGGCAAGTTAGCTGACGCGCGACGGGGTGTTTTAAAAATAATAATAATAATAATAATAATGTGTTTATGTTTGACACATGCTGCATGGACACGTCACCATGGCAACCAATGTCGCCGTCGCCGGAGGCTGTTTGCTTAACGATTTTGACAGCTACGGCGTGGGCGTCATAGCCGCCGTACTTCCGTGTAGCGGAGCTGTCCTGAAAACAGTCATTGCTTAAAGTCCCTACTCTACCTGAGAGCCCTAGCTCTGTCCTGGAGCCTCAGGCCTTGGTTATAAAAACCATAACCGTGAAGCCTTACCACCTCCTTGCTCAAATCAAATGCTTGTCTGTGCAAAGGAAAATAAAGGCTTAAACCATGATGTACCATGGTGATGTGAATAGTCCATGAGCCAGTCTCAACCTAAACCTACCCTACAGACTTGATTGAGTTCAGTGATCTGATATGTTTAAGGTGCGGACATGAATAATTATTTGTATTATTTTTTATTTTTACTTTATTATTATCGGATCAAATAGCCGAAGAATACGGGCTATGCAGCAAGGCTAATCAAACCTGTGGAGTGGTGTTTATTTAAGCAATATATTACCCGGACAGGAGACAACCCACAGAGCCGAGTCCCTCCATGCGCCAGAAGTGTACCTCCCAGCCCCGGCAGAGTAGTTCTGGAGTAGTTCCAACGGATTGTGTGCCCCTGGTTTTTCCCTAGTGGGACTGATTGAGGGTAGCTACTGGGACGTAAGTCGGGACTTGATCACTCCCGGCTGGGTCGCCTGAGTGAGGGGTATGATGTTGAGAGACCCGAAACCCCGTTGACCTCAGGATACATCACTGAGGATACGTCCCAGGTGCATCCATGCGATGTTTTTTAGTTATAGCTATATATTATTATTTATTTATTTTTGTGTGTAAACACTGTATTTGTTACTATTGGTCGACTTCACTGTTTCAGCTGGTAACTATCTTGTTTAAATTTCAGTTATCTGTTTTTATTTATACATTTTTGTGTGGACCCCAGGAAGACTAGCGACCACTTTGTGTAAGCTAATGGGGATCCCAATAAAGAATATTACACGAGAGAGGGTGTGCGTTACCGTCATTAATGGCATGCTGCAGGAACGAGCTGATAGGAACGCACGCGTCCTCGAGTGTAATATTGCGATTATACCACCCAAGTTAAAACTAAGATATTCGATAACAAATCATACTTTGCCAGCACGGCTGTTTTTTATGTTTTGGTTAGGTGTGCAGTGATGCTCATATGAAGCACGGCTAGAGAGCTATTTCAACCAATCAGATTGCTTCCTCGAAACTACCTGTGGTATAAGCAGTGACTGTAGCCCCTTTCGGGACCCTATAGTTTACCTTTTCTGTATTTGGGACGTCTTACCAACGTCCCAAATACAGAAAAGGTAAACTAGGCAGGGTCCCGAAAGGGGCTAGTATAGTGACTGATGGAGCAGCTCCCACGCATACGTCTTTTGTAGGCAAACATCTGCTCTGTGTGGAATCAGCTGTGTGTGTGTGTGTGTGCGTGCGTGCGTGCGTGCGTGCGTGCGTGCGTCTAGACTGCACTCTCACCCCAGTCGTGACACCAGCTCCATAGGTTAAGATTCGACTGCATTCCTCATACCAGTGTCCTCAAAAACCTCCGTCCGGCCTATAGTACACTGCAGTCAGACTCATCGCTCTTGCCAAAGGTACTGTGAATGGCTCCATTGACCTCCGTACTGTAAAAACCTCATTTATACGCTGAGAGAAAAGCGACGGCGCATGTCGTGGTTTTCGCGTGAAAATGTGCACTTTGTTTGGTGAGCGACGCATCCACACACACAACAATGTATAAATCACAGGCATAACCACTGGGGTTAAAGCCTATGATCTGTATTTCCTAGATCTAAGCCTAGATCTGTATACAGATCATGGATACAGAAGAGAGGGGAAAAAAGAGTGGCCCAAGTACAGAGCCAACTCGGGTCAAGTTCACAAGATGGATGGAGTATTTTATGCGTGCGTGGTCAATCAGCGTGGTCGCCAGATAAAACCTTGGCCATTGTAATCCTCTGGAAGCCACAACATGCAGAGATTTGCGGACCATGTTGACTCTATTCTAGATTCTAGAAGTGCAAAACATTTAAAAAATGTTGTACATTATAACTGGTTCCCATGCTATCGGTATGCAACATATGAACGTCATGCGACTGAGTCAGCAGCAGCAGTGGGTTTTCACACCACTCTGTGGCTGGTACGCGTCTCAATCGGGAGCACCTCGTGGGACTCACACCTGCTGCTGCCTGATGGCGTGTTGGCCTTCAAATGTCAAGATCCGACGTATCTGTGTTTTGCACACAAAAAAAAACTCTGGCGATTGGGTTGGGTGTGAAAAGCAGTGGTGGTCATTTAGGGTCATATCATGAAAAGAAATGAACAGTTTTATTCCAAAATGAGATACCCCACTATGTGAAAATAAATGGACACATATTGTACTCTTGCAAAACAGCATTGGCTCCAGGGCAGAAGAACGTGAATTCCTGTCCTTCTATCAGCCACAGTCTGCCACTGTTCTATTCCAAGCGGAATCAGTGAGTTCACAACAGCCACTTTAAGCATTTTATAAGGCCAACTATGTTTTTAGAACAAAAATTACTCTCCAGATGATGTTTGGTTAGCTGTCAAAGTGACTGGAGAGCAGACCAGCTAACTAGCCACAATTACCAGCATTTTGAATGGTGGTCGGTGGCTTGTGGTGACATGAAAGCAGGGCACATTATTGGGCTATACTGTTAAAAGAACACATTAAAGTACCCACACGCATGAAGCTACTACCAAAGGTCTCTTCCTAGACTCATCTGAATAACTTCACTTACAAGGAGAGTCGTGTTTTTGAGGGCAGAATTGTCGTGTGTATGTCAAATATTGACCGAGTTTCAGTTCACATCTTTTGGCTTTCATCCAAAATGTTTTGCGTTTTAGAATGAAACCCTTGAAATGACCCTACATTTATTGCAAGCATTCTTTACCAATTACTACTGCAAAACATGTCAGTCAGTCAATCAGTCCGTCCATCACGCCTCATGACACGCTCCATATATGGCCGTCAGTCCGTCACACCTTGTGAAACGCTCCATATATGGCCGTCTCCATAATATGAAGATCACGACACTGACCTCATCAAACCCTGCATAGCCATACATGATTCAACACCCATATCTGCATATATGGAGCTGGCCAGCAACTCTACATCTGACCTCAAACCCTTAGATCTCCATATATGAAGCTGACCTGTTCTGACATTCCATATGTTGACCCCTCCCCACCCATCCTTCCTCTTCGATGTCTCACTTTTGACTGATACCTGTCCATTCAAACTCTAGACGGGTCCACCAGGCAGCCGGCGAAAACAGGCCCGGAGTTCTCAACAGGCCAGAAAATGAAGGCCCGGCTCTACCTGGGCCCTAACTGGGCTGGCCCGAGGCTCCAACCTGGCCTTACTAAGTAGCACACATTTTACGCCCTACCCGACCCGAAAACATCCATAATGGGCATTCCCAGACCTGTGGTTTCAGGGCGAGGTCGCACAGCAGCCAATTTTGGAAAGAAATCTCGGCTAATCTGGTTACTTATCGTTATTGAGGTATGAACATGCGCAATATCAGTATCGCAAAAAGGCAACGATATCGCAATATATAGATATATCGTCGATATATCGTCCACTTCTAAAGCCAGCAACAACCCTCTGTTTTAGCCTGTGCCCCTCGGAAAAATAAAGCACCACTCCGTTGCATTGTTGTTAGCGCTAGCGGTCCAGTGCGTCAGCGAACTCACTAACACACTTTTTGAGTGGTGTAAACCACTCCTACAACTGGCTTTTGTGTGCAGAAAAAAATGAGCATGGTTGCTATGTTCAAAATAATTTCTGACGTAATTAAATCACACCCGGGTGAACTGGATGACCGTAGCAACCATGGTCATTTTCTCTGCACAGAAAAAGCCAGTTGTGAAATCACATCCGGGTGTGATTTCATTACGTCAGATCAGAGCTGATCAGGCTACATAATACCTTACCTTATTTCATTACGTCAGACATTACGTCAGACCACAGCTGATCATGCTATATAAAACCTTACACCACTCAGTTCACACGGGTGTGATTTTTTGAATAATGTTTAGCTTTGAATGAATGAATGAATGAATTCATTAATTCATTCATTAATTCATTAATTAATTAATTAATAGCTTTATTAATATAGCAACCATGCTCACATGTACGTGGGGCCACGTACAGGTACACAGGTACACGGGTAAAGACACGGGTACAGACAAAGCTGGGTATTGGAGTGGTTTGCACCACTCAAAAAATCAGACAAAGTAAAAATACTTAAAGGACCTATAACATAAAATTCAACTTTTTCCATTTCTTTTGTGTTTTTGGGGCTCCCATATGTGTTTTCTATCCCCACAAATAACCAATTTTGAACAATCAGGCTTTCATATCATATAGGTGCTTTAATGGGACATAGACGATATGACAATATGATATTAAATATTAAAAGCAGTTTTAAAATGTTATTTGCGCTTTAAAATATGTGCAATATAAAACAAAACAAAAACACAAACAAGAAAATCAAGCCTCACTGGCGTTAAAGTACTAAAGTCTTTGCATGTTCGAAAAGGAGTTTAGTTTTCAACGTTGCAACACTTAAAATATAGAAAATTATGTTCTAACGGTAATATCGTATGTCGTGTATCGATATCGCAATATTTGGCATAAATACAGAGATATTACATTTTGTCCATATCGTGCAGCCCTAGCCCCTCCTATGTCCAGCATTGTGTGTTTGTGTGTACCCCATAGCGATGATTCGATTGGCTGAGCAATGTGTGTACCCCATAGCGATGCCCGCCTAGGACCCCACTTTGAGAACCACGGAAGTTTCCTGTCTGCCAGGTGCTACCTACCAAGAACATGACACTGTGTCCATCCATGCCTAATTTATACTTTGTCACCTGACATAAGTAAATCATTTTCAAATGATAAAATGCTGACATACAGTATCATTTGGAAATATGTTATTTCCGCACAATTTGGCATACATTGGGCTTTAGCAGCAGTGGCTGTTTTCACTGGCTGTTTTCACTCCAGACAGATGCCGACCTGTCACAAAACATTTGGGAGAGTGGGATTACAAGGGACAAAAATGTTCTTTTTTAAGTTTGTATCACATCATGCACCTTTTTGTCCTTGTTTGGCCCTCTTATCATAGGATTTGTATGATTTGAACATCCTCAAGCATGTTGACCTGTCTCCTTTTGCTAACTTTTTAACCAATTAGATATTTACTTTGTTGTCTCGAGTCCCCCAGGGCTCTATACTAGGACCCTTATTCCATCTAGACCGAATGTCTACAAGGTCACATGTCTACAAACTTGTAGATGGGCTATTTTCGTCCAAAAGATTGGCTATTTTCGTCCCATACTGTATACAGTACTGTAGGGTTCATATGGTTAAATCAGTCCATTCGCATGGTAACATGGAAATCTTTATGATCTTTTCTGAACAGTTTATTTGGCAAATGACCAGATTTGGCCAACCGTGTCATCCTGAAGCCAGGCCATTGTTTAGCCAAATAGACCATTTCATTAACTTTAAGAACCTAAAAGACCCTCCAAGACTTACTTCTCACCCCCAGAACTTTCCAGGGTTTCAAAGAGTCCTTTGAACGAGTGGACTCAAGTTGAATATCAGAGCAAACAACCTTGCCTAATTTTAGACGGCAACAACACTGAATATTTGTCATAGGGTATTACCGCTTCGCTATGAACTCCTAAAACAAGCAAATGATCTCGCCAGTTTGCCGAAGGAAATGAATGCTGCAATGAACTCGAGTGAACGTCGCAACTATTCGGGGCACTTTAATTACCCGATGCCCAGTTCATAGAATATCTGTGCTTGCAAATTTCTCAATCAAGACTTAAGTTAACATCATTTCCATTTACAGTGTGATTTACTCATGGGCCTCCAAGGTAAAAGTGAGCTTTATGTTGTTTGTGTCCCCGTTACCGGTTGGCTGGCCCTGGAACGTTTTTCTGTTTATGGCCATGCGCTGCGATAACATTTTCCCCTCTGAATCACAGGAGAGGCTGTGTAGCGGTGCCACCCGGCTCAGCCCCCTCTCTCCCCTAGCCCACAAACAGGACACCCTCTGTCAGCATAGGGCTATGCAGGCAGCTCCCACACTAAAGTCCCTTTGAAATGCCCAGTTTGTTTATTCTGGTGTACTTAATATGCAGTGTACAGCTTAAGAAACCTCAGATTCACGGGAAGGGAAAGGCAACATCTACGTGACGGACGGTACACCCGGCCCTTCACTTTTTTTTTGCCAATTGCTACTAAAGGTCTGCCGCTGAAAGAGTGATGTATTTTTCTAATATTGTGCTCGACGTGTACACCGCCTGCGGCCTTGAGCGTTTCCAAGTATAGGGCTTCTTTGTTGATCGCATCGTATGCAGGGTGTGATTTGCAGGGGGGATTCAAGGTTCCTCTTTTGATATCGTCTGGTGGGGACGTGTTTCATTGTCTCCACCAGGCCGAAGGCATTGGGAGAGTATGTTTTGCACTCCGTCCGTCCGTCCGCCCGTCCGTCCGTCCGCCCGTCCGTCCGTGTGTGTGTGTGTGTGTGTGTGTGTGTGTGTGTGTGTGTGTGTGTGTGTGTGTGTGTGTGTGTGTGTGTGTGTGTGTGTACGTCCGTCTGTGTACAGCTAATCTCCGCCACCGTTGGCCCGGTCGATGCCAAACTGTCAGGGGTGAAAGTGGCTTTCAGTTCTTGCAGGAGCTCCCCAGAAATTAGCGTCTGCGACGCCTCCTGGACAGGGGTCAAACCCCCCAATACCCCTTAAATGCATAGAAAACTGCATTTTGGCACAGTATACCTAACCTATAACACAATACAAACACAACAGGTCTTACAATTACATACATTAGTCCAATTGTCTCTTGCAATGTGCAATGTCTTCTTCTGAATATATCAGATATCTGATAACTATTTTCCCCATCAAAGCAAATTAAATTAAATTAAAATAAGCACACATTGAACAGCTTTTTACTGTTTGTGTTTACTTACAATAAATTACTGTTTTTGGAAACCAAAAGTTGAGAATGGAGCAGAACATACTGTAGTCCATGGCATGGACTATAGTCCATGGACTATAAAAGGACTATAAAAGGATGAAATTCCAGGCCTGGTTGCCACTACCATAAGTCGCCACTACCAACCTGATAGACCAGCCTGCTTCACAGCTGGTAAAAGCGAGTTAACCAATGTTAACAACATTAACCCAAAATATCCTTGAGGGGGCGTCAACATTATGTGTCACGTGGTAGCGGCGGCCATGTTTTTGAGACTGCAGGTATAAACAAGATGCTGGGTCTGGCTCGTAGACGCTTATAGAGCGTCGCAGTCCCGCCCCCACGAGAGACCCGGAAAAGAAATCCCTGTTCATTTTCCTCATAGACTTTTCAGAAAGTATTTATTTAAAGACGTTTACGCCGCGGACAAAGCCAACTCTTGTCGTGACAAATCATGACAATAAACACAATGTTTTGGGCCAAACAAAGAATTCTTCTTTGTAATTATTTGTTTGGTCCAAAATATCGTGTTTGTTGTCATGATTTGTCACGACTCGAGTTGGCTTCGTACGACGCTTAAAAGATCTTTAAATAAATACTTTTTGAAATGTCTATGGGACAAATGCATTGGGATTAATTTCCTGGGCCTGGCGTCGTCATGAAAGGGAGCGGGACTGCGACGCTCTATTGAGCTTGTAAACAGTGACTCTTCAGTCTTCACTGTGCTATGAAACGTTCTTTCTTTATTACTTACAATGGCGCAGACCTACTCAGTTTATAAGTGCCGCGTTGAAGGAAGTTTGATTTTTCAGCGTTCCAGCATGGTGCATTGAACAACCTGTACCTATCCAAGTACACAGCCGTGTTAGTTCACCTTCACGGCATTTTCACAAAGGTAAATTATCACCAAAAACATGAAACTGCTATTTTGTCTCCACTAACTAAGAGTAACCTACAGTATGGGGGACTGCCCTGGTCGTGTGTGTGTGTTTTTGTCCACCTGTGGTTTTGCTGTTGGTCCAGTAGCTTTAGTTTTATTTTTGTGTCACATTATACTGCTGTAACGTCTCAATTTCCTTCTGGGTATTAAAAAAAAGTATATCTCATCTCTTAACTTTAGTAGCAGCTATAATGTAATGCCAACTAGGGTAGCCCCAGCTGCTGTGTTGTTCCTAAGACTAACTAAGAGCTAAGAGTCAGAGATTTTCATTGAGTGAATACTTTATTAACAAGTTGCATTACTAAGTTACATAACTAATTAGAAATGGTGTTGTTTTTTTCCCAGGCAAACCAGCTATGGAACAGACTGCAAGCTGCTGTACTGAGCAAATCACTTACATTGCATGGAGATGGATGGCACATTTCCATTATCCTAAAATGTAGGACAATGATCATTTAATGTTCTTGAATCTTGAAACATTGTCATTCATATGTAGCATACCATGAGTTGTCATAGGATATGATAGAACATTACTCTGATTCTGAATCAGTGCTAAGTTATTAAAAAACAATTAACACAGTGACAGGTCCCCCTTTTCTATACTGTATGTTTTCCCTTTTTTCTAACCGTGTATAATAATATTATATGATATATTATATGATTGTCTCCTCCACCAGTGACCAGGCCAAAGGCATGGGGAGAGTTTGTTTTGCACTCTGTCCATTCGTGTGTGTGTCCCTCCCTTCCTCCCTCCCTCCCTTCCTCCCTCCCCTCCTTCCTCCCTCCCTCCCTTCCTCCCTCCCCTCCTTCCTCCCTCCCTCCCTTCCTCCCTTCCTTCCTTCCTTCCTTCCTTCCTTCCTTCCATCCTTCCTCCCTTCCTTCCTTCCTTCCTTCCTTCCTTCCTTCCTTCCTTCCTTCCTTCCTTCCTCCCTCCCTCCCTTCCTTCCTTCCTTCCTTCCTTCCTTGTGTCTGTGACCAGCTAATCTCCGGTAACCCGGTCGATGCCAAACTTTGCACACTCATTGCAACTCAATGAGTTGCATTGGTGTTGCATTGGTGTGGTTTACCTTAAAAGACGTTTTGTCCCAACCCGACCCTTTGGTGTGGTTTAGGCTAGGGTTTAATATTTTCCCGGATTTGGCTCATTTTAATTCCCGGGAATTTGCGGACCTTTTCCCGGGCTCCCGCGGGAATTCCCGTCAGAAAAAAAAGAAAAAAAAGTGCCCACCAAAATGCATTTATATGTATAGATACTTCATATGTTCAATAGAATAGTGATATTTTTTTTTTTAAACGTTTTATTTGAACGAAATATGAGCATATCCTACAATAAAAGTATTACATTAAAATATTAATAATGTATTAGGCCTACTACGCTATTCAGAAAAAGGGACACAGGAGTTTGCACTAATGTGACTAAGCACGGGGAAAAAAATAAACGACCTCACGTCTTTCACATAGATACCTTAGCTATGGTCTTTCACCCTTTGAGCATGCAGTGGGTCCCCTTCTCCGCTGCAGAGAATGTGATCATCCCGCTTTGTACTTTATGAAAAGTCCGATTGGGTGTTAAATTAGCCAGCACGTCCAGTGCACAGCACACTGATTATTAGAGAGAGAGAGCGAGAGAGGGAGAGAGAGAGAGAGCGAGAGAGGGAGAGAGAGAGAGAGAGAGAGAGAGAGAGAGGGAGAGGGAGAGGGAGAGGGAGAGAGAGAGAGAGAGAGAGAGAGAGAGAGAGAGAGACGCTGCGTGCTGGTGGTTATTATAAAACAAAGTGTAGCCTACTCATCTTTGTTTGTGTTCCGTTTCACGTTATTGCTGCACACATGGAGGCAAAAGCAAAAAGTGACAATGTCCATCACAGAGAAAGGAAACTCCTCGCTCCGTCCGTAAAACACACAATTCTCACAGAGTGACTGATTAGGCTAATGATTGACAGGTGCAGCAGCTTTGGGAGCGTGCCTGAAGATGTCTGACTGTCAGACATTCATATTTTGCTAAAGTGTATATAAACTCTGTAGGCCCTATCTGATTAATTGCGGGAGGATGCAGGATTTGCGGGGTCCCACTGATTTCATCTTGACCGGCCGTGCCTGCCCGTCCGCAGGTAGGCTATTTAAATACCGCCCGCGCCGCCAACATTTACGTTGGGTCCCGCTGGCTCCAGTTCCCATTGCAGCCCTCGAGTGTAATCCATAATTCCATATAAATATCATCAAACATGTTTGAAAATGATGGGAGGGTTCAGATTGGACATTTGATCACTCATAGATAAGGGGAAAGAACGCGCACTGTGTGAAAACCCCTTTAGTGTAATTTCCCTATAAGAAAAAAAAAAACTCCGGGACGACGGGTCCCGAAGAAATTTCCGGGCGGGAAATTGCGTGCCCTATGCCCGGGAGACCCGAAATCCCGGGATCCCGGCATTAAACCCTAGTTTAGGCTAAAGAAACACTGCATCAGCTGTACTCGTGTAAGTAGTGGTATATGTCGACATCATCTTCTGTCCAGTCATACGGAGAGATGTCAATGTCCGCGATTTTGCTGAGGGTTGTGGAATGTGGTCCAATGGACCAGCTTATCCTTGTAGGCAATGTACATAGGTATGTTGAGCCCGAGCCGAGGTTCTATCCATTACGTTCTCCAGTCACTATCATGTAGTCGGCAAAGAACCAGTAATGTTATATTTACAATCAGTACTTTATTTGGATTTTTTACAAATAAACAGAAAAAACGAACACAAGCAACAACAGAGTACGTATGTATGGACAAATTATGTATGAGTAATGTTATATTTACAAACACAGACCGTCGTTCACCGTCACTCTAGTGTAAGGCTGCACTCTGAGATGTGTGAGAATGCACAGATAAGTGCTTTATAAATAAAATGCATTATTATTATAGTCTAGTTGACGCACGTAGTCTCGTAAATACTCGCTGTACAGTACCAGAAACCCCCTTGGTGACATACACGTTTTTACAAGCTATTTTGGGCAAAATGACAAAAACAACAGATCTAAAAAAAAATATATATAAAAGATATATCTATATCTTCTGGCGCTGGAGGAAACTGCAGTCACTCAATGTTAATATTATTTGTAGTAAGTAACAGTAGCACACTTTGAAATTTGCACCCTATGGCCGGAAAAATGATGAAGTCTGTGTGTTTGACTAGGGTTTGACTGGATTGCTGAATTCCTACAATGCCCATAATGCTTTAGTGCACTTCCCCTCCTTGTGGAGAGGCTGCATGGAGGTGTGACTTTGTAGTCCTGCAGGAAGGAAGTGAGACCACATTTTCATGACAGGTTTTTGGTCATGAACATGGCCTCATGATGACTAAAATATCAAAAACAAAAAACACACATTACACAGTACACACAAAAACCCCAGGAAAGTGTTCTTGTGTCCCAAACATCATTAAAATATAGTTGCAAAAGGGGTGAAGTATAGCCCTTTAGGAAAATCCCTCCCTCCCTCTCCTTTTCCTTTTTTACAAATCAAATAAACCCTGGTGGTCTTATAAGAACATATTCACTGCCAAACCCTGTGTTTTTGCCATGGTCTTGTAGAGCCGCGCTCTACCGTGACTCCTTCCTTCTGACTTCTGACTGTATAAAAATGCCTTCCATCATGGCAAGGAATCCAGATCCAGCCAGACATGCGAGGGTGGGTGGGTGGGTGTGTGTGTGTGCGTGGTGATTCAGCACTAGTTTTGGGTTACATGATGTTGGGGGTATGCGGCTTTGCGCCAGTTATCTCGGCCCTGTACATACCACTGCTCTCATGGGATGGGATTGTGGGTGGTGGGGGGGGTTTGTCCCTCCCTGCTTGCAGCACACCTGTGCTCATGCCAGCCAAACAATGGCCAGGTTTATTGCTTAGCGGCGTGGTGAGCGAGCGTGCAGTGCCGTGGCGGGGGTCCGGTCCGTGGCCACTTCTGTCATCGCTTCTATTAGGTTAGGGTTGGTGGAATGCAACATATATAGGGCCACAGGTTGCCTCTCCCCTCCGCTCTCTTGCTTGGGCAAGACGCCAGCTTAAATGAGTCTCTTTTGTATGCGGGTGTAGGGCGGTCACACCTGCAGGGGGGGCCATGTGCACTCTGGAAACTCCCCGGTGTTTATTGGACTGCACGTGTGACCAAATGGACCCGCACGGGTCCATTTGGTCACGTCCGTATACACTCTCAGAGTCACAAATTAAATTTCGCTGTGCATGCATCTAGCAGCCCACAAATGTATCATCACTGGATTCATTACTACGTGATCGAGTGACTGGACAGAGTGGAAACATTTTGCACATGCGGTTTTTCGCGGTTTCCAAGAAAACTTTGGGAATTCTTTGGAAATTGTGCTAATTGCGAAATAAACAAAAAACTATTCTTACTCAGTCCTGATGATCCAGTGTTTAAAGGTGGTACCGTACGGTGTAAGTGACTTTATTTTGTAAAATAAAGATATTTTTTAATTAAAAGTTAAAGCTCTATGCTCTGATAGTATTATGGTGACATCTGCTGCCATAAAGAATACAATTCATATTCATAATTAAAGGAACAAATGCCCAATCTCTACTAAGGGACCTGTCGAAATTTAGAAAAGGGGGCCCTGGAGGAAAATAGGGGAGGGCCATGTCTTTTTAATTTTAGTCAGAGGGAGGGTGAGATAATTTTACTTCGAGTCCAAGGGAGGGTGATCCAATTTTGATAATAAAATAGTCCAGGTTTTATATATATATCTAATACTACAGCTTTTCTGAATTAAAGTACAACTTTGGTCAACGATGCCCCTCTGTTGCTTTCACTTGGTTCTTCCCAACAGGACCGGTTTTCATTGTTCCCCCTATGTGTCAATCATTGTGCTTGGCCTATCCAGACAGTAGGCGTGTGCAGGGCTCGACAGTGTGACTAGGTACTCGCATTTGCGACTTAAAATATCACCGTGCAAGTTGTAAAATTCACTTTGTAGCACCGGTGCGACTACAGAATCCGATCTTTAAAGCTAAAAGTTGTGCAGTTTACATCCAAAAGAATGTGTCACTCTCTCGGTTCTGCACCGCTGCTGGAGAAGTATAGCACTGTCGAAGGCAGCGCAACTAATCTCCCCCCCACGCCCCAGAGAGGGAGGAGAGAGAAGAGAGCGAGAGAGCGAGAGAGAGAGAGCGAGAGCACACACGTCTTCACCCCAGCGAGGGAGGGAGACAGAGAGAAAGGGAGAGAGATAGAGAAAGAGAGAGCTTTCCAGTCCTTACCTTTTTTCTCAAATTGACCAGCAGAAAAGTGAGCAAACTATAATCCACATTGTTAGACAAAGTAGTGTGCCCTGAAACTTTCTTGGAAATGTGCATGTTGCCTGCAGTGGCAGCCAGCAGCGATGTAAGATGAGCCTGTGCATTTCACGGTTTTCACCCTATATAACTTGAACGCATAGGCAATCAAGTCAAGACCATTAATTAATGACAGCTGTGTAGGGGTGACGATTGCGTGATGCTTCTATGTACAGGATTCTATAGGTCACCACTTTTGGTGTGACACACACACGGCTTCTGTTTACAATGCGTTGTCAACACGTGCTGAGTTGACAAAGATTGATAGATTTTGGAGAAGACTGATAGTTTATCCTTTAGTAATTAGGCTGTGGAAGTATTCACACTAGGCTACTTTTGGATTTATTGGGATTGGCAATTTGGGGAAAGGAGGAGGAGGTGATCAAGCTCCACAAGACCACATTGGTAGGCTCAAGGCTGCATTTTTCCCCCTTTTTTTTCCTCTCGAGGGTGCATGGGATGATGTGAGCCCCTCCAGCAGGCTAGGGAGCCCCGCTCAGGAAACGACCGCAACACACTCGTCTAAAGATTTTAAACTATAGTCAGAGAACAACAACAAACAAGTATTGTTATGGCGTCTCACAACAGCGTTAGGACAAATGTCCGTAGTAAAAGTAAAAGCTAGTGTTGTGATAGCTGCCGTCGTTCGGGTAGCGTCTGTCACGAGCAGCGCTATTTTGAGTGAGCCGCGCTATGCTTGCCCATGTCAGCTAGAGGGAGCGGGGTTACAATCAAGTATGCACTACAACCTACACTTTACAATAGCTCGTATAGCTTGATGTGTTAGGTGTTGGACTACAAGACCATTTTCTGTGTTGGCCATGAGTTCAAGCCTCACAGCAGACAATGATTTTTCACTTTATTTTCTTAAATATTAAAAACGCTACCAGATTAATGTTAGGAATAAATAATATAATACTGAGGTAAATGTGAAGTTAATTAATAGGGGAGGGTGATTCCTTTTTGTTTAATCCCCTGGGGAGGGGACTGGATTTTTATTTTCATTCACAGGGAGGGTGATGGTATTTTATATCAGGACACATACATTTCCTCCAGGGGTACCCCTATTTAAATTTCGACCTGTCCCTAACAATGTTGAACTATAGGCTATAGTTCAACATTGTTAGTAGAGATTGGGCATTTGTAGCAATACTTTATCAGCTCATTTCAGGTTTTGCAAGCAGATCTACAAGCTCACAATGCGTCACATCACCACGCATTGACGCATGTGGCGCATTGATTATTTTCTTTTAAAGCAAACATTTTAAATTCCAATCTTTGCTTCTGGGAGGTCTGTGGAACAAAATGTTTTTGAAATGGGGGACATATAATTTTTGGGGTCCTTGACATGCAATAGTTTGAGATCCACTGACATTAGAAATGTAGGTTTTTCAGAAAACGGTCAGGATTTAGAAGACATTTTGTAGAATCTTTAATGGTCTCTTTAATGGGTAAAGTTACTTTCCACTCCTGACGGACGGCGTGCGAGTGACCGAGTGGCCTCTCGGCCTGTGTTCTTCACTGAGGTCAGAGGTCATGCTGGACGGGGGTGTAACCCGGGTGGGACGAACCTTGATGAGGTTTTGTCTGCCGCGGTGCCACTGTTTGGTTTATTCATCCCTATAGCAGGTGTGGTTGTACTGTTTGGTTTATCCCCAGCAGGTGTGGTTGAGGTCAAGGCTTTTCTCCCTGTTCCTCCCCGAATGAACTTAAGGACCACAGAGACGTCATCATGTTATACTGCAGCAAATTCAAACACAAGTTTATTATGACACATTCATCTGGCACACGACAGCAATGACATCATTAAATAAGTTGTGTCTGAAGAGTGTGTGTGTGCGTGCGTGCATGCTTGTGTGCTGTGTTTGGCCAGTGAGTTCATTGTACTGTACTAGTTTCTTCTACATAGAACTCTTCATATAGGGAGAGGCGAGTTGTGAATGAGTCAAACATTTTTTGGACACAGCTAAAGTCTCTTTAACCACTTAAACCCTATAGACTTACTCTACTGGAATCATTGGTGTAACATGTCCTTAAAACTGTTTTGTTGCAAGGAGTTGCGACTAGTTGCATTGGTGTGGTTTGGGCCTAAAGGCTGAGCTCACACGGTTAATGCAATGCTCTATGCTCGTTGGGTAGTGTCATGGCCGCCCCAATGCATTTCCAATGGGAGTCACATGGTTAGACACAACATTGTGTTGTGTGAGGGGGAGGGGCGCAGTCGAAACACAGCTGAAAGCCATACAACAGACCATGTGACCTCCATTGGAAATGCATTGGGGGCGGCCATGACACTCACAACAGCAATGCAGTGCATTAAAGGTGTGAGCTCAGCCGGCGGCCTCACTCAGACCTTTACTGCATTGCTGTATGCTTGTTGGATGAATGTTGTGTAGTGTCATGGCCGCCCCAATGCATTTCCAATGGGAGTCACATGGTTTGACACAACATTTGTGTTGTATGAGGGGGAGGGGCGCAGTCGAAACACAGCCAAAAGTCATACAACAGCTTGTAGTCCAAAATGTGGACAAACCATGTGACTTCCATTGGAAATGCATTGGGGCGGCCATGCCACTACACAACATTCATCCAACAAGCATACAGCAATGCAGTAAAGGTCTGAGTGAGGCCTAAGGGTGCACTCACACGGTTAATGCAATGCTCTGTGCTCGTTGGATGCATTTTGTGTTGTGTCATGGCCGCCCAATGCATTTCCAATGGAGGTCACATGGTTTGACACAACATTGTGTTGTATGAGGGGGAGGGGCGCAGTCGAAACACAGCTGAAAGCCATACAACAGACCCCTCCCCCTATGTTGTGTCAAACCATGTGACCTCCATTGGAAATGCATTGGGCGGCCATGACACAACACAGCATTGATCCAACGAGCACAGCGAATTGCATTAACCGTGTGAGTGCACCCTTAGAGAAGGCTGTCACACGGTAGCAGTGGTTCTCTGGAATGCTGGACAACTCACCCTGGTGCTTGCCCGTTTTTTCTCCCGGAACTTTCCCCAGTGAGGGGGATAACTTGTAATATGCTATTGGATGTTTGTATTCTTTTTGGGAAATATATAAAAAGATACTCCTATGAATGGCTATATTATTTTACTTGTATTGTATTGACCCTATAAACAATTTAGTATAATTTAGTATATGTAAGGTTTTGCCACTCAAATGGTACCTCATCAGATACCCACATAGCCTACAACAACTTCTGTGAACCAACTTCACTGTAGTAGCCTTTTCATAAATTATAGCTGTACTTAGTTAGGCTGTCGTGAAAGTTTATAGTTAGAGAAATTCAAAGTTTCAACACCAAAGTAGTAGTAGTAGTGAATTAGCAAACTGGACCATTTTGGACTGAATGTTTCCTTTATCCTCGTGTTGGCTTCTGTTTTTGCCAAAGCTTTTATTTTGGTTGTTTCTCATTATAAGCGCACGTCCGTTGTCCTTCAAGTTCCACAGCCGTCTGCCATCCAGCCTCTACCACACCTCACTGGGGGAAATTCCAGGAGGAAAACGGAAAAGGGGTGAGTTGTCCTGTTACGGGGTTTCCGAGGCTACTACAAGGCTAGCTCACATGAGCTTGTTGATTTGCTTTGCATGAAAATTGCTAACCCCAATTGCTCTCTTATGGGGGCCCCATGTCTCCTGATAGTGGGGTACAACATATTTTCCGATTGGGGTCCACAGCCAAATAATACCATGTGTTCTCCTTGTAGCCTCACGGTACCACATGCTGTTTACATTTCTGACATATTCAATCAATCAATCAATACATATAGTGGTCCTTAATTGTCATGAAAACATTTGGAAACTGCTATAGAGTGAGGTTTCAAGGTGAACTGTTCACAGGGACAATTGTGTGCACATCTCAAAGCCTGTATATTTAGGCCAGGTGCTGGATGTCAGGCATCAAGGCAAACATCAAAGAGGAGAAGAAACATCCGCACACCAGTTTCTAGAGCGAGGAGACTTACTTTATTTAGGAGGCAACAAATGCAACGTTTCGACCTACTGTACAAGGTCTTCATCAGGCAAATGGTGAACTGTACCGTGTTGGACAGCCGGCACTGCACTGTAAACTCTTCTACCTCAGTTTTACAGTGTCATTTGTATGTTTTGTCAGGTAAGAAGAGGTGATACTGTATCACTACCAACACTCTTTTTACTACTTTTTTGTACTTTTTACATTTTTTATCCCACAATTTTGCAACCCATTTTTTCCACCCAGTGTCAATGATCTAATGTAATCCTGGGCCCTAACACTCCCTCTGCCAACCTGGGGAGAGCAACGGATTCCTTATATGCATGAGGAGTCCACGCCACTTCTTTTCACCTGACGGGGAGGGGGGGGCGGGGAGGGGGGACGGGAGTTTTCCCGGTTGGACATAGCGTGTGAAAGGAACACGTTATTCCAACCAGTTCCTTTCCCCTCCATCAGGCGCCCCGGCTGGCCAGGGGGATGCAGTAGAGACCAGGATTACTGCATGTTATTTGTGAGGGTACCTACTACCTACTGTACCCTAGGTAGGGGACACGGTGAGAACATGCAAACTCCACACAGAAAGGCCCTTTTGCCAACCCCACCCAGGATATGGGCACTGATGACGCGGAGGAGAGAACACGCCTCCCAGCGCCCACAGCATCCCCGGTGGGAATCGAACACTGCAGGACCTTCTAGCTGTGAGGCGGTGGCGCTACCGACTGCTCCACCATGCCCCCTCTCCTTTTACTGGATCTCCTGCCCGTAATGGCTCTCCAAACAAGTGGTTCCCAAACTTTTTCATGTCATGACACTATTTAGCCCGTGGACCCCCAGTTGAAAAGATATGCCAGGGACCCCCCCATAAGAGAAGATTTGTACAGCTCTATCAGTGATTCTCAATGCGTTTAATTTCAAGGACCCTCAGTTTGACATGCATTAGACTACGGACCCCCCATTTAATAGCATCTCTGGGACCCAATTTATATTGTAAAATCAAAGTTAATTTGTTCCATTTGTACGCTCTCAGAGTTACAGACCCATAAGAGTCCATTTGGTTCCTAATTATCATTTAGCTGGGGACCCCCTGGAACTCTCTCAAGGACCCCTAAGGGTCCCCGGACCCCACTTTGGGAACCACTGCTCCAAACCCTCCACATGACAAGCCTCTATTGTGGCACAGGAACGTGCACAACACAGCCTGCAGATCCAGCCAGTGAGAGAACGAACACCATGCATATTTTCTCTCCTTTCACTCAGCGCCCGTGGAACATTACGAGGAAACAACAACCCGGCGCGCCACGACCGGCCGCCTTCTCACTATACAAACGGCACGCCATCGTTCGTCGGCGTGCAACGAGCGTGAAATCGTGCCCAGTTTACATTCTCTTAATTCATTGTGTTTATCAAACAGCTGGAGAGTGAAACCCATTCACTTTCTTTCCTGCGCTGAAAGCACATCACAAGCCAATCAGTGAAGTGTACAGTACACTGTATACGTGACAACTGACCATGTCTCTGCGTGCGTGAAACGTTGAAAGCACTAAATAAACATGGCTGCTGTGAAGCCCAGTGGAAAACGTGTGTTTTAACCGATTAAGACCTGGAACGCATCTGTGTCACTTTAGCTTTGAGCCACTTTAACCATTATTTTAAACTTAAAGGCTTTTGATTGATTGATTGATTGATTGATTGATTGAAATATTTATTAACAGTTTGCAGAATTACAGTACATTTCGAGCACAAACTCAATACAAAGGCTGTTAACTGTGAGTGGACGACCCAATTAAGCATTACACTTGTTTACAACAGGGTCCACCATGTTCAATTCATCAAAACATTTAGAGACGTACAAATAGACACTTCTATATAGACAAAGAACAGAACAGGAATTCATCATAATGGGAAAAGAAACATATACAGTGAGGGAAAAAAGGGGGGGGGGCGGTGGGGGGGGGGGATTCAGATTTTACGGGGGCCAGTTTCGAATTGCGGCCGTCCGTGGGTGCCCTTTGAGAGCGGTTTTGAAGGAGTCAAGGGATTTGCATGTCTTAATGACTGTTGGTAGGGCGTTCCACATTTTGGTGGCATAGGAGCGAAAAGAATTTCGTTCCTTGCTATTGACAAATAGCAGATATACAAGCTCGAGCTTGTAGATGTGCTATTTTTGAAAAATCGTGAAAATCGTGCAAATCTTTGAATATATATTCTTTCACAGCAAATATCTTTGCTTGGTCCCTAGAACAAAATATTTTCAGATGGGACTCGTCGGCCAATTACATATCATTTTTGGGGTCCTTGACATGAAATAGTTTGACAAACACTGACATAGAAACATGGGTTCTTCAGAAAACTGTCATGATTTAACTAACTAAGTACTTTTACTTAAGTACTGTACTTAAGTACAATTTTGAGGTATTTGTACTTTACTTGAGTATTTCCAATTTTCCAGTACTTACTTCTACTCCACTACATCTCAGAGCCAAAATTTGTACTTTTACTCCACTACAATTATTTGAAAACTTTAGTTACTAGTTACTTTGGAGATTATAATTTTGATTAGAAAACATACATTAACCACTTCAACCCTATACATTTCGGCCATTTGAAAATAGCCGATCTACAAGCTCACAATGCACGCGTTGCGACGCATTGTGAGCTTGTAGATCTGCTATTTTCAATAGACTTTGTACACATTTTGAACTTGTGAAATGGGACATTCTGCAATATGAGTACTTTTACTTTTAGTACTTTGATGCCAATACTTTTGTACTTTTACTCAAGTACATTTTCAATTCCGTACTTTTAGTACGAGTAGTTCTAAATTGCAGTATTGGTACTTTTACTTAAGTAAAACAATTGAGTACTTTTTCCACCACTGGGTCTCAATGTGTTTAATGACAGCTATCGTGGGCCAGCATCTATGGAAACCATGCCCAAGTCTCACTCTCCCGTGACTCCATCTTCCCCATTCTTTAGGCATGTGCAGTTTGCCAAAGCTTTTTTCCTATGCACTCCAGCACACTCGAGACTGACGAAATTATCATTCTTTTTTTTTCTTTTTTTTTTCTTAGATTTATTACATTCCAACGTGTCAACATCACTGAGAAATGGAGAATGGAACTGCTGGGGAGAGTTGAGGTTTTGACAGTTACTATAGAGGTCAAGTAGTATGCACTGGAGTGACATAAAACAGCCACAATACAATAATATAGGGCAGTGGTTCCCAAACCTTTTCATCAAGGACCCCCAAATTGACACTAATTAGCCCCGCGGACCCCCATTTGAAGAGATATGCCAGTGAGCCTCATAAGAGATTTGTATGGCTCTAGCAGTGATTCTCAACCCGTTTAATTTCAAGGACCCCCAGTTTGACATGCATTAGGCTATGGACCCCCATTTAATGGCATTTTTAATATCACTGAGACCCTCCTGTAAAATCACTGTTAGTTGGACATTGGTTCCATTTGTACACTCTCAGAGTTACAGATTCATGGGTCCATTTGGTTCCTAACTATCCATCATAGCTGGGGACCCCCTGGTACTCCCTCAAGGACCCCTGGGGGTCTCCAGACTCCACTTTGGGAACCTCTGATATAGGGTATAATATGTGAGCTGAACAGGCACGCGCACGTGCACACATAGACATCAAAGGGGGCTTCAAGTTCAGCCCCTGCCCTTTTACCCGTCTGTAAAACAACTGCCCTTTCTAGACCATGAATGCAGCATTTACTATGGTTGGGGGAAAAAATGCAAATGCAACTCCTTACGCCGTACCCGAAGGCAGCATTCGGGAGAATTGCTTTTCTTCCGAACTCTCCTGAACTTGAACGCAGCATTTTGCGTTGAAAGAATGTGTTTAGAAATCCACGTCGTACGCCACATCTCCAGTTGATAGAGTGCGGGGGTCGCACCCTGAAAATGGCCAATCTACAAGCTCTCAACGTGTCGCAGCGCGATGCGTTGTGAGCTTGTAGATCTGCTATTTTTGCTATTTTTGTCCAAAAGTGCCCCCTGCCTCTCTAACACTCTCTGCACGTCCCTGGAGCAGAGTTTTGAATGATGTTGATCAAGGACAAGGACAAGGACAAGGACATGTCTCATTCTTTTTTCAAGTAGATTTTTCTGCCTATTCTTTCTGGTTAGCTTTTTTGGGACGTATATTTTTTTCAAGCAGTGTCACGATATTTTTTTCATGCAGTTTTTATGGTTATCTTTCAAGTTACAACAGTATAACCACCTACAAGGTAACACAAACTAAAAGAAAAGGGAGTAAGAGACCATTTAGACCAAAATATTTTCAATTTAAACAATAATGAAAATAGCAGACATTTTGTTGGCTATTTGTCAGGAATACAGTCGGAGTCCTGGGCCTGCCTGACTAACTTAGTTGCCTTGTGTGTGTTTCTGTCCTGACTAATAGAGGGTATGCACGTGACATCATCGTACCTGGAAGTTATGCGGGAACGCCCACTGAGTGGCAACAAACTACTTGCTGGCCTTGACAGGACAGCCCATTCATCCAAACAGAAAAGTCCTGTCTGATTGCATTAAACAATGTTAAACTCAAGTTTTTGTTTCATAAAAAGTTATGAGCAACTTTCTGTCAAGAAAGGCCCTGCATTTGATTATTTTTCCAAGTGTCAGAGTTTGGAAGTGCTTGTTTTCAATAACACAACATTTTGCTGCCTCCTGCATTATGTGACATTTAGAAACAGGTGGTACGCAGGGCGTGACAATTTCTTGTCATTCCAGTGCCGTCACTCCCATTAATCTGCTCACTCCCAATCAGCCAGTCAGAGTGGAGGTTCACACCTGCACTCCATTCGTTTGTCACACTCAAGGCCCAGGCTACACCTATATGGATCTTTTGCAAAACGGATATTTTCATCCTCACACAAACGCAGAAACGCATTGAACACAGGATAAAATCACTGCTGTAGCAGGTTTCAATTGTAGGCTACCGGTATATTATATTTGATTTTATATTTACACTTATATTTTCTAAGGAATAAGTACCGCATTTTAAAAGCCACCTAAATTGTGAGTGGAAGTGGAACATGTTTCTTGAATTGTCTGTCAACATGTCACACTACTGTATGTGCGTAAATCTCCAAATCCCGACTCTCGACTTTTCTCTCCATATAATTTAAAAATGTTTTTTTTACCATTGCTCTAGCGACTTGGCAAGTCCTGCACAGAAAATAATAGCAGAGTCAGACCTATAGAAGTGTCCACAACCAGTTGTGAGCTTGTAGAGTGGCTATATTTTCGAGGTGTATAATAAATGTCACGTTATAATGTAGGCTAATAAAAGTTCACATGTGCACATTGTCGGCACAGTGACAAATGCAGTCAAGGGTGCACCCTTTATTACCTAAACAGGAGAGAGATGTGCCATATATGCGCACGGCGACCCACTGTATACTTTCTTCTCACCATTCACACCTCTCTCTCTCTTTCTGCACCTCCTCTCTCTCTCCCATCCATGACCATGAAATGGAGAGCAAAATACAGCATGAGAATATAGTTTCACATGGCGATGCACACACCACACATAGACTGTTGCAGGTGTAGCCTACTGCAATGGCATTTGGCCTGGGTCTTATTTGGTTAATATCAAAGAAACAGCTCCGTCAAGCTCCGTTTCGCATGACTACACAGATCCACTGATCCGGATATTTTGGAAAATCTTCACTTATTTATCCGTTTCCAAAAACTTCCGTTTGAGTGGCCGAAAACTCTGTTTGTGTGTGGCTGAAAGGCCCAAACGTACAAACAAATGTGCGTTTAGCAAAAGATCCATATACGTGTAGCCTGGGCCTTAAACCCTGCTTACCTATTTTTTCTCTAACTGATTATATTCCTGCGTCCTTTGCTTTTTGACTACATTTTCTGTGAACTGCTGATTTGCAATTAAAACTCTGTTTAACCTTCAACCTGTTTCCGTCCGCTTCTGGGTCCAAAAATCATATCCTGACACTATTTGAATTATCATGATGGTTATATAGGTCTTAAGGGTAATTTCACTTTAAAAAACCACTCCTGGGTGCATGCATTTTCATGTCTACTCTGACTTTTGTGTGCACTCCACCCCGACAGTTTTTAATTTTCTTGATTAAATGGCACAATGGACCACAGATTAAATGCTGATATTAATTTAAACAAACACACTCACGCTCGCATATAAAACTCAATCAGACTCCAAGTTAGAGTCATTGAAAAACACCCGCTCCTTTTCTGATATTGTCCCTCTAATCATGAATGGGGGGAGATCTTTCAATGACTTATTTCATTATGTTTCATTATGTTTGATTGATTGAAATTGAAATTTCACAGTATGCAGAATGGGTAAATTTCAAGCGAAAGCACAAGTCAATACAAAAACTGCTACTTTGTGGACGACCCATGATTAAGCAATAAGGCTGGTTTACAACAGGGTCCACCTTTTTCATTTCATGAAAATGGGAAGAACATGTACAGTATGGGAAGAAAGGGGTGGGGGGTGGGTGGGGGACAGTTTCATTATATTTACGGTTATGCCGTTATGCTGCGTTAACTTGGCTCATTTACAAATGCAGGAAGTACTGCAGATGTAGAGCGGACACGGAAATGGCACACAGTATCTGTGTGTGTGTGTGTGTGTGTGTGCGTGTGTGCGTGCGTGCGTGCGTGCGTGCGTGCGTGCGTGCGTGCGTGCGTGCGTGCGTGCCCGCAAATTACAACACAAGGGTAACACCGGATAGGACTGGTTAATTCAGAATTAGGAACCAGTTGTGAAAAGCCTGCAGGCAACAACGAGTACTTTAAAGTGAAACTTCCCCTTTGAAACGTTTACACCTTCCTTTGTTCTTTTTTCTTTTTAGAGTTGAGAACCTCTTGGCCTCTCGTGTAGCTGTGTTGTTGTTATATAATAAAAGCCCTAAGGGCCACCAGTCAGTCAGCTAGCTCTGACTGACCTTTTCGTCCAGTTTGTACTTGTAGGCAGGGCGGTGGGTGGGCCTCTTTCGTATCCTCTCCCTGACCGAGTGGAAGACTATGGGCTTGTTCTTCAAAACGAAGGCACCCACTGCCCTGGTGGCTGTCTGCTGCCCTGGCTTGTCCCTGGTCCCGGAGGGCTGCCCTGGGTTGTCCCGCGTCCCGGGGGGATGCCCTGGGTTGTCCCGGGTCCCGGGGGGCTGCCCTGGGTTGTCCCGGGTCCCGGGGGGATGCCCTGGGTTGTCCCTGGTCCCCAGGGCGGCAGCGACACTTTGATCCACAGCAAACACCTCCGAGGCCCAAGGAGTGTCGGAGACCTCGTGGTCCGGCCGGCTGCGTTGGGCGGCGGAGGCGTCTCGGGGTGCTGACCTCAGGAGGCCGCTCCTTCCTTTGCCTCCTCCTCCTCGGGACATCGACGGGGTCAGCTTGAACCCACCTCTCTTCCTCAACGTCCCGTCTTCCCATCTTTCCTGTGACATCATTGAGAATAGGAAGCTGATGCAATTGTGGGAATATATTCGCCTTTGAAGTAATACGAGGAAGAAATAAATGCAGGACACCTTCTCTACGGGGTTGTGCAACTCTGTGGGCGGCGGGAGGCACACAAGCTCTTTGACAGCGACTTGGCGAGAGTTGGAGCTGTAAACAGAAGAGAGAAATGCATCTAACAACATCTAACAACATCTAAAACCAAGGACTAAACATTGTAACCAAACACAAAATAAATTACAAAAATGGTGCAATTAAGGTCTTTAAGAACAGTATTCCCCAGCTCCCCTTAACCTCTTGCCAAGGCTCCGAGCCAGTTTCAGTTGACTGAATTATTAATTACTGATTATCCGAGGTGGAAAAAGTGCTCACATTTTATACTAAGTCATAAGTATCAATCAAAAATCTTTTGAAAATAGCGACGCGCTGTGAGCTTGTACATCAGGTATTTTCAAATGGCCGGCGAAATGCATATACAGTAGGGCTGAAGTGGGTATATGTTTTTAAATAATTGCAGTGGAGTAAAAGTGTAACATTTGTCTCCGACATGTCGTGGAGTAGAAGTAAAAGTACTGGAAATTGGAAATACTACAGTAAAGTAAAAAATAAAATAATAATAATAATAATATTAATAATACCAGATAACCTCAAAATTGCACTTGAGTACAGTGTAAAGTTACTTTACACCACTGCTGATTATAAATGGCTCTGGATCAGACTGCCAAGCTCTAAACCAAATGTAGCAGACAATTACAATTTAGGCATTTAGCAGACGCTCTTAATCCAGAGCGATTTACAATAAGCAAAAACAAAAAGCATGGCAATACATCACATACATAAAAAGTAGTTATCATGAAACATGCGTAAACTAAGAACATAACAGTGGATTATCTATATAATGAAACTATACATATAAACTATACATACTATACTATACTATTCATATATACTATAAAGTGCTATGACTACATAAAATGCAATTCTAGTGCTGTCTACGTAACAGACAGAATAATAATTGTGATGACACTGTGCACCAACCTGGTTTGGGACCGGCACAGTGGGGTGTAATGAGGATTAGCGACCCACATCATTGGCGGTCGCGAGGACTGCAATGCAGTCCTGGGCAACAACGGGTTAATCTGGACGGTACTGAGCTGATGGGAGTCAAATCAGACATTATATGATGTAGAGCAAACTGAAAATACACTCCAAGTCACGTTGAAAACGACCTGTTCTGAAGGTTTCCTAAATATTCGACTGTGCTGTACATTAAAAAAGATGCAAAACTTCCTTATGAATTTCCGTTACATTTACAGCAATACAACCGTTATCTAGTAAAGTGTAGGTCCCTATATCATCGCTAAAGATTATTCTTCACAATCGATCATATCACAGTATGAAAAAGCAATCTTGAATGGCTTTACAGTCTGATGAAAAATAAAGAAAGAAAAGTGTTGGCTAATGGAAGTAAGTAAACATTTGTGAAACCTTTCAAGACCTGGAAATTGTCACATTTATTTAACACGGCCTACTGTACTTCTCCAGGCTTGCATGTGTAGAAAACACGTCTGTTCTTTGTATTTCATTTCATCAATGCAAAAAAAGAAAAAAGGCAGAACCAACCTTGACTACCTTGAGATCTCTGCTTTTTTCAAGAAGACAGGTCGGGGTAACTGCAGAGCTGCTGTCAGGATCATAGCGGCCATTCGTGCTGCATGGGAGGGAGCACATAAGAATAATTTCAGCTGTTGATATGTCTCAATAAGCATAATAATAATAATAAATATAGCTGCAAGCAGCGATACGGCGGGACCAAGAAAGAAGACAATACGCAATAAGAACAATATGCACACATACGACTGACGAGCTGAGTTGACAGTACCCGGATTTGAACACACAACCTTGTGGTCCAAAGGCAAGAGCTCTACTGACTGAGATACACAGAGACAATGAACATTTCATGCAAATTGCTAAAAGAAAACAGAAAATCAGGTATAAGCGTTTTTTAAACTGCTCAAAGTGGCAGAAGATCTAAGGGCGGAGCTTACTGATCAAAGTGACACATGTTCCCCGTGAGTCAAGGAACAAGTGGAAACAAGTGCCATGACTTTTGGACAAACGAGGCATGAGTTATGCCTGTTCAAAGGTTTCATTTCCAAGAAATTACTATAGCGCCCCCCTTTGGCCAATTGGAGTAAGACTGCTTCCAGTGCTATTTGGCATGACCCTCTAGTATACTGTAAAGTGACATAAGCATATGACGCTGCATGTATGTATTAGAGGCAGAAGAATAATTCATTTTTTCACTTAACAAAAATGTGCTACGATTATTTGTCCGTATAGGTCCAAAGTTCATGTGTAGAAGTTTTCGTGCATTTGTATCAAAGATCCTGGGAGCAGATACATTTTAACTGTTTTTCATATAATTAAAAATGGCGGGTGATCTAATGGTCAGAGGTCAAACGTCATGAGGCATGAGGAGACACATATGTGTATCAAAGTGTCATTGCCGACGGTTAAACGGTTCATGAGATATGCACATTCAAAGTTTGCATTTTCAATTGAGTGCTATAGCGCCACCATTTGGCCAATCGTCTTGGGCTTCGTATAGTCACCGTTTGGCATGGCCCTCTACCATACTGTAAAGTGTAATAAGCAAATGATGCTTCATGTGTAGAACGTTTCACGTGTAAAACCAGGCCTAAAATCAGGTACTAGCATTCTTCAAACTGCTCAAAATGGCGGGAAATCTGAGGGCGGAGCTTACTTGTCAAAGTGACAGATGTGTTCCCCATGAGTCAAGGAACATGTGGAAACAAGTGCCATGAACTTTGACCAAACAAAGCATGATTTATGACTGTTCAAAGGTTTCATTTTCAAAAAATTGCTATAGCGCCCCCCTTTGGCCAATTGGAGTAAGACTGCTTTCAGTGCTATTTGGCATGACCCTCTACTATACTGTAAAGTGACATAAGCATATGACGCTGCATGTATGAATTAGAGGCAGAAGAAGAATCTTCACAAACCAGCAATTTTCATTGACTCATAAAAACTTCATTTTTTCACTTAAATAAAATGTACTACGATTTTTTGTCCGTATAGGTCCAAAGTGCATGTGTAGAAGTTTTCGTACATTTTGATCAAAGATCCTGGGAGGTGATATATTTTAAATGTTTTTCATATAATTCAAAATGGCGGGTGATCTAAAGGTCAGAGATCAAAAGTCAGAACACGAAGGTTGTTCGGCATGAGGAGACACATATGTGTATCAAAGAGTCATTACCAACGGTCAAACGGTTCATGAGATATGCTCGTTCAAAGTTTGCATTTTCAATTGAGTGCTATAGCGCCACCCTTTGGCCAATTGTCATGGGCTTTGCATAGTCACCGTTTGGCATGGTCCTCTACCAGATTACCGCGTTTCTGCACCGTTCAGTCAGAACTGCAATTTTTGGCGGAAGGAGAAGAAGAAGAAGGAGAAGAAAAATAAACACAAAAGCAATAAGTGACCAAAATCACTTCGTGACTTCTTGGTCCCTTAAAAAACACAAAAACAATAAGTGACCAAAGTCACTTCATGACTTCTTGGTCCCTTAATAAGAACGATCCTCAGAATGCACGTGTCCTCAGCAGCCAACCTTGGTGAGGCCGTGCTCTGCTGGGCCTGTCTCTGCTGGAGATGTCGTTGTTGTTGTTGTTGCTGTGGAGGAGGGCTGCTGAGGACAGTGAACTCCTCCTCATCTCTAGTACTGGCAGCAGCATCCTGGAAGAGCAGCTCCACGCGTTGTTCGGTCCACTCTGATGCATCGACGACACTGAGCGTTGGAAAGTCATCCATCGGCTGCTCATGTGGGAAGAAGAAGAAGAAGCAGACGTTTTATGTATAGGAGTACAACAGTGAATCAGTGTTGTTTTCGTCGACTACCTTTTTTCACTGACGAAAACTAAACGATGACTAAGCAGAAAACTAAATGAAAACTAAGCTATGATGACTAAAACTAAGACTAAATGTATTGACAATTTCGTTGTCAATACAGCTAAACAACAACTAAAATGCTAGGAAGGGACTAGTGGACAAGAGATCCAGTTTAAGTCATTTTACACTTGGTTGCATAGCAGATCTACAAGCTCACAACGGGTCACGCTGCGATGCGTTGTGGGCTTGTAGATCTGCTATTTTCAGCAAGTGTAAAATCAGTCATTATGACGGCATCAACTGTAGATTTAGGTCACATTTCCACCCAATACTTCGGTAGACTTGATGCGAATGGGCGGAGAACTTGGGATTCTTGCATATTTAATTTGCTGCGGTTTGCCTTCACACTGTCATCCGCAGCAATTGGAAACGCAGCAGGGGGGACCTTTATCAATGTGTTCCATTCATAAACTAGCCTACACAGTGAAATCTATGGTGATAAAATTATACTCATAACGTGCATGTATCGTGCCGTCTGTCTGGGACTGGACCCCTCTCTCTCTCTCTCTCTCTCTCTCTGCGCAGCCACACACTGTTCTTTTGGGCATGGAGGCACAGCGCTGAGCGCACTGATATAACAGACAGCAGCGCAAAAGAGTTTATCGAGATGAAAGTCCCTACTCCCCAGTCCCAGACAGACAGACAGACAGAATATTCTGTAGGCTATAATACACTGCAGTGTTTTTATGTGTTTCCTTAAGCAATTGATTAATGTACTCGTCCTCATTTCGATCAGGGCTTCAGTCTCCTCATTCGACCATGTCTATCCACGGTAACGGGACATCTTTGCGCTGCGTAAAATATGCCTTCTCCGTCTCCAACTGTGTTCAGCTCCTCACCCGCCACATTGTTTGCTTCATTTCCTTTATTTACTGCGGATTGCATTCACACCTGCACCGAATCGTAAACAAGTAGCGAAGCGAAACCCCCGTTTTTGCTCGGAGTAGAATGCGGTTCTTTGATACGCATTAGGATTCGAATGAGCCTTCACACCTGCCAAACGAAGTGCACTTTCTGACAATGCGCAGCATGATTCGTTTTAATCGCAGCAAAGCTTTCTGGTGTGAATGTCACCTTAGTCGACTAAAATCTTATGACATTTAGTCGACTAAAACTAGACTAACACTAAAACATTCCAGGTGACTAAAATATGACTAAAACTAAATGAAAACTATTCAAAGACTATGACTAAAACTAAAATCAAAATGTGTTGCCAAACAAAAACAAAGCCATGAGGCCTATAGGGCAGCAGGAGGCTGTCTATGTCCTGTTTCTGTAGCGTGAGGCGTTAAACAAAATGTTTTTTATAAAATAATGCTATTGATACTTAGCTCACTTAAGTAAAAAAAAACAAAAAATCACCCCCATGTGAAGTGAGGGGCGCTCTTAGTCTTATGATCATACATCATCTCATTCCGGCCAATCACAAGTTGCGTCCTCACTTTTGTCCTCACTTTTGTCTTTTTTCTCTGATGAAACCTAAATGGAAACTAAATAAAAACTAAGCTATGATGACTCAAACTAAGACTAAATATATTGACAATTTTGTCAATAAATAAAAGACTAGACTAAAATGTTAGAAAGGGACTAGTGGACAAGAGATCCAGCATAAGTCATTTTACACTTGGTTGCAAGCTGAAAATAGCCGATCTACAAGCTGCAACGCGTCGCAGTGTGACACATTGTGAGCTTGTAGATCGGCTGTGTAAAATCAGTCATGACGGCATCAAGGCCCGCCAAAATACATTTTAGTCGACTAAATCAACTGTACATTTAGTTGACTAAAATCTTATGATCTTTAGTCAACTAAAACTAGACTAACACTAAAACATTCCAGGTGACTAAAATGTGACTAAAACTAAAGGAGAACTATTCAAGAGACTATGACTAAAACTAAAATCTAAATTTGCTGTCAAAATCAACACTGCTGTCAACCTACCTGACATGTGTAAAAAAAGATGTTAAACTATATAGGCTCCTCTTCCATGTGTGTTCAATAATGGCTCAAACAAATCAAAGCCATGGGAATAACAGACTGGAGCTAGCGTAGAGAGCTCACTTCATAACTTTACTATAGGCTACAACAACCTTGGTTAGGACTTCATGTTGCTAAGCAACATAGATACACATCCATCCATCCATCCATCCATCCGGTCTGGATCGCCTCCTGCTGTTCATAGGGACGACTCACACCTTCGCATCTAGCATATAACATTGATGCATGCTAGATGTAAGCAAGATGTAAGTGTCATGGCCGCCCCAATGCATGTCCAATGGAAGTCACATGGTTTGATACAACATTTTGGACTACAAGCTGTTGCGGCTTTCGGCTGTGTTTCGACTGCCCCCCTCCCCCTCATACAACACAAATGTTGTGTCAAACCATGTGACTCCCATTGGAAATGCATTGCGAGCTTGCATCAGCTATACATCTCATACAACAAGCATACATCAATCTGTTGTGACCGTGTGAGTCGCCCCTTAGGCCTCACGCACACCTTTAAAACATTGATGCATGCTTGTTGTATGAATGTTGTAAGTGTCATGGCCGCCCCAATGCATTTCCAATGGAAGTCACATGGTTTGATACAACATTTTGGACTACAAGCTGTTGTATGGCTTTCGGTTGTGTTTCGACTGCCCCCCTCCCCCTCATACAACACAAATGTTGTGTCAAACCATGTGACTCCCATTGGAAATGCATTGAGAGCTTACAACAAGCATACATCTCATACAACAAGCATACATCAATCTGTTAGGCCCTTAGGCCTGACTCACACCTTCACAACAGATTGATGTATGCTTGTTGTATGAGACTTATTGACTGATGCAAGCTCACAATGCATTTCCAATGGGAGTCACATGGTTTGACACAGCATTTGTGTTGTATGAGGGGGAGGGGGGCAGTCGAAACACAGCCGAAAGCCGTACAACACAAATGTTGTGTCAAACCATGTGACTTCCATTGGAAATGCATTGGGGCAAGATGTAAACAAACCCTTTCATACATCTAGCATGCATCAATGTTGTATGCTAGATGTAAAGGTGTGAGTCGGGCCATAGCCTTTGAAAAAAACCACAAACTGTCAGTGGTGGAAAGTAACTATGCCATTTGAAAATAGCCAATCTACAAGCTCACAATGCATCGCAACGCGACGCTTGTTGTACAATATGAGTTGTGCAATATGAGTACTTTTACTTTTAGTACTTCAATTCCGTACTTTTACTTGTAACGAAGTATAGTTCTAAATTGCAGTATTGGTACTTTTACTTAAGTAAAACAATAGAGTATTTTTTCCACCACTGCAAACTGTCCCTCTAATACAAGCTGGTCGAGGGGGAAATTAATTTGACGATTTCACTTCACATTGTGGAATATCTATAGGCTATCATTCTACCAGTGGTGTAAAGTAACTAAGTACATTTACTCAAGTACTGTACTTATAGTACAATTTTGAGTTATTTGTACTTGTACTATTTCCAATACTTTTACTTAATTATATCTCTGATCCAAATATTGTACTTTTTATACAATTATTTGAAAACTTTAGTTACTATACTTTGTAGGTTTTGATGATTATTGCAAAACATACATTAACCACTTCAGCCATATATATATATATATATATATATATATATATATATATATATATATACTATTTTCAAAAGATTTGTATACATTTTAATACTTTTGTACTAAATGTGAGTACTTTTGCCACCACTACATTCTACAGAACATTAAGCTGAATGAAACAAAAAGCTACTTATTTAGCCTTGATACAAGACATTCATATTATTAAATTATGACCGTCCTTTGATCCAGGACTAACTACCTATTGATTTATTGATTGATTGATTGATTGATTGATTGATTGATTGAAATATTAAGAGTTTGCAGAATGGGTACATTTCACATGAAAGCACAACTCAATACAAAGGCTGTTACTGTGGACGACACACTGATAAAGCGTTACACTTGTTTACAACAGGGTCCACCATTTTCAATTCATCAGAACATTTAGAGACGTACACATAATACACTTCTATATTTAAAAAAAAACAGGAAATCATGTAAGGAGGTAAAAAGGAAAAACAAAAAACAGTAAGGGGGAAAAGGGGTGGGGGGGGACAGAAATCAGATTTTTACGGGGGCCAGTTTCGAATTGCAGCCGTCATAGGTGCCCTTTGAGAGCAGTTTTGAAGGAGTCAAGGGATTTGCATATCTTAAAGGCTGTTGGTAGGGTGTTCCACATGTTGGTGGCATAGGAGCAAAATGAATGTAGTCCCTTGTTTGTGCCGAATCTGGGTTGCACATGGTTTGTTGAACTCCCTCTGGTGTTGTGCTTGTTATTATTATTAATTATCATAAGCTTGGTCTGCAGACAACACTTTCTAAGTTGGAAATATATGTTTGCAATCCTCATTAGTGCTGTGCAATTGCTTCACTACATAGCTTCACTATACCATTCGAATGATGTAGTAGTTTAATTGGCTATTTTCTTTTGATGACAGAATCTCTACATTTCCAAGGGTGCAGCATCAACATAAAATAATAACAGATGAGTGCTCAGCTCACTCACTATTATTCATCAGCCTATGGATGAAATATTGTAACTTATTATATTAGTCATGATGAGGTCAAGGGTTAAGCAAAAGGTTGTGCAGTTAATACATTCAAATGGACCCGTACGTTTGCCTGTTATGGTACCACATCAATACAGCATGGAATTGTGGACAAAATCGTATCCAACGATAACACAATTTATTTGAGGCTAAATCTCATCAAATGGTGAGCCGAGGCTCAAATGACTCAATTCTGCCATCTGGTGGCTTTATCAGTACATTGCACCCATGGCCCCATAATGTCGCTTGCGTTCATTCTTTGGTGATGTTTTGTTGTTGTTTGTAAGAAATACATTTTCTTGGAGCCAATTAAAGGTAAACCGCATGGAATACGTAAGGGATAATATCTGGCTAGGTGGTCATTGTCGGGAGATAATTCACCGACAGGGAGTTTAACCACCGAGGCGAAGCCGAGGTGGTTACACTCCCTGAAGGTGAATTATATCCCGACAATGACCACCTAGCCAGATATTATCCCGCTTATTACATGGCTAACTAACATAAATTAATACATTGACCCAAAACACAACAAAAAAAGTATTCCATAAGTTCGCGCTGGCTGCGTCTGCCCAGCTGCAGGGCTGCAGCACTGTCAGAAAACAAGGAAGTGAGTTGATCAAATAGAATCCATTTTCGGGTCCTGCTTCGTCTATTTCTCGCTCAAATGTTTTCAAAAACATTTTTAAGAGCAATGTTTAGCTGTAAATTACATTGTGTGTCACTAGTGTGTGTGTTTACATGGCTGTTATGTTGGAAACGGCAGTAAATCAAGCGGGGCGCAGCCGCGCAGCTGGTGGTGCTCAGAGGGTTTGATTAGGCAGCGGTCATTATACAGCCATTATACAGTCATTATCATGAGATAACTCACCGCTGAATTAAGCGATTGACCAATCAGAATCAAGCATTCAACCAAGCCATGTAATAAATAGACTTAAATAGGTAGGCCTCCTCATTGTCCACTGAGCCACACTTTAAGTAGGTGAGAGATTTGTTTTGTTTTATAATTTGTTTCTGTTTTATAATAACTTTTATAACTTTATATTTGTTTGCAGGACTCTAAATGTGAATCACACATTGAAGCACCTCCAAACTAAATTTGAAACATTCCAGACATGATCTGTGTCACCTTAGCTTTTAATTCATCTATTATTTTAAACTTTAGCTGTTAAGAAATAGCAGATCTACAAGCTCAGCGCGGCACTCGGTGAGATGATGTATGATGTTGTATGATGATAAGAGAGCCCCTCACTTGCAAATCTTTGAACATATATTCTTATTTCTTTCACAGTGAACATTTTTAACTGGAATCTTTGCTTCTGGGGGGTCCTTGGAACAAAATATTTTTAGATGGGGGTCCTTGACATAAAAAGGTTTGAGCACCACTATAAACATGGGTTTTTCAGAAAACTGTCAGGATTTAGAAGACATTTGTAGAATCGGGTCCTCGGGTCCTCAGTGGTTAAAACAGTGGTCCTTGAGGGGGTTCCAGGTGGTCCCGAGTTAAATGATGCAGAGTTGGTAACCAAATGGACCATTATTAGATATTGAAGTGCTTATTGTTAAACATCTGCATTACTTAATTTACAAGAAGTCTACACAATTAGAGAATGTAGAAAATGTGTTATTTTAACGTTTGCCTGCCCTGTTATCTCTCCTTTTGGTACCAACATCAATACGGCATGGATGGAAATGTGGACAAAATCTTACTCAACGACAACAAAATATTCTTTAGTTTTGGGTTCGAGAGGCTAAATGTAATCAATTGGAGGTCCGTGGCTCAAATGCAGAATAAATAATGGACCTTGATACATGAAAAGGGTTGAAAACCACCGGGTTAAAACACAAAGAAGCAGAATGCAGCCAAGAGACACCATTTAGTTGCATTACTGTCTAGCATCAGGGCTCTATTTGGAGTGGTGGTAGTTGTGCTGGTAGTGTGGGTAGTGATGGTAGTGGGGGTGGTGGTTGTAAGCTCTTTGCAACGTGGAAGCGGAGGTGACCACTTGTTCTCAATTTCACACGTCACACCGGCTGAGCCAACCATCACAAACCCATCATCGCATTTAAATGTCACGTGAGCCTTGTACCCATAAGGGGGCGGAGGCCCCTCGTATCGACGCAGATTCGGGACGTCTGGCGTCGGACAGAGGACCTTGACGCACGTCGGAGGTTCCGGGTGGAATTTCCCGTCGGTTTCACAGTATGACCGCCTCGATCCGTTGAGTGTGAAATCCTTTTTACACTTGTACGTCACGCCGTGTCCATATTCATACTCGTCTTGCACGGGACTGTACTTGGCATTTGCGGCCTCCGGCGGTGGAGAACATATAACCACTTCACATCTTCCCAGTCTGCCTATCCACCCGTCAGCTCCACAGGTCACCTCTTTCTGACCTACCAGATCGTAGCCGGCGTTGCAAGATAACACCGCCTTGTCGCCAAACTGATTCCCATCGGGATAATCTATAATCCCGTTGTCCGGATCGCCGAGGGATCCGCAGGACCTCCTCTCGCACATCATGTTCAAAGCGGGCCGCCACGTTCCTGCGGCGCAGGTGTATCTCCGGGTCCCCCCCGCGATGACGTAGCCGATCTCACAGTCGAAGGTGACCTTATCTCCGTCGGGAAAGGTCACTTTGACGATGTCTTCACTGCTCAAAATGGTGTTGGGCCCCGCTGAAGGCCGGGGACAGTCTTGAGCCTCGATGGGGAGGCCAAAGCTGCTCGTTGCGAGCAAGTAGAGCAAGACGCCGCCTGCGAGGTTCATGGCATCTATATGGACACAGAGAGGTTTGGTTCTCTGGAGGGGGCTGATGTCCGAGGTACAGACGCCACAGTGCCAGGGTTAGAATACTGATCACAACTGTGTGATGAAGGATGTGAGTGTCTATCTGTGCACGTCCACTCATAGTTTGTTGACGTCAGTCACGATGATGTCATCATGATGTCAGTATGACATCAGCAAATCCGCATCAGGGTAGGCATGGAGGCCAGTCTATGACATCAGTACTGTGATGTCATACGACTCGAATCTGCCAACCAGGAGCTGGTGTGATGATTTTTGAGCACAGCACTAAAAAAAATCACACTCTTAACTAACATTCCTTGCTCAGCCAATCAAATCATCACATTCTGTGATGGTGCTACAGACACCACCAGAAACCAGTCCTATCCGGTCTAGAGAGGCCACCTTTGTGTTGTAATTTGTACACACGCGTGCGCACACGCACACACACACACACACACACACACACACACACACACACACACACACACACACACACACACACACACACACACACACACACACACACACACACACACACACGCACACCTGTGGATAGCGCCCCTCACAAATCACACTTGTGTGAAGTGAGGGGCACCCACTGTATTTATATTGACCACATGATGTCTCACATTGTCAATGTTTGTTTAACTGCTGCCCCAAACAAACATCAAAAGTCCACAGACTTGGCTGCCAGATGACGCTCTATAAAAGCCATGCATTGGAGGGGCTAGGGCCCCTCAAACGTTTGAGAACATCATCCCCTATCTCTAAATGAACTCCAGCCCCTCGTATTTGACGTCCTCTATTTTGGTTTCAGGTAAGAGGACCCGTCCGTCTAACGTAAAGGCTGTGATGTACGTGGCGGTGGTTTGGGCCACCTCTTTCGACTTGAGCGCCAGCACGATCTGGTCGTCCGTGTTGGGGACGAATTTAAAAGAGGAGAATCCGTGGGCGGGGTCGTGCGGCCCCTGCACGCGGCTCACGGCGACGTCCTTGAAATCGGCCGACGAGCTGATGACCAGGTTGGTGCCGCGCCGCTCGTCCGCCGTCTCGTCGTACTGCTCCCGGCTCGCGCGGCGAGGGAGGAAAAACCAACGCTGCAGGATGCGGCTCCAGGCCGCCGCCTCGTGGAGGAGGTAGCCCGGCGGCTCGATCCCGGCCGCGGACCTCAGCGAGTCGTACGCGGGGATCCAGTTCTCGTGCCGCACATCGCCCCTGTGGCCCACCACTTTGACCCACTGCGGGTTGCGGTTGAGAACCTTGCCCCCCGTGGTGGTGGTCCACTCCTTGCCCAGACCGCCCACGTACAGCCGCTCGTCCTTCACCGTCATCCACTCAGCTTTGAAGCCCTTGGCCACGGAGCCGTCCCCGTCCGTCAGGATGACCCACGGCACAGCCTTGTCGCCGTCGATGTGGTACACGACGCCCGTGCGGTCGTCCACGCCGTAGAGCTTCCCGTTGAACGCCACCAGCTCCGACAGCTCCATTCCCCTGCCCCGTTCCGCCAGGTGGCTCTCCAGCAGCACCCTCTCCTGGTCCCATTCCACCGACACCTTGTGGCCGCTGTGGGACACCAGCAGGTGGCCTCGCCGCAGGTAGCTGAACCACGTCGAGTCCTCCTTGTCGCTGCGGGAGCTCGTGTCTAGGTCGGCGATGATGGCGATGCGGTAGCGGATGCCCTGCGGCGTGACCTCGGGAGGGCTGAGCGGGTAGGTGTCGTTGTAGCGGGACTCGGCCTCCGCCCAGGTGCAGCCTGACCACTGATGTGGGCTGTGAGGACGTGGTGGCCACATCACAACGAGCAGGAACACGAGGGCAACGGCTGCCGTCAAGGTCACAATGGACCGCCACTTGACGCGGAAGCGACGGTCAGTAGTGTTGGCCATAGAAGGCAGCGTCGTGGGGAGATGGCCAATCATCATTTCAACTATCAAAAGGGGTTGCTCACAGCCATAAAATTGGGCCTTTCTTTTTTAAGCTCTTGGACTTTTTGGGGGTTGAACTGTATTCCGTGCTGTCCAGATGTCTCTTTCTATGACAATATACATGTACTGTATTCTTCTGTGCAGAGGGCTAGGCAAGTTCTTTTCTCTGTAGTAAACGTGGTTAATCCGTTGAGTTTCCTTACCAGAAAAAAACAGACATGACTTCACTGCTATACCAGTATGAGTGATTGAGAAACCAACACCTCTTAAGATAGGATATTCTTTTACATGCAACATTGGTTGATTCTCCTGATTTCTTATATAGACTAACCAGATCTCCGCTCTGATGTCACACAAACAACCAAACAGCTACACTATGTCGATTTGTGCAGATTATCTTGCAGTGGTGGACGGTAAAATAAGCACATTTACTTGAGTCATTTTTGAGGGGTGCTTAGAGCGTCGCAGTCCCGCCCCCTACCATGGCCCAGGAAATGAATCCCAATGCATTTTTCCCATAGACATTTCAAAAAGTATTTATTTAAAGACGGTTACAAAGCCAACTCGAGTCGTGACAACTCATGACAACACACATTTGGACCAAACAAATAATTACAAATAAGAAAAACAACAAAAAAAGTGTTGTAACCTGCCGTTTTTTTCTTCTTTCTAATTATTTGTTCGGCCCAAAAAATTGTGTTTGTTGTCACGACTCGAGTTGGCTTTGTCCGCGGCGTAAACGTCTTTAAATAAATACTTTCTGAAATGTCTATGAGGAAAATGAACGGAGAATCATTTCCTGGGCCATGGTAGGGGGCGGGACTGCGACGCTCTATAGACCCTCCTATACAGCTTTTCGTCCCGTCACGTCTCACATTTGCCATTGACAATGAAAGGAGAATGTACGTCATATGTGCCTGAAATATGACATACATTTGTGGCAACGCAAACATTAAATGCCATTGACAATGAAAGGAAAATGTACGTCATACAGTAGACGAGCAAATCGGCTAACCAATCACATAAATTCAGTTATCTTTTTTTAAAACATTGTATCATGGTTAAAAGATAATAACATATGTTGACAAATTAAATCATGAAGAAGTATATTCATTTTTGAGGGGCGCTATAGCCCCTCCTATACACAGGTTTAATGTTTGTCTTAAGTTCAATGTTTATTTTGTAAACGCCATTGACAAATGTGTCATTTACGTCATTATTGTCTCTTTATTGTTAATGGCGTTTAATGTTTGTGTTTGAACCGTTTGTTTTACATCACCATTACATCACCTAATCAACATGAGTTAGACTTTAATATATTAGCGCCCCTCACTTCACACAGGTGTGATTTTTACTGGGATAGATCTAGTGTGGGTTTATGAGTTACGTTATTTTCAAAGCTGAAGGGCAGGCTATGGATGTTGGAATGTGGGTGTTTCACATTTTTTGATGATTGGTTCGAATGGTTGAAGGACAGCCTTCTTTTCCCGTCGGCGTCATCCACTATTAACCTTACCATGCTCTGGAAGGGCGGTCACAGAATTACATAGGTCAAGACACGACTTGACAGCAAATTTGTATTTACCGTGGTTTTAGTCATTTAGTTTTAATTCCATTTTGTCATGCCATGACAACCACATTGTGGGATCAATAAGTGTTTATCTATCTAAGCCTCATTATACTACAGTAGGATGTGATGTCACTTGCCAAAAAGAACAGATCTACAAGTTACAAGTTGTATATTGTTTCTTTTGCAAGTTGTATATTGTTTCTTTTGCGATATCCTTTAGGCTATTAAGCATTACCTGTGCACAAGGCAGGAGACGTAACAAAGGCAACAAGGCAGGTAGGCTATATTGTTAACAGGAGAGCAACACTGAATACTATAGATGTTACCGGTATACAGTTGATGTTTATACTGTTTTTATTTTATTCTGTCTATTGTCATTTCAGGATCATTGGAAAGGAGAGTCCACATCTCAACGTATACCCAAGGAAATACATTTTTATTTATTTTCTTAAGATATTTTTGGTATTTATTGATAGATTTACAGTAGTTTGACAAAAGGAGGAGAGACATGGGGGGGGGAAGACACGCAGCAAATGTGGTCGGGCTCGGGACTCGAACTTGTGACACGCTGAATTACCAGCCTAGGTGCCTGGACCGCTCGGCCGGGCCCAGGCCAGGAAATACATTTTGAATGAAAAAAAAGTCACAGCTTCAGTGTCAAATACATATCATTTGAGGGTCCTTGACATGACAAGGTTTGAGCACCGCTGAAGCAACACTGAAGAGGTTTTTCAGAAGACATATAGCATATAGCATGTCATTCATATGTTTACATTTCAGAGCAGTAAAGCACTCTTATTCTGAGAGCCTCTTTGATGTCCTGAATGGAATCCTGAGAGACTGGAATACACCTCTGAACTTCTGTGAAGCGAAACAGTACAACAGTGGATTCAGACAGCTGTTCAACAGTTCACTCCAGATCCAGGTGACATAGTAAGTGGTCTCCATCAGTGGGAAGATCTCCTCCTGTCCTAGGTGGTACTTTTTCAGCACCACAGCCACTGTCCTGACCACATTACACGGCAGAAAGCTCAGACAAAATATCACTAAGCAGACGCCTATCATCTTCTGAGATTTCACCTTGACCGCCAGGCCCTTGGCCGTGTCAATGTTAAGGCGAGCCACTGTGCTCGCCAGACGGCAATAGAAGACGGCAGACACAGTGAAAGGTAGCAGGAAAAAGATCCACAAGAAGATGTTAATGACAACATACGTATCAATCAGATTGTCCTGGTGGATGCTGATACAATACTCATGTCTCCCCTCCTTACTGGACGGGAGAACGGAAGCGCAGACCACGGACAGGACCAAAACCAGAGCCCACACCGAGGCACACAGTTTAGTGACGAATCCCTTTTGTTTCATGCGAGAGCCCTCGTTGAAGCGCGCCACGGCCACATACCGATGGATGCTGATGAGCGTGAGGAACATGATGCTGCCGTATATGTGCGACGCGAACAGCGCGACCTGGACGTGGCACAGGATCCGGTTACTGCCGACGGAGAAGTACACGGCCACCATGGGCGAGATGGGCAGGGCTATGGCGCTGCTGAGGGCCAGGTGGAACTGCAGCACGGTGCCAGAGCTCCAGCGCGGCATGCGGCAGCAGAACACCCAGAGGCTGAAGCTGTTGAGGAAGAAGCCCAGGATGAAGACCAGGCAAAGGAGGACGGTGAGACATGTGTGTTGTTGCACCCGCGATGACGTGCTGGTGTATGATGTCGTGTTTAGAGGCAGGATGCTGGGAACCACTGTGGTGTTCATTTCTCACGACAAGATCTCTGAATGGGTCACGGAAGGAAGATTGCGGTTTCACACCTACATTTAAGAGAAAACAAAACAGCTCAATGTTACTCTTGTTCATTTATAATTTAGGCATTTAGCAGATGCTCTTATCCAGACAGAACAACTTTAAATGAGTAAATACCACGAACTCTAAACAAACGACTCTAAAGCCTCAGTTATACATGCTTGCGTGCCGGTGTCGTGCTCGGTAAATAGCAGATCTACAATCTCACAACACGAACGTGACTCGCTGTGAACTTGCATATCTGCTATTTACAGCACGCAACACTAGCGCGCAACCAAGTATAAAGCGGGCTTTAGCGGGCACACAAGGTAAAGAACCACTGTTCTTCACATGTAAAGCTTCAAAACAGACATGGTAATCCTATATCACTCTATCTCAAAAGCAACAGGCGTGATTTGTGGACGCCCAACAGTTTAGGACGTTTTCAAAGTAAGACCATCAACTCTGTAACAAACATTATAAGCCCATATAGGTAGTCATAATGATCCTTCAGACAGGACAAGACGTGGGCACACACTCCAAAATGTGTATACAAATAATAATAATAAAAAAAACTGTTTACATACAATGCATACATTTTTTTAAAACAGAGTACATATATATCGTTTTACTACATTCCAATGTGTTCAATTCAATGGCACATTAAGCACAGCACTCTTACCAGACTGAACTTGACGTATCCTGTAGTAGGTGGTCTGTGGCATGAGAGCGGCTGCTTCTTTAGATTATAACACCTCTGGTTACAGGAAGGGGTGGAGATACAGATACTGAAGGCAAGATGCCTTTACTTTCTGTCAGGTTCAGCCTTCAAGTTAAAGGGGAATACCACTTATTTTCAACATTGAGTCGGGCAGGAAATGTACATTATAGTAGTTCAGTTGGTGATCATATGACCCTAACTGATAATCAACCTCGGGCCACGCAGAATTCCTACATTTTCAAGATGGCTACCAGTTGCAGCCATTATAAAACTGTAAAATGTTGGTTGGTTGATTATCAATTAGGGACGGGTGGTATAATAAAGGTGATCTGTGTGCCAAATGTCAATCTTGTATCACCAACTGTGGATTAACCATGAGCAGATTTACATTTATCGGCAGACATATAGCTCTTGAACATAATATTCTCTTATATCAAAATGAGGGGGACTTTTTATTATTTCCACACAACAACTCTAAGTTATATTAATGACATAGTTCAATGTTGAAAATGAGTGGAATCCCCTTTTAAGCCCAAACCGCACCAATGATTCGCCATGCAACTCCTTGTCCCCAACAGCAGTTGCAAGGAGTTGCATTGGTGTGGTTGACCTTAAAACTCTTTTTGTTGCAAGGAGTTGCATTGGTGTGGTTGACCTTAAAACTCTTTGTTGCAGGGAGTTGCATTGGTGTGGTTGACCTTAAAACTCTTTGTTGCAGGGAGTTGCATTGGTGTGGTTGACCTTAAAACTCTTTGTTGCAGGGAGTTGCATTGGTGTGGTTGACCTTAAAACTCTTTGTTGCAGGGAGTTGCATTGGTGTGGTTGACCTTAAAACTCTTTTTTGCAGGGAGTTGCATTGGTGTGGTTGACCTTAAAACTCTTTGTTGCAGGGAGTTGCATTGGTGTGGTTGACCTTAAAACTCTTTGTTGCAGGGAGTTGATTTGGTGTGGTTGACCTTAAAACTCTTTGTTGCAGGGAGTTGATTTGGTGTGGTTGACCTTAAAACTCTTTGTTGCAGGGAGTTGATTTGGTGTGGTTGACCTTAAAACTCTTTGTTGCAGGGAGTTGATTTGGTCTGGTTGACCTTAAAACTCTTTGTTGCAGGGAGTTGATTTGGTGTGGTTGACCTTAAAACTCTTTGTTGCAGGGAGTTGATTTGGTGTGGTTGACCTTAAAACTCTTTTTGTTGCAGGGAGTTGCATTGGTGTGGTTGACCTTAAAACTCTTTTTGATGCGACTACTTGGTGTAAGGAGTTGCAACTGTGTGACAGAAGCAGATATTGAATGAGGCGAGCTAAACAGAAACTTGGCTGGCATCTCCACATTTCATTTGTTGTTTTTTAACAAATTAATTGTATAGTTTGTGCCATACAAAAGTAGCAAAAATAGTATTGCGTTGTTAGCTTGGATATTTCTGCAGTTTTTGAAGGATTCAAAAGAAGAAAAAAAGATAGACCTACGACTTGCCCCCCAAAAAAGGATGCCCGGTTGAACCGTTTGACTAAATAACTACATTATGTGCATTGTACAAGGTCATACTTCGTGCCCCTCTATGAACTTCTAGGTCTATTTTAGAAACATCTTCTGTGGGTCCCTGGAACAAAAACAGTCTTGATAAAAAGAGGTTTTGCTATCTCTGTTGAGCACCTGGTTAGTTCCTCTTTTTCTTGAGTTGTCTCTTGACAATTGTATGCTTCTAATTCTCTGTCAAGAGTTTGTTTCCTGTTTGGTCATTCTGAACAACACCCAATTTATTTTTTTACTTTTATATAATTATTTATTTACAGGCTTCTTGCACTACACTTCCACTTAACACACAGTATCAGCCCAACTACATATGAAAATATATTTGGACAAACAATGCAAGCCAGCGTTTTTTTCCTTTTTTTATATGTAAAAGTAACATTTCCCCCATTGAGAGAAAAAAAAGGTTTGGTCACATGATTAGACCTTCATAGCTGGAAGACCCTTTCCATAACAAACAACAAAAAAGACTAACCCTTGACAAAAAAAAATCTTACAAGACATGTAGAATTTCCAGTCTTTTTTTTTTCTTTCTTCTGCCATAAGCCAATCTCATCTCATCTCGAGGCTATACAATCCGAGACATCTTCTATAAGATCAATTTTCTCTTCCGTCCATTGCCGCTGATGACAATGGAAGCACTCCGCTGTGCCTGTCTCACGAGCGGTTTCGGATGTTATCTCCGTATTTAATGTCCGTCTCATCAGCCGCTATCAACATTCAACACCATTCAATGGAGCCAGTTTAAGTATGGACATTTCCACATACTGACGTTGTCAGCCATTGTCCGACGTGGCGTTGGTCGCGTTGTCCGACTATTACTAACCGTAATGGCTAAATCTAACCCGGCTCTTAACCGGCCACGTAATTCCCATAACCTCATATCAGTCTTAACCGGCCATGATGCAAGTCAGTTTCACGATGTTTTCGCTTCGGCGGCAGTAATTTCACTTCCGTTACTCCATAACCGCCTACTCGTGGTAGGCAGTTTGTGGAAATGTCCATACTGGCTGCATTGAATGGTCTTCTTGATAAGAACATACTGGTGATTATCTATAGGCTGATAACCTTCGAAGCGGGTGGTCTCACAGAGGTGTCGGGGCAGCGGTGGAGGAGGAGGTGGTGCTGGGGGTGGAGGTGGTTGTGGGGACCGTGACGGGGTGGAGGCCCAGGTCCAGGGACGACGGAGCTTCGTCGGGCTGAGGAGGGCTCTTCTTCTGGGCCTCCAGCTTCTCCGTCAGCTGGCTGTACAGCTCCTTCAGCGGCTCGCTGCTCTGTGGTCGGAACCAAAGCATAGCGGAAGAAAGTCAGTACAGTTACAAGTAAGACGCGCGAACGCGGGAAGCGAACGCAGCTCGTAAATTGCAAAAACAACAATTAGAATAAATTACGTAAAGTTCTCTTTTTTTTGTGTTTTAAGATTTTTTTTAAGTTACGTTTTTTTTTAAGTTAAGTTTTGTGTGTGTGTGCGTTTTTCCTTTTAAAGTTTTTTTTTTTTTAAGTTAAGTTTTTTTTTTAAGTCAAGTTTTTTTAAGTTTTTCCTTTTTAAGATTTTTTTTAAGTTAAGTTTTTGTTAAGTTGTGTGTGCGTTTTTCCTTTTAAAGTTTTTTTTTTTTTAAGTTAAGTTTTGTGTGCGCGTGCGTGCGTGCGTGCGTGTGTGTGTGTACAGACAGACACACAGACATGATCTGCTGGGTCTCATAGTAAATGCTCACTGCGTTCGCAATCACTGCGTTCGCAATCACTGCGTTCGCAACTACAGTACAATGCATGCCAAATTTTATTTCACACTATGCAGCCGATCCGGGTCCCGTACAGTTAGTCACGGGTCTCGGGGCTCTGGCGGTGAAATGATGGGTCCAATAAAAATAAAATAAAAACCCGAGTGGACACGGATTGCAAAAGTGAAAGCACTGCAAAGTGCAAACAAAACTCTCGCCACAAGATGGCACTAAATGATTGGATCACTAGAGGTCGCGGTAGTTATATCAAAGATTGTCGTTTTTGGTTAACCCATTTAGACCTGGTGCTACCTATACGTTGTTTTGACCTTTAACCCATTGAAACCGGGAAAGCATCTGTGTCATATTATAGCTTTTGACCCATTTTGGGGCGGGAACCCCTTTTGGTGTTTTAACTAAGCATCATGTTATACTTTAGCTATTGAAAAATAGCAGATCTACAAGCTCATAGCGCGCCACCGAGTGGCGCGCTATGAACTTGTAGGTCTGCTATTTTTGAAAAATCGTAAAAATGCGGCAGAAATCTTTGAATATTATATTCTTTCAGAGCCAACGTTTTTTTTTTTTTTTTGACGTCAGGCCTGAATGGGTTAATGCCGGCTGCGCCCTTCTGTGTCACATACACCTCTGTGTCTCATATAGCAACATATTTTGTATTTTTCTTTTTGTAAGAATTTGAATGTTTTCAGAAAACCTTAGGTTAGGTTTTAGAATCGGCCCCAGGTCTAAATGGGTTAACACGAACAATATGGTCTGTGACTGGCAATGACCGGTGGAGAAGCGCGAGAAGAAGGATTACACATTATCTAAAGAAAAATGTGGAATTATTTTTATTTAATAACTGTCTGGCATCGGTTGGGCTCTAATTGAGGCAATTTGTGCCGACTGTTTCAAATGTCTTTGACTGTCAAGCAAGTGAAATAGTGAAATTATTGAATGAATCCAGTACTTTTAATTATTCCCCAACCCCAGCCTGTGAAGACATGACAGACATGACCAACCTGTTTGGGAGGCTCCAGGGTTTTCATCAAGCTCTCCACGGTTGATGGCAGCACTTTTTGGTGAAGATGCAGTAACATACGTAGAGTATGTCTGTGGACATTCTCTTTACTGTGGACAACAAAACAAAAACAGTGTCAAACAAATTTGATGCATGGACAAAATCAAATATGATACTTTTGAGGGGCGCTAGCCCCTCCTATATTCAGCTTTTAGTGTAGATTTCCGTCCTACACAAAAATTCCCATTGACAATGAATGGAGAATTATACGTCATAGTATCTGCGCAAATCAGCTTCATGTCTCTTTTGTTCTACACAAAAATTAAATTCCCATTGACAATGAATGGAGAATTTTACGAGCAAATAGGCATAGCTTTACGTCATGATGTACGATAAGAGCGCCCTCACTTCACACAGGTCAACTGACAGGTGTGATTTTTTAAATCAAATACCTCGCTATAGATATTGTGCTGTGACAGTATAATTATTGTCTTCTCAATTGGTAAATAAATGGCAAATGGTGCATTTATATAGCGCTTTACATAGATTGTGCATTACATTCACCCATTCACATACATATTCACACACCGATGGCGGAGGAAACCATGCACGGCACCAATCTGCACATCAGTAGCAATTAGGGGTTCATAATCTTGCTCAAGGACACTCAGGGGGAGCCCGGGATCGAACTGGGAACCTCACAGTTCCCATCCGGCCGTTCTACCAGCCACTCTACCCCTGAGCCACTGCCGTCTACTACTGTCAGTAACAACAGATCTACAAGCTTGTAGATCGGTTCTACATTGGCGATTACACTATCTAAAGCCCTAGATGATGTCTCACATATCATACTGTATATAAATATTATTTTGATATGTTGCCCAGCAGTAAATGCATGCAAAAAAAATAATAATAACATGTATGTTCTCATGACAAGCAGGAGAAAGGACCTGGAGAAAGAAGTGAGGAGGAAGCCGTCAAAGACGACGGAGCAGAACTCATCGGACCCAAAATCGTCAGCGAGCATGGTGAGGTGTCCCGTCAACAGATGCAGGAAAATGTCCCCAAAGGCCATGTCGTTATGAGTCTCCACTGTAGGACAACGACACACAAAACGGGGTCTCCTGTTGGTACTTGTACTGGGGATAATTGGTCGGAGGTGCTTTACATATTATATATACAAATACTACGTTCAAGCCGTTTACAGTAGGTTGGGGTTATGGTTGGCCAACCTTTCAATAACGGCGCTTCCCTAGTTTTGGATTAAAGAGGCATTGCTTTTTCAAATTCTGTGCTTATATTACATCTTAGCACAACGTAGCTCACCTAACGCAGGGAGCAACCTCTGCAAGGCGTTCTTGTTCCTCAGCTTGGCGATGTGGAGGATGTAGTAGAGGCCCATCTCACAGGCAACCCTGTTCTCCTGTAGAAACCTGCAGGGTTGGAGGAGGAACACGCATCCATCAAAGCTATTCCTAAAGCGCGGTACTTATCAAGTTGGAGATGAATGAAGAACATTATACAATTACTTTAGTTGATATTACTATTAAAACAACTGCAGGGGAATTACTTTAGAGGTAACTTAATATGTTCGAATCACCGTATGAAGTATAATACAGCATTAGTGCAGACATGTAATGTAGTATCATAAGAACTTGAGTATAGGCCTTTTCAGATGGGGAGCGACTAACGCAGGCGTCCTCGGCTGGATCAGCGACGGCTGAAAACAAAAAGCTACAATCCAAGTCTACAATCCTAGTATGCACGGCGTGTGCACGAAACGAGCACACGCCCGTGAAAATACGCTTGCATTATCGCCACTCAACTTCTCTGCGCGTCCAAAATAAACGCAAGCCTCTCATTGAAAATGAAATACTAGGCGTGTCACTTGCTCCTCGTCTGAAAACACCTCATCACTGCAGATTCCACAAAGCCATTCACTTCAGGGGCCCACAAATCTTGCTATTATCTGAGAATCTACGACGCTGTCCGTGGTTTTGATCAGAACGGCGATGTTCTCTCATCATTTCTGACTTCATCATGCATCTCGTTTGGAATATTAACGCTTCTAAAAGAGAGATCAGACATATTAGCGCGAGCTAGTAATAGAACATTTCACCTTCCGGTTTTGGGGGGAAATGGAAGTCTGGGCTTGCTTGGCAATCTGCTTGGCACTCTATCACCTATATTCTGAATAATTCCCACGCAAGACTAATTGTAACAGTACTTGGCAGATTACCTGGTGAAGGCATCGGGTAGAGAGGTAGGATAAGACAGTTACCTGGTGAAGGCATCGGGTAGAGAGGTAGGATAAGACAGTTACCTGGTGAAGGCATCGGGTAGAGAGGTAGGATAAGACAGTTACCTGGTGAAGGCATCGGGTAGAGAGGTAGGATAAGACAGTTACCTGGTGAAGGCATCGGGTAGAGAGGTAGGATAAGACAGTTACCTGGTGAAGGCATCGGGTAGAGAGGTAGGATAAGACAGTTACCTGGTGAAGGCATCGGGTAGAGAGGTAGGATAAGACAGTTACCTGGTGAAGGCATCGGGTAGAGAGGTAGGATAAGACAGTTACCTGGTGAAGGCATCGGGTAGAGAGGTAGGATAAGACAGTTACCTGGTGAAGGCATCGGGTAGAGAGGTAGGATAAGACAGTTACCTGGTGAAGGCATCGGGTAGAGAGGTAGGATAAGACAGTTACCTGGTGAAGGCATCGGGTAGAGAGGTAGGATAAGACAGTTACCTGGTGAAGGCATCGGGTAGAGAGGTAGGATAAGACAGTTACCTGGTGAAGGCATCGGGTAGAGAGGTAGGATAAGACAGTTACCTGGTGAAGGCATCGGGTAGAGAGGTAGGATAAGACAGTTACCTGGTGAAGGCATCGGGTAGAGAGGTAGGATAAGACAGTTACCTGGTGAAGGCATCGGGTAGAGAGGTAGGATAAGACAGTTACCTGGTGAAGGCATCGGGTAGAGAGGTAGGATAAGACAGTTACCTGGTGAAGGCATCGGGTAGAGAGGTAGGATAAGACAGTTACCTGGTGAAGGCATCGGGTAGAGAGGTAGGATAAGACAGTTACCTGGTGAAGGCATCGGGTAGAGAGGTAGGATAAGACAGTTACCTGGTGAAGGCATCGGGTAGAGAGGTAGGATAAGACAGTTACCTGGTGAAGGCATCGGGTAGAGAGGTAGGATAAGACAGTTACCTGGTGAAGGCATCGGGTAGAGAGGTAGGATAAGACAGTTACCTGGTGAAGGCATCGGGTAGAGAGGTAGGATAAGACAGTTACCTGGTGAAGGCATCGGGTAGAGAGGTAGGATAAGACAGTTACCTGGTGAAGGCATCGGGTAGAGAGGTAGGATAAGACAGTTACCTGGTGAAGGCATCGGGTAGAGAGGTAGGATAAGACAGTTACCTGGTGAAGGCATCGGGTAGAGAGGTAGGATAAGACAGTTACCTGGTGAAGGCATCGGGTAGAGAGGTAGGATAAGTCAGAGAGCTCTTCTCCTCACTGGGCAGCTTCTGCTCGAAGCCGAAGGTGTGGTCGTCCACGACCACAGACATCATCGCCGGCAGGAAACGGGTCACGACCTCTAAATCCTAGAAGTAAGAAAGAGACGAAGGAACCCAAATAATCCAATGTAATCCAATGCATTGATGAAAAGGACCTAATGATTCAGATTAAGTCGTACAACTGAATAATACTGAAGCAGAGCAGTACTGGCGATGTGCGCTCCGCAAATTGTCCTTTTTAACCCATTTTGACCCGAGATCAGATTCTAAAAATGTCTTCTACATCCTGACACTTTTCTGAAAAAGCTATGTTTCTATGTCAGTCGTTCAATTTTTCAAAAATAGCAGACCTACAAACTCATAGCGCACCACTTGGTGGCGCGCTATGAGCTTGTAGATCTGCTATTTTTCAATAGCTAAAGCATAACATAATGCTAACACCAAAAGGGGTTCCCGCCCAGAATGTGTTAAAAGCTCCCAGAAACAGAAACGAGAAATGCGTACCAAACGAGGCTCCCTGAAGACCTGACTGTCGATCATGTCCCAAGCGCCTTGACCCAGCGACAGCATTCTGAGGAGCAGCATCAGGTCTGGGCTGTCCTGTTCAGCATCAATACATACAAATTCATTGATTAAACCTCCAGCATTGTTTTTCCAGCTGTGTCATGTTCTGTGGCGCCAACCTGTCGCTCTACATTGATTCCAGGCAGGGGCACCACAAAATATAGATTTTCTTCTTTTCTCTCTCTCGCTGAATATTAGCCAAATTAGTGCATTGTTACCCTGGGCAGAGCTTCTTGACCGAGCAGCTCCTGTAAGTTCCTGACCGTACTCAGCACCAGCGTGTTACAAGCAAACGGGTCACACAGGATCATGGACAGGTCCCTGACAAAGCAAGACAGGAGATTACTTATATCAGTGTGTGGACTGGAGAATCATGAATTCCTAATGTACTGTGCATCTCCTCCCTTACCCGAGGACCTGCTCTTGTCCCTTTTTCACTCCATCCAGAAAGCCCTGCAGCTCTCTGGCTCGCTTGGCGTCCACAAACTTCTCACGAATGCAAGCGTCCAAGCACCAGGTGAACTGTCAACATACACGCGAAAGATACATTTTAACTTGTCATGTATGTCAATATGACATTCATGCCATGATCACTCCTTGTAGAGTTTAATTTACTTGACCAACGTGCTCTTGACTGTTTACTGTTCAGTGATCTGTTCACTGCCATTATTGTTATATTGTTATTATACAAAAGGTTAAAAAGGTAATTTCTTTTCATTAGTTACGTTCCAATATCTACTTTGGTTGACTCAACTAAAGTACTGAATCCCCTACACCTCAAGAGATAAAGAATAATAAACTGTGTTTTAGAAACAAACCCTGGAGCAGTGATGCTACTGAGCACAACTAGCAGAACTGTTCGTTGTCTCTCCGGTCAAACGCGGTGGTACCTTGTGGCAGGGATCCACGGTGCAGATCTCGCTGATGTCTAACTCGTGCAGGGACATGAGCAGCTCGGCTCGCAGCGTGCAGTAGTGGACGTTGCGCGTGCGCAGGAAGAGCGTCCGCAGGAACTGCAGCACCATGTCGTAGAGCTTCACGTTCTTCCCGATCATCTGGGTCAGCTTCAGGACCACCTACACGGGCAGCAGGAGCGGTTAACAGCAGCAGAGGAGGACACAGGGCTCCTACACAGTTCTTAAAAAGAGTCGTGGGTACATCACTCAGGATTCTTTTAACCCATTTTGGGGCGGGAACCCCTTTTGGTGTTTTAAACATTATGTTATAATTTAGCTATTGAAAAATAGCAGATCTACAAGCTCATAGCGCGCCACCGCTATGAACGCGCTATGAACTTGTAGGTCTGCTATTTTTGAAAAATCGTTAAAATGTGCCTCAAATCTTTCAGAAAATTGTCATGATTTAGAAAACTTTTTTTTTTAATTTCGACGTCAGGCCTGAATGGGTTAACGAGCAGGGGACGTTTTTTGTGGGTACAGAGACAGATGCCTAAACCATCACAGTACCCAGAAGGAACTGGGCCCTCAAGGTACTGTGATGGTTGTTTCAAAATAGTCACCCGGGCCCAAGATTCTTTTATAGGGATTTGGGTCACTGGTGCATATGAAGCTTACCAACTGCACTGGGGCAATACCCATTTTCAACCTATATTTCAACCTAGTATCTTCATATAATTGGTCCTCACTAATGCTCATTATAATAATACAATGGCACAGACAGTATCACCTCTCCTTGGCGCCTCGTTTTTGGAGAAGGGCTGAAGAAGTTGTGCAGAATGGAGACATCACTGCTGAACAATGCTGCTTCCTTCTCCACGATGTACTGCTTGAGTAGCGGCGAGACTTCGTCTCCAAACAGAGCCTGGTTGTCCTGCCAGATCTGACGTTTGACCTCCACCGCACAGACCTTGTACAGCTCTTTGTCGGCCATCACCATCTTTAGCTTCTTCTCTGGAACCTGTTAAACCAAGGGAAAAGCTTTTATCCAGCAGTAATTTGTGTCAATAACAAATAATTAGGGGTGTAACGATACATTTTAACAGCGATACGATATGCATCACAATACATGGTTGACGTTCATTATGGCGATACGATACGATTAAATGATTTAAAATCGATACAGTAATTATTTGGCAAATAAATTCAATCTGTGTGAAACATGTGGATAGTGCAGGTTTTTGGAAAATGTAAACACTGTGATTCTCTGGCAAATACATAGACATTATATTTGAACACAAACTCGTACCACAGAGAGAATACACACGTCCTAACATTGTTAAATACAAGGCACAAGTACTTATGTATTGATACAATTGATTTGCATTGCAAAACGATTCAATACAGATTATTTGCATTGCGAAACGATACAAAGTCAATGTTGCCGTTTACATTTCAATATTCTTCGATTCTTCTTGTAATTAAAATTGGTTCTATTTCGTCCCTGCTGACCGCCAGAGGCGGTGCTTAAGCACTGAATACGTCCCTTCGCGCATGCGCCGTCGAGTATTTTATACCAACAATGTCAATTTTGACCCCATGATGACCCGGAGTCGTCTATATCTTCCGGCAGTCTACAGGGGTTCAGTCCCTAATTTCTTCTCGCTCGCCTGTGAGAACCAAGTTTGCACCGAGCTGCGATGTGTTGCTATGCAATGCATTATGTAGCCTATGGTGTCTGCCGAGTCGCTGGTAGTTCCGTGACCGAATCGGTCGGAGTAGCGGCTGTTCGCCCTCCAGGAACTGCGACTATGGATTTTGTGTTTACTCCTCTATGAGTGGAGTTTATTTGGATTCGCGTGGACGGCAGCGTCCAATCTCTCTCGCCGGTAATGAAGGCGAACAAAACCTCCCTGGACAAAAGGTACGTTATCGTCTAAAGCGGTGCTATCCCCGCTAAACAGACGTTCAAATTATATGATATATTGCATCATGGCATAACCTCTTGTGAGTAAAGGCTGCGTTCGCGCCACCTCCCTGCTCCGCATACGAGGTTTGTTTGACGGTGAACGCTAACAGACGTTCAAATTATATGATGTATTGTATCATGGCATAACCTCTTGTGAGTAGAGTCTGCGTTCGCGCCACCTCCCTGCTCCGCATACGAGGTTTGCTCGACTGTGAACGCTAGCGCTTATTATAAGCGACTATAAGATTTGCCGAAGGATGGCCACTGTCATATTGCCTTCGTTTGATAAACACGCTACTTGCAAGCTTTGGTTAGCCCCTGCTGTTGATGGCAAGCGTTGGCGCTCCATTCTCTCAGCAGTCAGCATATAACTTATGATAAGTTAAGCTAGTTAAGGCTAAGTGTCATTTTCTGTTTGGCAAGCCTTGCTGGCCAAAGCCATAATGCCGATAATATTGGCAGCGTTCAAGCTTAACTGCTTCCGCGGATAGCTTGTCTTCTTGTTGTTGTTGTTGTTGTTAATAATAACAATAACAACTTGTTATTATTAGCCCGGTACAGGAGCAGCTACCTGCGTCCTCCCAGGGTATTGATGTGGCTACCAGTAGTTTGTAGCTCAGAGTATTAACAGCTATTGGTGTACATAGCTTGTCTGGTTATTAACCCAGCTGGCCCCCAGCAGTGGGCCTCGATACTGATGCTGCTACCAGTAGGTCTGGAGCTCAAAGCTCTATTAACAGTTTTTTGCGTATACAGTGGGTACACTTTGTTTTTTCCCCACAGGTGCCCCTGGGTACCTCTGGTGCCTATTAGCCCAGCTGGTCCCCAGCACAGGGCATCTGGCGCTGCTGCCAGCGTAGCTCACAGCTGCTACCAGTAGCTTAAAGCTAAAGGTGTTTATGAACAGCTATTCGTGTAGGCTATAGCTTGTCTTGTTGTTAGTAGCCCAGCTGGTCTCCAGCATTGGGTCTCTAACTGGCGCTGCTACCCGTAGTTGTAGCCCAAGCGCTTATTATACTATCTGTTATAACGGCGATCTGTGTATAGCTTGCCTTACTGTTTATTGGCCCAGCTGATACAGGGCAGGCAGCGTATGCGCTCCGCTCCTCCAGCATACGGCCTCTAGTTTGATGTTACTTGCTACTAATCGTTTGTTAGCTCAAGCATTTATTAACAGCTATTAGTGTATAGCTTGTTCTGTTTATTAGCTGCAGCTGATACAGGCAGCGTACACGCTCCCTTCCTTCAGCAGGCGGCCCCTATCGGTGGAGCTATTGGCTGTAGCCTTTTCTCCAAAACTTGTTTGTGTTGGTTTATTTAACCAAACTTTTGGCTGGTGTAGGCAGCGTTAGTGCTCCCTCCTCCCAGCGTGAATGCGTAGTAGTGCCTTGACTAGCGCATTGGAAGTGTCTTTTGTTTTGCTCTGGACTAGCAAACATAAATAATAATGCACTTGGAGTTTGGATAAACGTCATAGTGCTGTGATAAACGTTCGCATAGGAAACACTACAGCTGCTACATAGCAGCGTCCAAGCCTCGACTGAAGGCTACTTTATTATCATAATTTATAAGTAAGCCTCAGCTGGGGGTACAGGTAGCGTGCAAGCTCTCCTCCCCCACCGCGACCATGCAGGTCGCACAGTCTAGCTAACAGCAGCGTCTGTGCGCTGTTCCTATGACGCACTTTACATCTGGTTAAATCTCAAAGTGCTACAATGAGCATTTGCATAAAACGTAAATGCATATTCACATGCTGCGGCAGGTATAGCAGCATTCAGTTGTTTGATTAAGTAATTATATGCCGATCTAAGCTAAAGCCTCTGCTGGTACAGGCAGCGTACGCGCCTCCTCCCCCCAGCATATGGCCAACACCTAGCAACCAGTAGCGTCCGCGCCCTGGGCTAGTTGGGACTGGTGTGCACCGGCCGGTCCAGAGGAACCGGTGCCACCACAACGGAGAGCTCGCACTTTTGTACCTCGAAAGCCTCTGCTGGTACAGACGGCGTACGCACTCCCTCCAGCATATGGCCAACACCTAGCAACCAGTAGCGTCCGCGCCCTGGGCTAGTTGGGACTGGTGTGCACTATGCCGATCTAAATTAAAGCCTCTGCTGGTACAGGTAGTGTACACGCTCTCTTCCTTCAGCATATGGCCAACACCTAGCAACCAGTAGCGTTCGCGCCCTGGGCTAGTTGGGACTGGTGTGCACCGGTGTGCACTATGCCGATCTAGATTAAAGCCTCTGCTGGTACAGGCAGCGTACACGCTCCCTTCCTTCAGCATATGGCCAACACCTAGCAACCAGTAGCGTCCGCGCCCTGGGCTAGTTGGGACTGGTGTGCACCGGCCGGTCCAGAGGAACCGGTGCCACCACAACGGAGAGCTCCCACTTTTGTACCTCGAAAGCCTCTGCTGGTACAGACGGCGTACGCACTCCCTCCAGCATATGGCCAACACCTAGCAACCAGTAGCGTCCGCGCCCTGGGCTAGTTGGGACTGGTGTGCACTATGCCGATCTAAATTAAAGCCTCTGCTGGTACAGGTAGCGTACACGCTCTCTTCCTTCAGCATATGGCCAACACCTAGCAACCAGTAGCGTTCGCGCCCTGGGCTAGTTGGGACTGGTGTGCACCGGTGTGCACTATGCCGATCTAGATTAAAGCCTCTGCTGGTACAGGCAGCGTACACGCTCCCTTCCTTCAGCATATGGCCAACACCTAGCAACCAGTAGCGTCCGCGCCCTGGGCTAGCTGGTGTGACTGGTGTGCACTGGCCGGTGCCACCACAATGGAGAGCTCCCACTTTTGTACCTCGTGTGAAGCTCCCCTTCAGCCGTGAGCCGACCGTGGTCCTGCCCCGTGTGCCAGGAGGAAAAGGTCTGACCGCCGGCCACAGCAGATCCGAGAGGGCCAGCTATCTGCGGAGTTGGCCCACATGAGGTCCATGCTCACCTCGGATAACACCTAGGCACCTCGGAGGGTTCGAGTGCCTCCCCCTCCGATGCCACAGCTGACTCGAGGACGATGTGCTCTCCCCGACAGCTTAAGCTATGCACTTCCATGACTATGAGGAAGATGCATCAGAGCCAGCCTCCTACTTCTCAGCTCAGGACCCACTGGCCGAGATGGCTCCATGCGCACCTTCATGCGCATAGCCGTGGAACGCTAATTGTTAGTGCCACAGTAGGCAGTCGGATCCTCCAAGCGCCTTCTTCAGACGCGGGTCGGCCCTCACCGTCACTGGAGGCATTTGGTGTCATGTCCTCAGAGAGAGGACGGCTGATGTCCATCCTAGCTCTAGCCCATCGCCAAGTCAGGCTTTCACAGTCAAGCCTGACTGAGGAGCCTAGGCCAACTCTCTGTAGTCTCCCTGAGGAGCCAGGAGCACTAGGTGGTTCAGCTGTGCAAGAATCGCTGGAGCGAACCATCCAGGTGGGGAAGACCAGGCTGCATGCAGGCCTATGACACATCACGCCTCCCAACGAGCTCCAACAGAGATGAAATCGCTGTCCTCTGAGCTCGCGTATCACCGCCGGCCCACACTAGGCCAGTGTGTTCCTTGGCGTCCCACGCAGGGACCTGCCTGTGACTTTCCGGGCTGTGCAGTGCCTTCTGACGCCAACCCCCCATATCCGGGGGGGTCAAAATGGCCGTTATCAGCAACATGACGAGAGCCCTAGTATCAGACCAGGAGTGATGTGTCCTCCTGCCCAAGGGCGCAACAGAGGCCGTAGATCCTCAGTCACACCAAGGGAAGTCCGATCTACATACTTCCTCGTGACGCAAGACAGACTGTTGTCGACATGTCTTGAATTGATGGGACCCAACAGGAAAAGCTTCCATGAGGGGAGCGGTACCCCATCCAATGGTGGTGAACACTAATCAGAGGCTACCTCGGCAGAGCGGAGGTGGACCTCCTCACCCTAGAGTCGCTGACTCGCTAACCTCTCCGGTTCTCCCTAACGGAGACATCCAGCCCTCCGGGCCAGGACGCAATGGTCCGATGGTTTCATAGAACCTGAACGCCACAAATGGCTGTCAGCCCGCAGGCCTTCATGCCACATAGCCAGTATGAACAGAACGACCTGCATCGTTCCTGACACACATGGCCCTAACTAGGCCACCGCCCACAGGGCACTATCCTTTTAAATGCGCACTGGCCAGAGGCACTGCATATGCCTTGCCACTGCCTCTCTGATACGACCAGCGCTTCAGAGAGTTCTTTAGGAGGGTCACACCATTCTTCTGGTTGCCCCCCTCCAGCCAAGAAGTACTTGGTTTCCTCTGCTGAACAGACCCAGTCGGAGGACGCCATGGCGTCTCCCCGACAGAGGTCTCCTCAACTGGGAGGCGGTCGGATATGGCATTCAAATGCTCGACGCCCCCAACTGTGCGTTTGGCCGCTGGCAGCCCTGAACCGCTGCCGAGCAGCTGTGTGGAACCAGCCAGGCATGCCACCCTGAATTCAAGGGTGCCATGACATCCATCAGACTACGGTACGATAACCGATGGAATCTATTTCCAACTGACGTGAGGGTCAGAGCAAAGACCTAGTGCGCTGCTCTGCCTACCTTTCTGGCGTTCCGCAGTCCCTCCTAGACGAGGGCCGATCTCCTACTCTAAAAGCATAAGTAGGGGAAATATCATGTCGATATGCTAGAATCAATATCGCACAGCCACAGTGGGGAGCCACAGTCTGGTGTCCCTCTTCCTGATGGGGGCTCTGAGGTTGCATCCTCTACGAGCCCTGAGAACTCCGGCACAGGCTCTTCCCTAGTGCGGCATGGTCTATACAGGCCTCCCTTTGAGCCCTTGGCACGGGCGGAGTGTAGAGGGTCATGGAAGACTGAATTCTTCCTGGCCATTACCTCAACGTAGCGTGTCAGTGAGCGGCACGCCCTGTTTGTCAGTGACTTGCGTCTGAAGCAAAGCTCAGACGGCCTGAGTGTCTCTGTGGCCGAACACAGTGTTCCTCCTGAGGGTGCTGTCACATACACACCTCAACCAGCCTATACGGCTAGCACAGTCTTGCCCTCCACCAGGAGAGTGGATTGACAAGCGGGAACTATTGCGCCCAACGTGGGCCCTGAGAGCCGCTTGTTAGACCTGCCACATGCATTCGGCGGTCAGAATGGCTGGTCCGTTGTGACGATGGCCCTTTCAAAGGCGGTGCTCTCTCCAGACAGCGCCCGCCCCACACTATTGTGGATGCCATTAACCACGCGTATGGGGCGAGTAATCGTACCCTACCATTTGGCGTGAGGGGCCACTCTAACGGGAGCGTCCCCACATCATGGGCTGCCCCGAGGGAAGTACCCCTGGAATATATCTGCCGCTGCCTCATGGGCATCACAGCGAGTTTTCTATGTTCCACTGGGTGAGTGTTGCCACTCCCCACCCGCTGGACGTGGTCCTCTTACGAGAGTCCTCCGATTCTACTCCTTATGGCTTGGGATCAGGATTCCTCGTGACTTTGCTGGTATAAGTCATTCAGTGCTTAAGCACCGCCTCTGGCGGTCAGCAGGGACGAAATAGAACGTAAGTTACGTATGTAACTATGGTTCTATGAGTCCCGAATGACCGCCAGAGCACTCTTGTCACTCAGAATCCTCATGGTCTCGCGAGAAGATTCTGTAGGGACTGAACCCCTGTAGACTGCCGGAAGATATAGACGACTCCGGGTCATCATGGGGTCAAAATTGACATTGTTGGTATAAAATACTCGACGGCGCATGCGCGAAGGGACGTATTCAGTGCTTAAGCACCGCCTCTGGCGGTCATTCGGGACTCATAGAACCATAGTTACATACGTAACTTACGTTTTATTTATGCAGTTACTATATCGTTATAAATACAAAATTCACTCTTCAACCACGGAGCACTCCACATTGTACATATTGTGTTGGCAAGATCTCTAACGTTCATAATGTCAATGTGTATACCATTGAATAAGGGCAGATAATGAATCAACAGAATGCACATTTTCCAGAGCTTTCACATGCAATGTGATGGCATTATGTGGACACCCAGGAAATTAATGAAGCTACAGCAGCGGTGGGACACTTGCCTTGGGTAAATGCTTCAGCACCTGCATGACCACCGGCTGGATAGAAGGCATTTTGACCAATGGAAAGCTCTTCTCCAGAAGCTCCTCGAGCTTTCCATATCTGTTGACACAGAAAAGCCCAATGAACGTCATATTTATGTAACATTGTGAGACGACGGGTGTTCATTCATGTGTTTTTTGGAATATAAATGTATGGTGAAATTAAAAACTAGGGATGTGCCGATGGGACATTTTGGCCGATATCGATATCCGATATAATTAATTTCTGTTCTGGCCGATAACCAATATTACCGATCATTCTGTATTGAAAAATTATACTAATTTTGTCCATTCTGAAAAATACATGAGCAGGGTGTCTGCACTGCAGGCTTAGGCAAGTCAGATTTAACTTTAATACCTTTATATTTAATATTGTGAGCTTGTAGATCTGTTCAAGCAGTTACTTTGGGCTTGTTTACAGTATCTGTCAAAACAGACTGATTAATTAATCGGTCTGATTGATTAATCGAACAGATGCCGATTAATCTAAAAACAACTAAAATCACTATTAAAAATGTGTTTTTATTTCACAGAGCAATACAACATTAATAATGTAATAGCGATACCAGCAACACAGACTTCGTCGCTGTTGGGCAGAAACCTTGCGTCTACACATTTCTTTAACCCTTAGACAGATTACTACTGGAAAACACGTGGAGTTATGCATTAGTTCTGTCTGACTTGTACGTGATTTTCCGTAGTTCTCTTTTTTTATTAATACCAATTGATTAATTCGGTCCGCACCTCTGTATAGAGTATTGAGCATAAATATCAACTACATTTCCCAGAAAACCCGTGTCACGTGACACACGTGTACGCTTTGCCATTGGAAGCTGATCCCACACCCCAGTAAACAGTGGGGGCGGAGGGAGTTTTCATAGTTTTCAGTGTTCAGCCCGTTTGACGTCTCGCCCGAGCGATTTTCTATCAGAAAAAGTTGAAAGCAGTAATATTTATTTGAGCGAGTTTTGTGGTAGTAGTATTGATCCATACGCGTCCCAGTCGCCTTCTCCAGTCCCCACCAGCCCGGTCGCTGGGACCGGTGGCTGGGCTTAGAACCGGAGCGGGGACCGGCCACTACCACTCATTGTCTCCTCATCGTCGTCCGATGAGCTATACCGGGAAACCATTGAAAGAAGACGATCAACCCGGAATGTTTTGAGGTAATCTTATTGTAGAAAATGCCCTTCTATAGTGATCAGAAATCATGGACAAAAGAAATCTACAAGCTCACAACGCGTCGCACATAACCACGCGTTGCTTCAGTAAATGATGCATGTTTGTTCTCCGTGTTTGTAGACAGTAAATAAAAGGAGCGAACATTACTCTTCAGATCAGATCGCCTATATGGCACGCTACAATATAAAATAATTGTACTGCCATGCGTGCATGGCTGCATGCCTGCTACGATACATTTGTACTGCACCGACCGACACTAACCCCCCCTCCAGCCATTAGCCAGCACCTTTTACTGTCTACAAAGACGGAGAACAAACATGATGATGTAGCTCAAACAGGTCACATGCGCGACGCGTTGTGAGCTTGTAGATTTCTTTTGTCCATGAGTTATATGAGCTTGCATGATAATCGCAACAGCCAGTGGAATGTGGCGACGCGATGGTGCTGGATATTATACCCGCGAGCACTCATTGGTATCATTCTAACGTCGCCTATTATTTTATCGTGATACTAGCAGCCAGCTCTACAAGCTCAAACAGGTCACATGCGCGACGCGTTGTGAGCTTGTAGATTTCTTTTGTCCATGAGTTATATGAGCTTGCATGATAATCGCATTCATTGTATTGTATACAATCACACCCGTGTGAACTGAGTGGTGTAAGGTCTGTATGACGTAATGAAATCATGTCTGACGTAATGAAATCACACCCGGGTGAACAGGGTGAACATAGCAACCATGCTCATTTTTTCTGCACAAACAAAGCCAGTTGTAGGAATCACACCCGGGTGAACAGGGTGAACATAGCAACCATGCTCATTTTTTCTGCACAAAAAAGCCAGTTGTAGGAGTGGTTTACACCACTCAACAATCATGATTTTACATTGTTTAGTGTGTCACCGTGTGATGATGATGATGATGACGATGTCAGATAGCCTACGTCCCCCCCCGGCCAATAGCCAGTACCATTTCTGCAGTGTTTGCTAGCAACTAGCCAACAGCCAGTGGAATGTGGCGACGCGATGGTGCTGGATATTATACCTGCGAGCACTCATTGGTGTCATTCTAACGTCGCCTATTATTTTATCGTGATACTAGCAGCCAGCTACAAACACCATGTAATAGTAGCGTGCACTGACAACAGCTAAATGTTTATTTTTTATATATTTAGAACTGACATCAGATGAGGAGGAGGATGATGATGATGATGAAGACGAAGAGTCAAGACTGCGATGGAGTTCTCCGACACTGAACCGGATTCATTCATTTCAGGGGGGCAGTTTTTTTTCTTTTATTATTATTATTTAGCCTGGAATGCAGTGGTTTGGGGACACTGGGGAGTTTGGAGACAACTGTTTTGTATGTAGGCCTATTTATTTTCTGTAATATTTATTATAATTTTATTATGTTAGTAGTCATAAAAAATAAAAGACGCTTTTACAATGAGTTAGACCTGTCATGGCTATTTTGTTCACTATTGTGAGGTTTATTGTATATGACTAAGCGAGTTTCAACTGTGATTTACTCTGTAACGGTAGATGGTAATAACTCAATTTCTTTTTTATAATACAGTATACATTCAAGTCTATATTTTGATACATTTCATGGGCACCAAGTCATATCAAAACAATGTCCTTGGATGTGTTTTTTATCAAAACTGTGTTTCTTCATAATAGGTTTTTGAGATACATGCATGAATAGACAAGGTACTGGTAAGACTATGTAAACATGGTATATATCAAAATGTGCGTTAGAATGTCTAATTTTACCCCAAAAAAGAATTGAGTTTATATGATGTTCCAATTCAGAGATATGGGGACTTTTAGCTGGATAGGTCAGATTGATCATGACTGACCATGCTATTTATAGATGGCAAAATATCTACAGTGGTACATGTGAGAAACTTTTTATTTTATTTTAATTGAACTAGACAACTCACCCTTTAAAATGAGACATTGCATGGCTATGTACGCCCAGCAGAAAAAAAGTTATTTAGAAAATAAAACTTCAACCGGGCATAACTTTTTTTGTTGTCCTAGAAACACTACCCAGTGTAAATGCAGGCTCTTTTAAATGGCTTCCAACACAAAAACTAAACATTTTATCAACTCAGTTCATTTTTTTCCTGGAAGCAGACAAGTCAAGCTTTCTCTGAAGGTCTTTCGTTGTCACACATTCACAACAGAGAATTTTCAATAAATCATTCAAAAACGGGATTATGCCATAGAGAAGTCTACCTACTATATAGAAATCCTTGAAACGCTCAAAGAGTTAAGTCAATTAATGCCCTACTCCGTCGTTCAAGGGTTTCAAGCAAAAGTAGTGAAAATAGCCCCTCTACAAGCCGATCTCACACCAAGCATGGTATTGTAGATCAGCTATTTTCACCCCATTCAACTGTTATCACCCGATAATCAAGAAAATGTTCGTAATCAGCACCTTAGAAATACCCCCAGTATGTGATAATCAACATACTGGGAAATCCGGAAGAGAAACTATGGGAGCGTTTGCTTTTTGTGTCACTGATGTCAATGACGGAGGCGCGCCGTGTCTGGTGGCCTTGAGCGAAGGCCACCAGACCCGACTCAGTGCCGTCCGAGTCACGTCCCGATAGGCAGAGAATAGTATATATTAGTAGCCCCTAGTTTCCATGCGCCGACAATAGAGTTGTAAATGACACGTTCAGCAGGGGGTGTCCTTGACCAGGCTATGTCTGCACCACCCTGCATGCATGCAGTCCGGGGGAATACAGCCAAACACCACAATGTCTAGTATGCCAGTATGGCCATATTGGCCGTATTCCAACGTCCTGATAACGGTTGATTTCGTATATTTAATGCAGTGATAACGGGTATTTCTGAACATTTAAATTCTGTTTCCTGAAAAGCAACCCTTTGGTTTCTACCTGACAGCATTGTGGGGCTGCTGTGGCTTAGGAGTAGAGTGGCCGGTAGAGCATGGAAACCGTGAGGTTCCTAGTTCGATGCTGGGCTCCCCCAAGAGTTAGTGTCAAAGTGTCCTTGAGCAAGACTCTGAACACCTAATTGACTCGTCTCGATATGCAGTTTGGTGCCTTGCATGGTTTCTGCTGCCATCGGTGTATGAATGGCGGGTGTGAATGGGTGAATGTAATGCACAATCTATGTAAAGCGCTTTGGATGAAAGCGCTATATAAACGCACAACTTACAGCGATGATTTCTTAAGAGAAACACAAGACTATTTGAATGTACATGTGACATACATACCTGTCCTCATCTTTGCCGTCTGCGATGGTGGCAACTCTCTCCATCAGCTTGTCTCGTAGCTCATCAAAGACAGACTGATGGAACTCCAGGCGAGGAGTGCCATGCAGGTCCAGGAAGGGCAGGGCAGACTGGAGAGTCGGCAACAGGATGCCATTTTCAGTCTGCAGACAGACAGACAGAGGGAGGAGGATTAGTGGATGGTCCCTGCACACAGGATGCCATTTTCAGTCTGCAGACAGACAGACAGAGGGAGGAGGATTAGTGGACGGTCCCTGCACACTGGATTTTTAGCAACATTTATCTGACGGTTTTCCGAAAAACGTGTCCAGTGTGCAACCACCTTTATTCAATATTGCTATTCATCAATATTGTAGGCAGTAGTGGTCTGTAGAGAGAGAGAAGAGAAGAGAAGAGAGAGAGGCCCCTCTCTCTTTAATATTTACTATTACCCACACGTCTACCTCGTTGTAAACACTGTTTCATTGCAGACTAATTATGTTAGATTAGGCGCATAATCGTTGTTTTGTCATGTCATGATGCATATTGCATAATGTCCTGTTAGCCACAGCTTGCAACGCTAGATTGTTTAAAATGGGTTGAATAGAGCCATTGAGAGCCCATTCATCCAAAGTTCCAAACAAAAAGGTCTGATCTGATTGTATTAAACGTCATTAAACTAACTCAGCAACATTGCAGCTGTAAGGAAAGCTTGAATTATCCTCTTTCAATCTGTAAAAATCCACAGTAGAGCGTAGACATAATGTTATGACTGCTACTTATTGTTACTTTCTGTCAAGTGTTGGAGTTTGGAAGCACTCATTTTCATTAACGCAACCTGCAGCTGCATTTACGTGCATTCTGCATTGTGCAAATTCGAGGTGGTACGCAGGGACGTTTATAGTGACTACCGAGTCCAAAATTACACGGAATTTCTTAGCAGAAAGTAGCTCATAGTCATCATAACTAAGTTCATAACATGTCTACGATGGATTTTTTATGAAACAAACACTTTGCAGATTGACAGAGGTTAATTCAAGCTTGCCCTACAGCTGCAATGCAATGTTGGTGAGTTTAACATCGTTTGGTTTAATACAAGCTGATCGGATTTGATCAATGGAGGGTACTGCAAGATCGATCTAGATTCATGCCATTATTTAAATTTTAAAAAAAAATCTAGTGTTGCAAATTGCGGCTACATCTATGATAGTCTTGATCCAAGGCTATCTTCTGGTAAATCTTCAGATTTAGCCCAACATTTAGACTCTCGTAGTTTTTTTCGATTCTGACGATATCGCTCTCGTCAGAATCGAAAAAAACTACGCTACTTCAGATTGCTGGCTTTATTTTTTCACATTTCGATGTTGGGACGTTTACACCGTCGCTACGTCTAACATTTGTTACCAATAAATAAGTCACCATGCAGGGAACATAACTAGCCCCATATGTGCCCTCTCCCTACGCTCATTCTGTAGCTCCAGAATGAGCGTAGGGAGAGGGCACATATGGGGCTAGGAACATAACCTACCTGGAACTGATCAATGGCTTTCAGAGGCTCTGTGCAGTTGGTGAGAGTTTCTTTGAGGTCCTCGCCATTGGATATTCCCAGTTCAGGCAGTCCAGCAAACATGTTTTCGCTTCAATAATAATAATAATATCATCAATGTGTCCAAGGTTTATTTATGACAACAGAAGAACATACAACTACAAAAACGAACACAACAATCACGCTCGTTTATTTATTTATTTTCGCTGTCAATGAATGCACACTTCCGGTGTGGGCAGGGAGTGTGTAGTTCGCAAAAACAGAGGCTGAACAAACAAAGGTTCCGCACACTCGACTGGACTGGAGGAGCCAAGGCTTGCATGTAAATAACCCCCCCCCCCCCCCCCCTCTGTTTACTGTACACATTTTCTATTTTTTTTTTTACATTATTACTACAAGTATATGATGTTTAGTCTTGTGTATCCAATTCATATTCAATTAATATGGAAAACAATTCATTGTATTACCATTTGTATAATCGTACCACTGTACAGTTTTGCAAACTTAATAAAGTATTCAATCAATCAATCAATCAATGATACTAGTTGAATTGTAACATTAGTTTATATTAGATCAGTTATCAAATTGTTCCAGTTACAGTACCCATATTGTTTGTTTTCTATTTTTGTTATCTACGTGTTTAAATTAATTTAAATTAAAGCAAATGTTTATTGGTCTGTGTCTGTGTGCAAAAAGAGAGAAATTACAGAAGCGGTCACTTTTATCATCAACTTCATGTTGAAATCGTATCACATAGACAGAAACGTGCCAAAATACTAGCCCCTTTCGGGACCCTCCGTAAAGATTTTCTGAAGTTTGGACTTCGCTTTACGTAGGGTCCCTGTGCATTTATTCCACGCTCTATGGTAGGCAGATGTACATACCCTCCGTTCAGGCCGTGCTGCGGCCTGGTGGTGGTGAGATGTTTCAAAAGATGCATAAAGGCTATAAAGCGGCTATAAGAGACAACGGAAAACGTTGACCGTTTTGGCTTCTCGCTTCCTTTACTTTACTTTTACTTTATTTGTTTATTTGGACAGGACAATTCATATTAATGGACGTCACATGGACGTAAATACACCGGATATAGCACAGTTGCTAATTTTCATCCGCAGTCCACTCCTCACAAGAAACACAAAACGGAAAACAGACAGGCAAACAGTGGAATACATTTACATAACATTACATAGGGAACACAGCATCAAAAAATAATGTATGGTTGCAGCTTTGGGACAAGGTAAAGTTCCTCTCCACCCAGAAACACATTTGAGGACTCCAACACAACTGGTCTTTTTGGCATTCAAGAGCAGACATGAATCTATAAGCCTCACTTCCTTGACTTCCTTATTGACTTCCCATTGTACCGCCTCCCGCACCGAGAGTGGCTAGCTGCGCGTCCCTACGTTCCTGCCTCTGATCTGCGCTGTCTCAGCTAGCCACTCTCGGTGCGCGAGGCAGTACAATGGGAAGTCAATAAGGAAGTGAGGAAGAGAGAAGCCAAAACGGTCAAACAAAGATTAAAAATACTGCATCTGCGCCAAATGCACGGCCTGAACGGAGGGTATGTACATCTGCCTACCATAGAGCGTGGAATAAATGCACAGGGACCCTACGTAAAGCGAGGTCCAAACTTCAGAAAAGCTTTACGAAGGGTCCCGAAAGGGGCTACCAAAATACATACGCTAGTGGAACAAGCAGCCGTGTCCACCTGTCATGTGCGCTCATCGACTGCAGTACACCTTTGCTCTCAGCCCATTCATTATGTTTTTTACATACTTTATTTAGATTTCTTTGTCAAATACAAGACACAACACAACACAACAATACAATACATGAAATGACACAAAAGTAAGCTTAGCTATTTTCAAGTAGCCACTGTTTAAAATGTAAATAGGGCTAAAGTGGTTAATGAATGTTTTGTACTAATCCACAAAGTAATTGTAAAATAATACAAAAATAATTGTAGTTGAGTAAAAAGTACAATATTTGCCTCTGAGATGTAGTGGAGTAGGAGTAAGTAAAATTGTCAGTCTTTTTTTGTTCTTTTATTATCTTTTTTACCTAAATTTATGCAGGGACCTCCGGCCTGGAGGGCTGAAGGGCCCAGCTGGGGCCCTTGTCAGTGCCTCAAACCCAGCACCACGCGGTCCCGTTTCCCCAAAGGGCCCCTTTTCTGCATCCCTTTTTGTTTTGCCATGGTGTTGTTTGACAGACTCGTGTGGGTAGTCATTTGCAACAGAAATTGTACATGGGTTGATGCATTCATAATATGGTAATCCAGCAGGAATCAAAGACATTTCCCTCTCCGCATAGACGCCTTATCAGACGACGTCACACTGATAAGAAACAGCATGCGCGCGCATAAAGGCAGCAGAAGAACACCACCTCTCATAAGATGCAATGGAAAAGTTCTAACTGCACTCACGTGTAAAAAATGCCCCATCAAACTTTCAGATGCTGTTTTTCTCCCAGTGTGGAGGAAGAATGATTAGGATTTTTATTGTGATCTCTCGCCCTTGAAATATATAAGCCTTGGTTTCTGTTGTGTTTGAACAATAATAGCAATTCAAAACAGACTAGTTGTCCTCAAAACCACACCTCCAGTCGCTGTCATAGCGCTCATGATCACAGCAGCAGAGCCTGTTTGTGCACGGCTGCACGCGCACCTGCAGTCCATCAAGTATAATTTATGCTTCGTCCCAGGTTGGTGTCGCGCACGCAGACCTCTACGCTCACAACAGTCGCATCTGCGATGCGATGTGAGCTTGTATATCAGCTGTTCTCTGTGCGCAATACTGTTGGGCTTTGAAGTATAAATGTCTCCTAGGGTGCATCTCACTAGCCAACTCACAAGAGGAGGTTGAATGGACTGAAACCAGCGCTCCCCAAAACAACAGGTTTGGAGATCTGTTGGGAATTGATTACATGAAACAGTCATCCATGTGCCCAGTCCCAATGTTTGTAAACAAATAATTGGTCTATAGAAAGTGAACATGTTGTAAATATACATCCAAATAAGTGCATGTGTTAGCTAAGCTAACATTGCTTAAGTAAACTCACACAAAAGCAGATGCATGTGTAACGCCCAGGATTCGAACTCGGGTCTCCCGTCAGTCCAATATCTTAACCACTAGACCAAAGGGACATCCCTATATGAACTGGGGGAGATATTAAGACTTTTGAGGCCATCAGGCAGAGGCTCTGAGCCACTCTGCTACACTCACCCCCCTTTTGACCTCTCACAGGGAAAGACGATCCGGATCAGAAGTCCAATATCTTAACCACTAGACCAGGTAGATATCAGACTTTTGAGGCCATCAGGCTGAGGCTCTGAGCCACTCTGCTTCATATGTACACAAACATTTGTTTGTTTGTTTGTTTTTTGAATGAAGGAATGAATTAAAGTCTATAACAGAATAATGCAATATCAAAAACAAAAAGTAACTTTAGAAGAAAGCTAGACCTGCCGCGCCTCAGCCAAACAAGGCAAGCCCGGCATGTCACAAGAGCAGGAAAAAGAGAACACACTGGAGAAGCTCGGACTATTAAAGAAAAAAAAGGTGTGTCCAGTGTGTTCTCTTCCAAAATCTAAAATGAACATGGGACAAATACTGCCTCCCCCTGGTCAGCCAGGGCGCCTGATGGAGGGAAAAGGAACTGGTTGGAATAACAGGTTCCTTCCACGTGTTATGTCCAAATGGGGGAACTCCCCCCTGCCAGGTGAAAAGAAGCGGCCTGCTCACTCCTCATGCACTGAAGGTAGCATGAGCTCAGTTCAGGGTTCTCCCCAGGTTGGCAGAGGATTACAGCTTAGGCATTGGCAGTGGCACCGGGTGAAAAATTTGACTACAAAATTGTGGGATAAAAATGTAAGAGCTAACATGGGACAAATATACATTTTCCAGATTGACTCTTTAGATAACGCCTCCATCGCCCTTTTTCTTTTGACAGGTCATCATCATTAGGAGGTAACACAGGACCGCGAGGAGGAGGAGGGTGAAGATGAAGATGACGCTGGCCCAGGGTCCGGGAGGCAGAGCCTTCATCAGTCCGATGCTCTCTCCTGGCAGCAGGCTGCTCAGAGTAAGCATGTATCCCAGAGCCCACCCGATAGAGGTGTCTCCGGCCTGCACCAAAAGAAACACTAGTTAGAGTAAGCATGTATCCCAGATGTATCTCCTACGTGAACTTCCAACATCTTAACCACTAGACCAAAGGGATATCCCTATGGACCGGTGGAGATATTAGACTATTGAGGCCATCAGGCAGAGGCTCTGAGCCACTCTGCTACACCTGCACCAATTAAAACACTATTTCAGTTAGAGTAAGCATGTATCCCAGAGCCCAGCCGATAGAGGTGCCTCCAGCCTGCACCAAAACACTTCTTTACAGTCATTTGTGTCAAGTGCTTTTCAACTGATTGTGAATGAGGGACCACCACCCTTACTTAGAATCAACCTGGGGACCACTGTTGTGTTGGGTGGGTGGGGGTATGGGCTAAGATTAGTGCTTTTGTAACACTTGCTATGCATACCATGTGTATACATCCCACTGTTTCTCTACTAATGGTCCATTGACTACTAGTACCCCCTCTTGAGATTCTAACTCCCTTTTTCTGTTGAATTTCTTGATCTCCAACTTGTCAGTAAATGACTACATGGACGGTCACCTTCATCATAGGTCACCAGGTCATTCAGTTCAATGTTTCTCAACTACATTACTAAATGAATGGTCACTGGTACCACATGCAATACTTCCACAGACCACCAGTGGTCCACGGACCACCTGTTGAAAACCCCTGCTCTAAATCAGTGGTTTTGGTCGAGACCCAAAAAGAGAGATTAGACGTTTGCCCGGGACCAGTGACAGGACTAGTGAAAATAGCAGATGTACAAGTGCACAATGCGTCGCTGGAATTTCTTGGAATTTCTTAGATTTGTTTGTTTTAAAATTAGTTTATTTGTATTTAATTTAAAATAATCTTTTGAAATATATATTTATATAAAGTGGGATTTTTACTATTTTTTTTACCCTACAATAAAACTCTCACCTTTTTCTGAAAAGAGACCTGATGGAAGGACAGCTCATCGAAGCCGTATCCACGCACCATGAGCACCTGCATGAAGACTGAGACAGCGCAGTAATCCTTCAAACGCTGCTCCTGCTCTGGTGCTTTTGCGAGCATCTGTGTGGATATAATAGACAAGAGTTAAGATTTCCAAACACAAGGTTGGGACCCATTTTGGGTCGCAGACACATTTTCCTTTATATTTTGTTTCCTACATTTCTTTTTTTTCTTCCTTTTTTTCCCTTTTTCTGAGGGGCGCTAACCCCTCCTATATGTCCAGCTTTGAGGGTGCGTGTAAACACAAACTTTGCGTAAACACAAACATTGAAGACGAAGGTAAGGACGCAAATTCTAATTGGCCGGAATGAGATGATGTATGATGATAAGAGCGCCCCTCACTTCACACAGGAGTGATTTTATTATTTCTAAACATTTTCAAAAAACATTCCCAAAAAAAGCAAAACATTTCACAAATTAATAATACATTTCGATGATTTTTTTTCCAGTAATTTCGTGAAAAAAAAGAAAGCAAAATCCATGAATTAAAAACGTTTAAGAAGTAGTGAAAATAGCCAATATACAAGCTCACAACACGGCACAAAGCGACACGTTGTTGTGATCCGGTAGTAGATCGGCTATTTTCAGTAGTTTGGGTTCCGGGCAAACGTTTTGCCTAATTTTTGGGGGTCTTGAGCTAAAAGGTTTGGGAACCACTGACCTAATCACACAGAAACAGGGGATAGGCCTATTAGGCTCCTGCCAGGGACGTGCACACATAGACATCAAAGGGGGCTCAGCCCCTGCCCTTTTACCCGTCTGTAAAACAACTGCCCTCTCCAGACCACGAATGCAGCTTTTACTGATGGTGAAAAAAATGCAAATGCCACTCCTTTCCATGCCATACCAGAAGGCAGCATTCAGGAGAATTGCTTTTTTCCGAAGTCTCCTGAACTTGAACATAGCATTTTGCGTTGAACAAATTTGTTTCAAAATCCATGTCGTACACCGCATCTCCACTAGCTAAAGAGTGCTGGGTTGCGCCCCGAAAATAGCTGATCTACAAGCTCTCAACGCGTCGCAGCGTGACGCGTTGAGAGCTTGGATATCTGTTATTGTCTCCACCAGGCCGAAGGCATGGGGAGAGAGTATGTTTTGCACTCCGTCCGTGTGTGTGTGTGTGTGTGTGTCCGTGTGTGTGTGTCCGTCCTTCCGTCCGTCTGTTACCAGCTAATCTCCGGCACCGTTAACCCGGTCGATGCCAAACTTTGCACACACACTCCCTGGATGCCAACGATGAACCTCTGCCCCACATTTTCCAGAACGGCCTGTTATAGCGCCACCATGAGGCAGCTTTTCACATTTTTTTACCTAAAACTGCACCGATCTGCGTGAAACGTTGCATGCACACTCCCTAGAGGCCAAGGACAAACCGTTGACCTGCATTTTCCGCATCTGCCTTTTATAGCGCCACCAGGAGGCTGACTTTTGTAAAACAATTTTTTTGATATTACTCCTCCAGAATCTTTCACACATTTTCTTACTAGGCTGAGGAATATATCCCACCCTTTTCACATTGGCCTGTTATAGCGCCACCAACAGGTTGATTTTTGCAAAACACATTTTTGGAACAAAATGCCTCAAAAACATGTTTATATTAATCCTAAACATTTTGCCAAACATCTCACACAGTCCTATCCTCCTGGTGGAGACCTGTGCCCAGAAGGGCACTTTTTCTAGTTTTCGCTATTTTTGTCCAAAAGTGCCCTCTTACGGGATTTCAGCCCCTGCCTCTCTAACACTCGGCTCGGCAAGGCTTACTTACCTCAGAGAAGCTCATGGTACACACAGAACGCGTTGCTTGCTCCATAAGTGACGGGGATGTCACAGTGATGCCTGTCGTCCGCTGAAGAAAGGAGTGTGTGTAGAAGAAGGCAGAGAATGCCTGTGGACAGTAAACGGGACATAGTGAGTGGTCAGCCAAACCCATGTCTGGGGTCCAGTGACCATGAGGATTAGATGGTCATCAAACCTAGAGAACAAGTCACGTCAAGTCAATGCTATTTATAGAGCACATTTAACCCTGCCTGGAACACTAAACATGCTTTTTGTCACACCATATTAACTAAACACGGATATATTTTACAGAATGTAAAATATTCCATCAAAAATATTCCTCATCAAAATATATTGAAGTACAGCAATACATGGCAACTTGAGGTACATAATGATAGGGCCTCCCCATAATATATATTTTTCGTTGTTTTGTGCAAAATCGGCAAAATACGTGTGTATTATTTAAAAAATATTCCTAGAAAAAAAAATGGAGCTTGGAACTTGGTCCACCCATTCCTGGGACATGCGAGAATGGTCCAGTGAAAAACAAAAACAAATATGTTGTGTATGGGATTCACCCGAACACCTGCCTGTAGAAAAAAACGGATGTGGGCAGGGAAACAAACCTACCTTCTATGATGCTGCATTTTTCACAAGTTGTAATCTGTCCGTTGTTTTCTTTGGCAGTCCAGAAAAAAGTGCATTGCAGTAAACAAGCGAGAAAATTGATTCTGTATTTGACTGGCAAGCCATAATAAAATAGGCCAATAGAGAGAAAAGTAGTTTACCTCTCACTCATCTTCATCAAACATTTAAAAACTGAAAGTTACGCAATTTTAACTTAATCACATTCAACATAGAAGGAGCAGAGTGCACAAATTACCTTTTAATTCACCACAAACCAAGCTAAATGAACGAGGTAAAATTTACTTTAGTGAATCAAACTGCGCACAAAATAATACCGGCATTAAAAATATTGCTATATATGCCTATTTAGTTAAAACATCCACTAAAAGTCCTCACCATGAAACTTCCCGTCACATTGGGTTGGAAGACTCCGTCGAAGGAACACTTGGAGTACGAGCAGCTGTCGAAGGTGAAGATGTGCGACATGTTGCCCAGGCAGTGCTCATAGTGTCCAGTGCCCTGCACTGTCACGGTCAGCTGCGGGTCAAAGGGCGTGGGCCTGTACTCTGCGGTACACGGGGAGTCGAACACCTCTTTCCCAAGGTTGACGAAGGCGTTCACATTAGCTGGGTAGCAGGGGTTGGACAGCACGGGGCCTGGCCCTTGAGTCTGAGGACAACAAATGTCAAGAAAAGTATGATCGTGATGAAGAGACACCAGCTTCGAATGCTATCGAAGGTTATGCTGTAACCAGATGACATGGCAATGTCCCATTCATTATCAGGTTTAATCAGACTATTGAATGGTCTCAGTAGCTGTCTACTGACCTACCAAGATCTCAGTAGCTGTCATTGTCCGACGTCCCGACTACTAACCCAAACTCTAACCCTAACCTTAACCCGGAGACATAAGTAAACATAAAGCCAAGTTATATAGCGCAGTTTCACATTGTTTTCGCTTCGGCTGCAGTAATTTCCCAGTCGCCTACTCGCGGTAGGCAGTAGGCCTATGTATAGGAAATGTCCATATTGCTCCATTGCATGGTCTGATAAGGAGCATATTGTGGTGATTATCGGTTGATCGTGGAAGGAGGTAGGGCCCGCACACCATTCTTAGGCAAAGGAATTACTTTATTAAAGTAAAGATTTCGGTTGATAACATTCAAAGCGGGTGAAATAGGATATTCTCTATGAAGCATGTTTGCAATACACCTGACCAGTGCAATGCAAGTTTGACTTTAATCGGTCTCGAAAAAGCTTCATGTTACACCAGAGTTCATGAAATCCCCCAGATAAATGAACTAGTGCAGTAACCATTGTCAGCATGACGTGATATGCACTATGACGTCAGCAGAGGTCCATATACAGCACCCACGTGCGTGTCATTTGCGGGCGACGCCCATCATTCTTATGCATTTGCCTTGACTTTGCATGTGCTCGTTGCCGATCACATGTCCAGTTCTGGAGAACAGAATGCCCGTTCTGGAGCCAAATGTGAAGGCCGGTTCTCCAGAGCTTGTAGATCTGCTATTTTCTGGCAAATGTTCCCTCTCAACCCATAAAACCAATGTGGATAATATCCCTTGCGTATCAGCACAGCAGGCTGAGGGACCTACAGTACCTTCACTAAATGAGCCATCAGCTTCCGCAGGACCTGGTCTCGGCCGTAGCACAGGAAGCTCTGGGTGTACAGGCGGTGCTTCCGTCCATAAAGCCTCAGCTCCATCGCGTTGTCCTGGTTTTCCACCTCCGCAGAGGTCTCGAAGGTGATCTGGGTGGAGGCGCCGCCGAAATCTAGAGCTCCAACTGTGTCTCTGCCAGGGCTCAGCCAGCGGCCCACAAAGCCATACTGTATTGCCAAGAGAAAAGAAACTATCATGGCCAGTGGTGTAAATGAACTAGTAAGAACGTTTACTTAAGTACTGTAAGTTCATTAAAATGTTGAGGTATTTGTTGTTTATTTGAGTACTTCAAATCTCCAATACTTTTACTTCTACTCCGCTACATCTTGGATCCAAATATTGTACTTTTACTCCACTACAATTATTTGGAAACTTTGGTTGAACTAGTTAGTTAGATTTGGATTATTATTTCAAAACATACATTAACCACGTCAGCACTATATGTACATTTCGGCTATTTTCAGGTTGTGAAACGGGACATTCTGCTTTCTGCATAACAAGTACTTTTGGTAGTAGCCTACATTTTGAAGCCAATGCTTTTGTACTTTTACTCAAGTCAATTTTTAATTCTAGACTTTTACTTGTAACTTGAGTATTTCTATATGGCAGTTTTTTTACTTAAGTAAAACATGTGAGCACGTTTTCCACCACTGATCATGATCTATATCTAGATATATTTTTTTCATGTATTTCAAGGTTTTAAAGAAAGAAATACCATGACATCTTTTGCTTGATCAAGGTTTTTTTTGCCAATTATTTGGGATCTCAAGAGGGGGAACTCTCTTTTCTGTTGAAATTATTGACCTCCAACTTGTCAGTAAATTACTACATGGAAAGAAAGAAAAAAAGAAATCAACAAATCCTACATTACTAAATGCATGGTCAGGGACCACATGCAATACTTCCATGGACCACCACTTGAAAACCCCTGGCTACGTGAAACTGTTGGAAAACGTCAATTTTGGGGGATTTTAATATGTTTTCCCAGTGATTGGAACCCCCCAAAGACACTATGAAAGCCCACCTTGACAAAGTTCTCCAGCAGGTAGTTGACTGTAACCCAGCCGTAAGCCCCCTCCTCCTGGCCACTCAGGATGGTTGCCCCCCGGAATCTGAACGGATACGAGCGTAGCTTGACGCTCACCTCTTCCAGTATCCTCTGTGATTCTGTGGGATTGGTTATGCTGTAATGACATGATGGTGACAGTTCTGTGATTCTGTGGGATTGTTTATGCTGTAACCAGATGATAGTGACATACAGTAGGCCAAGGACCAGTTAATCCACAAACAACAACACCGATCTCAAGAAAGTCAGATTATACTTTAGGATTACATTTTTTGACCTCAATTACACCCAAAAAACCTGAACTTTGAACATTCAGTGGATTTTCTGTGGTCGGTTTTCTTTGGGGTTTGGAAGCCTTTTGAACTGCAATGAAAACAGGCAAAACTAGAAAAAGTGCCCTTCCGGGCACAGGTCTCCACCAGTGTGTGTGATGTTTGGCAAAATGTGTAGGAGTAATATATAAACGTGTGTGTGTGTGTGTGTGTGTGTGTGTGTGTGTGTGTGTGTGTGTGTGTGTGTGTGTGTGTGTGTGAGAGACGCGGCTTGGCCTGTTGTAGCGCCACCATGAGGCTGAATCGAAAACTGTCAAGTGGCATTTCTTCCTCAGCCTAGTGGGAATATGCATGCACAGTTTCACCGCAATCGGACGCTGCGTTGAGTAGTTGTGGCGATTTGTACAAAACGGGTACAAAGCGGGCTACTCCTGAAAAGTTTAGAAGCCAATCGTAGCCAATGAGGGTGGATTATGAGAAATCAAACAAAACCCGTCTTGATCACATGACTATGGAGAACATGTGTACTGATTTGCGTGAAATTTGGATAAAATCTGAAGGAGTAATATTAGAAAATGTGTTTTACATATGTCGGCCTCCTGGTGGCGCTATAAAGAGCAGATGTGAAAAATTCCAGGCAAAGGTTTTTCCTTGGCCTCCAGGGAGTTGGCATACAAAGTTATCCACAGATCCATGCAGTTAGAGGTAAAAACACTTTTCGGCCAGTTATAGCGCCACCATGAGGCTGAGTTGAAAATGTTCATGTGGCATTTCTTCCTCGGCCTAGTGGGAATGTGCCTGCACAATTTCACGGAAATCACACGATGTGTTCATGATTTGCAGCATTTTGTTTGAAACTGAGCACTCCTGCGAACTTTGGAAGCCAATCTTAGCCAATCAGGATGGAGTCTGAGAAATGTGAAAGACCTGTTTCGTTGAATGGCTCTAGAGAGACTGTGTACCAATTTGTGTGATGTTTGGACAAAATCTGTAGGTGTACTGTCCAAAAACTTGTTTTGCACAAAGCGGCCTCCTGGTGGCGCTATAACAGGCCGTTCTGGAAAATGTGGGGCAGAGGTTCATCGTTGGCATCCAGGGAGTGTGTGTGCAAAGTTTGGCATCGACCGGGTTAACGGTGCCGGAGATTAGCTGTACACAGACGGACGGAAGGAAGGACGGACGGACACACACACGGACGGACGGACACACGGACGGAGTGCAAAACATACTCTCTCCCCATGCCTTCGGCCTGGTGGAGACAACAATGAAAACAGTGACATCTGCTGGCAAATCCCATTGACATATATGGGATTTGCAGGCTGTGACATCACAAACAGCAGGGAAATCAGAGCACTTGTTTGAGTCAGAAAACCCCAGACCACAGGAAATCTACTGAATGTTTTTATATTTATTTTTTTGCAATTGAGCTCAGAAAACCTATTTAGAGAGATGACTTCTGCACACTCGGTTTAATTTTTACAGCAGGTGCATATAGGTCCTGACAGAGCAGCAAACGTTTAGAAGGAGGAGAGACCCGCACACCGCCACTTGCTGGTTCAAGAGTTTTTATTTAGATAAGAGTCGTAGCAACGTTTCGGCTTTCGGCCTTCTTCCGAAACGTAACCAGGTGTGCGGGACTTTTACTTATAACACTGTGGTATTGGTACTTTTTTCCACTTAAGTCCAAAATCTGAGTACTTCTTCTTTCTACTTTCGACTGATTTGAACATTAAAGGTGTAGTGAAATGAACACTCTTGAACCAGCAAGTGGCGGTGTGCGGGTCTCTCCTCCTTCTAAACGTTTGCAGCTCAGAAAACCTAAAAACAATTAACAATAACTTTTTTTTTAATGTCACCTTTTAATGTCACCTTTAGCCAAAAGTTAAGCAAAGCATTGTAGATCGGCTATTTTTAAAATAGCCAAAGTATAAAATGGGGCATAAGTGGTTAATGATCAATTATAGTCCAATAACATGGATTCTGAAAAGGCCATCCTTTAAGTTTATTTTGCTGCTAATATGTTTGTACTTTGATTTCAGTAAGATTTTGACTGCAGGACTTTTACTTATAACACTGTGGTATTGGTACTTTTTTCCACTTAAGTCCAAAATCTGAGTACTTCTACTTTCGACTGATTCGACTGTTTTGAACATTAAAGGTGTAGTGAAATTTCACACTTTTAGACCATACCCGTGGTCATCATATGGGCATACCTAACAATGGATGCCAAAAGAATGGGAAAATTCTCATTTTTGTGTGTTTTTATATCAAAAGTCCATAAAAAATATTTTTGATTACTTCCTGAAAACGAAAACGTGCTGCGTGATGACGTGTCGAGGCCCACAGCGATAGAAGCCAATAAAAATGAAGCTCACCCGTTTAATTCCCCATATCTCCGCATCCGTCCAGCACAGGCTGCACAGCTGCTACTGATTACAGACATCTTCCGTTTTTATTCCCATTCAAGATAACATCCAGAGAGTGTATTACTCGGTTTCAACTTAATCATCACGCTAAAAAATGTATCTGAAAACATTATAGGGTAGAAATAAGCCACATAAGAGTAAACTGGTAAAGCTGGCCGACTATCTGACTTGTAAACAAACATCCACACGCTGTCCTGCGTAGCATAGCTACCGTCCCTAGCTACCATCCCATCCCCTGAAGGGATGCGACGCTCTGATTGGTTCAGAAACTTCATAACGGTGTTTCAACTTGAGACCGTCTGAAACTTCAAAATAAAATGTCCACCATTTCCGTTTCACTACGCCTTTAACATAGGACCTTTTCCGCTCACTTCAACAGTCTCATGCCGGCGGTGGCTCCCAGATAGACGGGGGTTAAGTGGTGTCTAGATCGTGGGATATCCTTCCTCGCTTGTTCAAGACAGAGCTCAAGACTGCGGGCTGCGCCTCCGCGGTTGTCCGCGTAGCTTGATATCCCTCCACCTTGACGAAGAGAGAGAGAGAGAGAGAAAGAGAGAGAGAGAGAGGAGGGGGGGGGAGAGGGAGAGCGAGGGAGAGAGAGAAAGTAGTTCCGCTTAACAAGCCTGACCTGAATGACCTTCCCAAAAAACACTTTCTTCCTTTTCTGATTTGATGAGTGGCACACAGAGTGTCAACTGTTGTTGTGTGTTTCTATGGAAACAGAGCTAACATGAGCAAGAAGAGGAACAGTTGAGTGGGGCACTCAACGGTTAGGCACAATATGCTGAGGAAATGGACCATATGCCCGGGAACAGAACATTGCACAAGACTTAATGCTGGCAAGCCAGCTGGCATGTTGCTGAAATAGTTACTTAAACATTACAGGAACTAATGACTAGACTAGGATGTTTCCCCAATCAGAACGGTTTCTGTCTGTCAAAATCATTTCATATTCTGTGGTCTATTGCAGGGGTTTTCAACAGGTGGTACGTGGACCACTGGTGGTCCGTTAAAGTATTGCATGTGGTCCCTGACAACGCATTTAGTAATGTAGGATTTGTTGATCTTTTATAATTTTATTTCCACTAGTTGAGAAGCGGTGAACTAAATTACCTGGTGACCTATGATGACCATAGATGCAGTCATTTACTGACAAGTTGTAGGTCAAGAGTTAGAATCTCAAGGAAATTATTAGTAGACCATTGGTTGAGAAACAGTGGGATGTACACACTTGGGATTCATAGCAAGTGTTACAAAAGCACTAATCTTAGCCCATATCCCCATCCAACACAACAGTGGTCCCCACCCCAGGTTGATTCTAAGTCAGGGTGGTGGTCCCTTGTTCACAATCAGTTGAAACCCCCTGGTCTATTAGATCTGTATGTTTTACATCATTTTTTTACTCACCCTTAACGTGGCACTCGCTGTGCTCTGTGACGATGCCAGTGCCGTTCTGCTTGTCGGCCGGCCATTTATAAACATACATAGTTGTGTGGGATGAGCCCGCATCCAAGACGACTCCGTACTGAAACAGGGAGAGTAATTTAAATAGCAAACTACAGTAGCTGCCAAAAGCCTTATGTGAACAAATATCTCTTCAGTTGCAGACTTAAAAGTCCAGTGTTGGCGCCTGGCCAATCTCCATGGGGAGAGGGTGCCAGAGGGTAGGGACTCTGCCACACTGAAAGCTCTATGCCAGAAGGTTCGCCTATACTGGTATAGAGGGTATGCGCATGCTTAAAGTGAATGGTGTCGAGTGGCAAATCGAGTGGCAAAGCAACATGCAAAGTGAGTTTAACATTGTTTAATGTTGTTTAATGCAATCAGATAGGACTTTTCTGTTTGGATGCATGGGTTGTCAAGGCCAGAAAGTAGTTTTGCCACTCAGTAGGCATTCCTGCATAACTTCCGGGTTTGATGATGATGTCACGCGCATACCCTCTATTTACGAGGGACAGAGGGGAGACCCAAAAGTCAGAAGACTTGGGTGGGTCTGTATATTATTTGAGAATTTGGCCAATGAGATTTGTCCAGTCTTACTTTTGATGCGGTAATAGTCTTTTTTCAATTCATTTAAGTTATTTAATTTTTTTATTTTCTGTATTAAAAGGTCTTACAAGTCCTTAAATTGTCACTTTACTGTCATCTGGGGATCCGCGCCCCTAATGTCCTAATTTACTAGATCCACTGTGCTTTAGTACATATAGTCGTACATTGTTGGTAATTGTGTGATTTGTATTTGATGCAAAAGATAGAGATATTGATTTAAATCATAATTCTATTCTATTGCCAAACACGGTATCATCCTGCGAAAAAAATGTGTTTTAACTGAAATTCCCATCCTGACTTTATTTCCAGTGTATATTTCCATATTTACGTTGGCCGCTAGCCCCTCCTATATCCAGCTTTTAGTGTAAGTTCACAAACTTTGTCCTACACAAATTCCCATTGACAATTAATTGAAGAATCTTACGTCATAATGTCTGAGCAAATAGGCATAGTGATAAGAGTGCCCCTCACTTCACACAGGTGTGATTTTTGTTTTACAAATTGAATTGTTACTCAAATGAAATCAGAATTTAATAGTAAGACTCTCATCACCACATTGGATTATCCAGACAGTTCATATTCACGCAAGAACTGGCACTCTCGTCAAGACAACTTGCCTACTGCATGCCCATTGTTCTGTTCTATAGTATAGGACACAACAATGTCTATACGGCATGTCCATTATGGTGACTTATTAGTGCCTGCGTCATACTATGCATTTTGATGTTTGATATACAGTAGGATTATTATTTAAGTGCCAGCACTTAGTGTGCATGCTTCGATTTTCAATTGGAGAAAACAGGAAGTAGGTATTCCAGTGCATAGACATAAACGTAGACGCCCTTTCTGGCTCGGGAGCGTATGTGCTCAAGGGAGGGCAAAACTTTCCCGAGATTCCTTGCGAAGCCCCGCAGAAGCATGACCGTGCGTCACAGAGCGCATGTTCGGGTCTGTAAGTCCCGGAAAAGATGCGCTGTGATTGGCCAGTAAACACTTGAGTGGCAGCGTGACGTAACGTGCCTTCCACACTTCCGGCGTATACTTCCTCTCCCAGTGTAAATTATTCCGCCCCTCCTTCAACACACATCGCTCCAACGAACTGCAGCGGCCAATGAGGCATCTATTTTTGAGTGGTGTAAAGTTGTAAACCACTCCTACAACTGGCTTTGTTAGTGCAGAAAAAATGAGCATGGTTGCTATGTTCGCCCTGTTCACCCCAAACAAAACAACATTACAGATATCAAAAGAATAGAAATACAAAAGAAAAGAAAAAAAAGAAATACATTAAAGCACAACAACTACGGTTAGTGCATTCACTCTAGATTACATGAACTGGTATATTGACATAAACAGAATTACAATTTCGCCATATATATAAGAAAATCCTGCATACTGGTAGAGAGTTCCAGAAAGTCATTGCCCTGTACATGACTGTATTCTTCATTGCATCAGTTCTTGGCTTAGGCACTGTAAATCGACCCATTGCAACATGTCTGGTATTATGTCTGTGTCTATCACTGGTATAATGAATATTTTTATATAAGCATTTTGGTTTTTTATTTGAACAAAGGTTCCTAAAAAAATCCAGCCAGACTAGCAGCTAATCTCTGCTCCACCAACAGCCATGACAGCTTCTGATGATTTAACAGTGTACTAGATCTAGTATTGCAGTTCAGGGCAAGGCGAGCTGCCTTATTCTGGGCTATTTGTAATTTACGCAGGTCCTTTTTAGCTGCATTGGACCACACAACTGGACAATAGTCAAGGTGGGAGGCCTGGGCCGTGGCTCAGCGGTCCAGGCACCTTGGCTGGTAATCCAGTCTGGCAGTGTGCCGTGGGTTCGACTCCCGATCCCGACGGCCTTTACTGCATGTCACCCCCCCATCTATCTCCCCATTTCCTGTCAGCCTACTGTCTGTCCCTCCATAAAAAAAATATAAAATAAAGGCGAAAGCCACAAAAAAAAACATTAAAAAGAAAATAAAAAAATAGTCAAGGTGGGATATCACTAGTGCCTGGATGACGTGGACAGCAGATGTTGGAGTTAAAAACTCAGCACATCTCCTAATCATGGACAAACCCCCTCCCATTTTCTTAGTTATGTTTTCAATATGAGTAGACCATGTTAGATGACTGTCTAATGTAACCCCAAGTAGTTTTGTTTCATCTACCTGCTCAATTGCTAAATCGCTCAGATTCAGATTCAATTTGGGTTTTGACTTGAGCATATGCTGTGATCCAAATACAATGGATTTAGTCTTTGAGATGTTCAGGACCATCCTATTGTTCACCACCCACTCTGATATGTTCTGTAGTTCCTTGTTGAGAGCTACAGACAGATCTTCCACATTAGTGGCAGACATATAGGCCTACAAAGTTAGCCTGGCTAATAAGCCAGACTAATATCACACAACACTGTCGCGGTATATTAGTCTGGGCTGGCTCCACTTGGATTTCATTTCCCGGGGGGCGGGTTCAAACATTTTCTCTTTGACGCAATTGGTCAGAGCTACTGTCAGTCAAAGGTCTCAAGCATTGAACGTCACTGTACCAAAGCCCGCCCATATTGCATACCGTGTCCCGATTGGCCCGACCTGTTCTCGGTTGTAGGAAAGAGGCGTGCTACTGAGCCTCGCCAGACCCTAATCCGCTGGCAGGCAATTTTTTTTTTGCCAACGGCTGATTCGGTCTGGTTTATTAACCAGGCTACTACAAAGTAGTGTATTGGCCCTGTCTAAGACCAGTGGCATGTCATTTGTAAATATAGTGAACAACAAAGGACCTAAGCAACTTCCTTGTGGAATTCCACAGTGAATATGTTTAGTGTCTGAGATACTCCCATTATAGTATACTCTCTGTGATCTGCTGGATAAATAGCTTTTTAAGTTAAAAAAGCAACACAGCAGACAATAATGTGTTATATCTTCTGTTGTTTTCCAGAAGCGATTACAAAAAGGTCTCAGTCATTCAGAAATAGTGTTTGTTCATGAGCTGGCCACTGAGCTATCATTGACAGTGCATTCTGCCGAACTTCCGGGTGTAGTTTGGTTCCCATGAAAGTGTCCATGAAAGTGTCATGGCGCAAGCCCTGTCATGTGACCATTTCCTTTCCTTCTCAAAGCTTCCTTGATGGATCCCAGGCAATGAAACGTCTTTGTGTGCGAAGAGTAATGGAGACAGGCTGACACTGTGAAAGTGTTTTCCATTTTCATATTGGCTGATAAGGGCACAAGCTTTTAGGATGTGTTTGAACCATTAGTTGAGAGTTAGAGTAGATAAAGAGAATGAGAATTATTGATTTGGTTGGTGTGATGGACAAAATCCACTCAAAACTAAAACATGGAAACAGATGGAGAATTCCGTCTTTGATATGATGGACAAAATCCTCTCAAAACTCATAAAGTAGGCCTAGAAATAGCTGAACTATACTTGAAAGCTACGTCATTCTGAAAGTAGTGAATCTGGCCACAAGCTACTTGGAAATGTAAGCTAGACGGTAATTTTTTTGTCACAGTCTTGTGGGCCCCTGACTTCCATGTCGTTTTACAATTGTAGTCCCCTAGTTGAATACCCCTGGGAGGGCATGGAGAGATCTGTAGGTGATGCGGAACTTAACCGAAGGCAGGGTAGGTTGTCTACAAGCTCACCTACAAGCAACACGGTGTGAGCTTGTAGATCTGCTATTTTCGTGTAGCACAGTTGCACAGCAAAGTATAACATAGATCTGGACTTGAGTGGTTAATCAGACAAATACATTTTGTCGATTATTTCAAAGAAAATCCATTTGATTATTTTTTACGTTGATTCAATGATATGTGGGGGAAAAAATAATCATTAATAAAAGCGTGCTTGACATCGGTAATAAAATGATCAACAATTGCCGCACTAACAAATAATATTCCAGCCAAAGGATTCTGGTATTAATGTGATATGGGTGATGGTGGAGTCTTTTCAGTTGCTGCCCCTCCCTGAAAGTCACTCCTAACCACATCAAAGATGCTCCTAATCCTTCGGAGAGAAAAACAACAACACATGCCTTGTTTTTTCTGAGAATTATTGTAGTCCTTTAACGTGTATTTCTATTTCCTTTTGTTGCACCTGTAAAGCAACTTTGAGTAGCCTACTTAGAAAATGCTTTTCATCTTTTGATATTTGCTACAAATAAAAAATGGGAGAGGTTTGACATTTAATTCATTGCTTTCTGTGTCTTTTGAAGTATTTAGTTTGACAAAGTATAGTTGACAATGACAAAACACGGCCCATTGTGGAATTACTTCTATTCATAGGTCCATTCAAAAATATTTCAAAGTAGTGCATTTGAGGTTCACAAAAGAGGGACCCTTGATTGAAGTTAACACAAGACACTACTACTGAATTGTGTAAATGCTTGCATCTCTCATTGTTTGCCCCTCATTGTCATTGTGTCTCTCTGTTCTGTCTCCATCTTCTGTCCTCAATTTCCGTTTTGGCTTAGTTTGAAATTAATGCAAAATCAATGCAAAGTGCAAAGCACACCAAGCACAGAATACTGCCAGAGGTTGGGGTGAGGTTTGCATGGATTTAAACTTGTTTGTTTCTCAAAGTGTGTGTGTGCGTGTGCGCGCGTGCGTGTGCGCGCGTGCGTGCGTGCGTGTGCACGTGCGCTAATTGGTCTTATCTGGTTGACAATGACTGAGCGGGTTGAGATTCAGGGCCCTATTATGCGTGTCTTAAGTACCAGGTCTTATGACTTAACTTAAGACCTGGAGGCGTGGTCAATGCTATTTGGCCACTCAGAATAGCCAAATGGCATTGATCACGCCTCCAGGTCTTAAGTTAAGTAATAAGACCTGGTACTTAAGACATGCATAATAGGGCCCTCAGTGTTCAAACACACTTCAAAAGGATGCAATGCTGATACTAAACACACAACTGTGGGGTTTGCTCTCTTCTGACCGCCCATGGTTTCAGTGCGAAGAACAAAGTAGCCCACACTATGTCCACTTTAGCAGCTGAAGTCCTTTAATAGAACGAAATCCATAGTGTATGGCATCCTCTTTATGTTAGTTGTATATTAGGCCTGTATAGCAGATTCATTTAACCTACTATTTTAGAATAATGTGATCTGAATAAAGGTATGTAGCGTATACCTGATCAATGTAGCCTCCAGTCCAAATCCTACTCAAATTGCATATTTCCTATAATAATATAAAATAATAATATTGTTATGGGAGATATTAAGGTTAAATTTCCATAACAATGCTACTACTACTACTACTACTACTACTAATAATAATTGTAGAAGCCATCCTCACTGTTTTGTATGTCTATTTATTATTATTATCACGGCGTGCCCTTGGTGTTTGGACACCAAGGGCACGCCTCCCCAGGCCTAATTGATTGATGGAGAGCATATGTAGGCCTGGGTGATTGGGGAGCGGCATGCACCTGGTGGACAAACCAGTTTTTACCAGACAGACAGAGAGAAAGACAGCACAGCACAAGAGATCATGCCATAAGGAAGAGAGAATGTGCCTGTTTGTAATGTATCACTGCACCTCGAAAGGAAAGTAAATGCAACCTAAAATGCCATTGAACCTGTGGACAATCTTTATTTGATCTGCGTACATCCAAAGTCTCTGGGTGCATCAGTGGGTTTGTTGGCAATGTGGAAATGTTTGGAACCAACAAAAGAGCCACCACAATAATAATAATATAACTAGGCTACATGAACCATAGGAGTCAATACGTGGTGAACTGAGCGGTACGTGTGACACCAATAAAATCCCAATGATTGACCACCTGTGTTACGCACGCCACGCATTACTATAACTCAGATTGATTGATTGAAATATTTATTAACAGTTTGCAGAATTACAGTACATTTCAAGCACAAACTCAATACAAAGGCTGTTAACTGTGAGTGGACGACCCAATTAAGCATTACACTTGTTTCCAATAGGGTCCACCATGTTCAATTCATCAAAAACATTTAGAGACGTACAAATAGACACTTCTATAGACAAAGGACAGAACAGGAATTCATCATAAAGGAGGTAAAAAGGGAAAAGAAACATATACAGTGAGGGAAAAAGGGGGAGGGGGGGCAGTGGGGGGGATTCAGATTTTACGGGGGCCAGTTTCGAATTGCAGCCGTCCGTAGGTGCCCTTTGAGAGCGGTTTTGAAGGAGTCAAGGGATTTGCATGTCTTAATGACTGTTGGTAGGGCGTTCCACATTTTGGTGGCATAGGAGCGAAAATAATTTAGTCCCTTGTTTGTGCCGAATCTGGGTTGTACATGGTTCGTTGCACTCCCTCTGGTGTTGTGGGTGTGGACTTCGTTAACATTAAGGAAGTATCTAGACAGGTACATGGGTATCGGCTTCATCTTGTACCTGTTATGTCACATTGTTTTGGTTTCTATGGGAAACAAACAGCGGATATAAGCACTTGCAGCAGGTGACATTGACAACATTATTATTTCCGGTTAAACATATCATTTTATGATCGGCCAACGGTCAGTGAAGCGGCAGGTGGGTGCGCACCCAGCCGGCTGACCAACAGCAGAGCACCCAGCTGCGGCGCGCCGGCAGCAGATCATAATCACCAAAACGACTCTTCTCTTCTTGTTAAACACGCGACATTCATGCACCACACAGTCAGTCTCATGTATAAGAGTGAGTAAGACTGTTTGCACTCTGCAGTATCGCATTGACAGCAATGACAGCAGTTTCAAATAGCAGGTAAAACTAATGATTTTATTAGTGTTATTTTATTTACCATGTTTTCAGGAGGCTCCTTTATTTCTTCGGTCGACAGAACGACCAGCAGAATGCCGACTATTCCCAGGAGCAGCAACACAGCGGGAGGCACTACTTGACAGTACTGGATTGTCATGTTGCTTTAGTGGTTGGTTTGCTGATCTGTAAAAGCTGCACAACATGCAGAGACTCGGCTGCCTGGCTGTCGCGTCCCTTTGCTGCTGGTGCCAGCAAGCTTAAAAGCGCGCACAGTTATCAAAGGCGTGCGTGGGTGTGGGTGTGTGCGCGCAGTGGGTTTGGTCATAGCTTTTGTCCTATCGTCACACGACTAGGCTTCTTTTCGGGGGGGGGGGTTACCCAAGTGCATTGGTGAGAGATAGATTACTCTGAACGTGACTTATCTATAATAACAAATAGCTGTTTTGAGATGAGATGATGACACATAGCCTAGCCCTAGACATTGTTTAGTGAAGTTGGTGACTATAATTCGAATAGGCAGACTTCCTTTTCCACATCTAAAATGTAGGCATATTATCCTACAACTACATGAATAATTGGAGTTGCATGGATTCCATTTTTGTGAGAATGATCTGTTTCTTGGTATTAATGGGTTTCTATAATTTCTTATCTTGGAAATCCAAGAGTTATTATGCCCAAATTATGCTCATAATTGCTCAGACAATAAATAGCAGATCTTCAAACTTGTGAGCGTAGCTCTGTAGACCAGCTATTTTTGCCTCGTGAGACTGTGTAGGCGTACGACCAAGCATACATCGAGCTTAGCCAGTTATATCCTATAAAATATGGTTGACTGGGGTCCCTCAGGGCTACTAGTGTATTTTATGTTTTATGTTGTTGTGGGGAAAGCTTCCGTTGAAAATAGCAGATCGACAAGCTTACAACGTACGGGACCAATCTTCTATTTTCTGCCTTCCCCACACGGATGCAGGAGTTTAAGTGGCTAAGTTGGAAATCCACTGTAACTTGTTGTTTTGTTGTCAGACAGATGTTTTGAACCAGTAATACACATGACTTCATTGCCCATGCAGGGCACCTCCATTGCAGCTGCCGAGAAGGCAGCACAATTCTCATTCACTTTCATTCTTCATTCATTTCTTGTAGCCATACGCTGTCTGAAGATTTTTCAAACACTTAGAGTTTTCAAAAAATGTTCAGAAATAGCATCTACAAGCTATACAGGATATAGGCTAATATTACATATTAGCTACTGTATACGTATGCATATGAGTGTTCAGAAAGTCTGTTCAGGAACTTGACTGCCTGTGGGAAGAATCTTGATTTGATTTTATTAGACGTCATGCAGGAAAAACAAGTTCCATTATGTTCATCGAGGCAAGAGGCAAGTCTTAGGACTTATTTTCATTGTGGTCTGTTACTGAGACGGACGGTTATTACATCCAGACAGTATTATTACTTTATTTATTATTATTATTATCTTGTCATATCGTATTGGTGTGTTAGTTAGCACAGTCATGTTAGATGCTGCTTGTACCTGTCTATATAGGGGACAAATAAATGCATCTTGATTCTTGATGGTGTGCGATTTGATGCTCCGGTATTTAGATGGAAGGAGTGACAGCACATGATCGATGTGGCTGGTGTCCTTAGTGCTGTGGGAATGTCATGAAGTTGTGGTAATTCTTTGCCAATTAGTTTTGCTGCTGTCTTCACAGTCCTTTGTAGCAGCTGTCTGCAGTCTTGAGCAATCAGGTTGCGCCAAGTTTCACAACAATCAGATGCTACGTTTATGTAGCATTTCTTTTTGCATACTGCTTATTGCTTGTTATTACTTATTTTGGTTGGCTTTGGAGAGCACAGTAAATGTTAAAGGGACTGCACTTATATAGTGCTTTTATCCAAAGCACTTTACATTACAATGTACTTCACCCATTCACACACCGATGGCGGAGGAAACCATGCAAGGCACCAACCTGCTCATCAGGAGCAGGTTTCAGTGTCTTGCTCAAGGACACTTCGACACTAACTCTGGGGGAGCCCGGGAATCGAACCTGGAACTTTCAGACTCCAAGGACGGCCACTCTACCTCCTGAGCCACTATCGCCTGTTACTCAAGATCAAATTATACCAACTAAACTAGGTGTGACCACACTATGATACATTCAGCCATGTTTGCTCTACACTGGGAGGCATTTGCCAGATGGTTGAAGCATTTGCAGATGGTTGATCATCAGAGAAGGGACCTGGAGTGTAAATCTGTGCTTACCAGAGAGTACAGTTACTTGATGACAAGAAGGGATCAAATTATACCAACTAGGTCCATTAAGGTTGGCATGACTTATGACCTTATCTGCCTGGCCCACTGTGGCCCAGTGTGAAACAACCATCTGCGTAAGCATATTGATATACATGATATGATGACCATCAACTACTGTATCAGAGAGACTGACATCTGTGCACAATGATACAAGATTATTAATGTTCTGTTCCTGTTCATTTCTGTTCTTATCCTTGTTTACATATCTTCTAGGCACGGGCAAGACCGCCTGGTGTTGTCATGTTCTCCACGCACACGCTTCAGCTGAATCCTCACCCGCCACCAACCCCTGTTTAGATGGAGATTCAGCTGAATCCTCACCCACCACCAACCCCTGTTTAGATGGAGATTCTGGGGACAAATCGCTGGGTCGAGCAGATGATGAGGTCATACATCATGACAAAGGTAAGTACACAACAGATACACAAAAGATAGTATATACAGACAGTATAGAGAGAGAGAGACCAGAAGGAATTAACCATGTTACTTTTTGTATAAAATCACACACATGATGGGCGCTTTTATCATCATACATCACATTCCGTGCTCAGCCAATCAAATCATCACAAATGTAATTCCGGGCAATCACTTTTAGCGTCTTCACATTTCTGCCCTCACTTTTTATCCTCAATATATAGCCAAAATCATCGTGTTTGTGTGCACACAAACAGACAAAGCTGGGCATAGCAGGGGCTAGCGCCCCTCAAAAAATCTATTAATTTGGTCATTACAGTCCACTGAAGGAGAGGTCTGCTCTGACAGAAACCTTGTGAAAACAATTTGTGGACATTTTTGTATACTGTAGCCTTTTTTTTAACCAAAAATGTGAACAGGTTTTTATTTTATTATAGTCCTCAGTGGGTCGTGTAGGCTGTCAATAAATGTGTAGTTGTAAGCTGTGAAGAAATGTGAACAACACCAAGGTAAGAGATACACTCACAAAACTCTTTCCAAACGATTTATAGATATTTCTATTCACTACAATGTACCTGTTTTTGTACTTTTCCCTTTATTTTCATCTTTATTTAATAGTAATCTACTTTGCCCTGAGTTATGACATCAGCCAATATGTTATTCCTTCATTCAACATTAAAATAATAATCACTTAAATTATTCTTATTCTGTTTTGTATTTATTATTACTATTTTTTACATAATATACCGGTACCATAGCAACTATGATATGGCAACTATGTTGACAATACTGTCTCGATAATCATGTTATAGATAATCAAGTGTCCTTTCAATCATGTTCTAGAATCTAGACCTTTTCTTTATACTATGCTATAACTATATATACTATATTATCTGTAAATTATATGTACTAGTCCTTACCCGTTCTGAATATATGAACAGCAAATGATGTTCAGTGTGGGTAATGCGATGTAATAGATCACATACTGATAGGGGGGGAATTGTTTACAGATGGTCTTGGGTAGTTTGTTCTTTATATAATCAGGTTAAGAATGAGATGTTTTGTGTGATTTAGGAATGTGTTTTATACTTATATATTTTCTTTGTCATGGACACTTGTACAGAACATTAATAATTGTACTCGAGTTGGAAGCATTAAGACCCTCAATGGCTTCCTTTCTGAAAGATAACATTGTAAAAAGATTCACGCGTTTAGATATTGCTATTTACAATGAGAAGCGGACGGGAGCTGGTGCCACTTGGACCCGGACGTAACGTAGGACTACAAAATGACGTCGGACTTAAATACCGAATAACACCAAAAGGGGTTCCCGCCCAGAATGGGTTAATTACAATTTAGATGTATTTGTACTTTACTTGATTATTTACAATTTCCAATACTTTCACTACTCCACGACATCTCGGATCCAAATATTGTACTTTTACTCCACTGCATTTATTTAAAAACTTTAGTTACTATAGTTACTTTGTAGATTTTGATTATTATTACAAAACATACAGTAACCACTTTTGCCCTATAAACATTTCAACCATTTGAAAATAGCTAATCGACAAGCTTTGTGAGCTTGTAGATCTGCTATTAAGCCTATTTTCAAAATACGGTAAGTTTATACAACAAAAACAAGTACATTTTGATACCAATACTTTTGTTCTTTTATACTTATTCTTCTTTTTATTTTGAAATCCGGATTCTGTTACTTTACTTGTAACACAGTACTTTTACATTGCAGTATTGATACTTTTACTTAAGTAAAAATAAAATTAACTTTTTCCACCACTGATTAATTCTGAAGCAGTTAAGCCATGGGCGTGCTCTGTGAAAGGAACACATGGCCTGTTGTAACTTGTAGCTGCTGCCCGCAGCTACAAGTAACCTGCCTGCCCAGTTATTATCTACCAACATCCATAGGTTCAGTCATGAGTGGACAAGTTGCCCAGCCTCTTTCTTTGAGCCAGATCCATCCATCTGACCAAGGTTATGCCATGCGTAAGAGAAGAAGGCTGACTGTTTGGCTGCAATCAAAACATGGATGAATCAGCGAGAGTCCAATGGAGATCAACTTAAGTCATAACGTAACTAGTCAGATCTGGCCCATAATAAGCCATATTATTTCAACTGGTGAAGGCATCCTGGAAATTACGTAAAGATCATCCCCATATGGCCTGTGATCTGGCCTATCCTGAACGTCACCGGAGGACGTCATCATAATCTCGTCATCGTAATTTGGCTTGCTGGGTTACCATTGCAACAGGCTTGTCGAATGGTGGCAGTCTGTCCACTTCCTTGAGCTGCCCAGGGGATGCTGATCTCTTGATTGATTGCAGCCAAATACTGTAGCCTGCCTTCATCCCTTATTCCCCTGCGCATGCATGGCATAACCTTGGTCAAGGGATGGATAGATCTGGCTCAAACAGGGAGGCTGGTAAAAACTTGTACATTCATGACCGAAGACCTCCGCCTTCTTTTCTTCTTCCAAGTCCTACACCAACTACATGTGGTTTTCTGGCAACTGAGTGCCATGGAAAGTGACATTTGTTTTTGTTTTGCTGCAAATGTGGCAAGTGTTGTTGGGTCATTTTCTTGATGCTATGTCAGAACGAATACTGGATAACTCACCCCTTTACCAACTCACCCCCAATGTCTCACATGCTAATGTCTTGACTATGATGAAAGGGAACCAGGTGAAAGAATACAAAATGTGTTGTATGTGTGTAGAATTCAATTCAGCTTCATATAATAATAATAATAATAATAATAATAATAATAATAATTCCTCCTTTCATTGTCAATGGCAAATATGAGACATGTGGGGACAAGATTTAGGTCATATTTGGCGGACACTTGACCTAATTTCTCCTTTCGTTGTCAATGGCAAATATTGAGATGTGTGGGGACAAAAGCTGTATATAGGAGGGGCTAGCGCCCCTCATTAATAACGGTGTTGAAGCTAATAACAAGGTTGTGATTTTTGAGGTGCGCTAGCCCCTCCTATATACAGATTTTGTCCCCACACGTCTCATATTTGCCATTGACAATGAAAGGAGAAATTAGGTCATATGTAGACAAATTCTGCTAACCAATCACATAAATTCAGTTGTTCATCCGATGATGTATGATGATGATGTATAATGATAAGAGCGCCCCTCACTTCACACATGGCTGGTCACTAAAGGGCCAGTTCCTTATTGTTATGGAGTGGAGAATGACTTGTTTAATGGGGTTGAGTGCGACTGAGCTATATAATGCTAGCAGATTGGGGATGTGAGTTGGAAAAGGGGCTGAGTTATCCAGTTACCTGTCGGAATAGAACTGGTTAGGACTGGCTGATGCCAGTGAAGAGTTTTGTCTTGGCATTCACGGGTCGTATAATATTGTCTGATGCGTGTGTCTTTCCAGACACCAATGCAACACCCTTCAGTTTAACGTACAGTGAACTTCCCACCCTTGAATTCTCCATGAATGTTTGGAGCCAGACAGTGCAGGTATATGCTACTCATTGATCCTATACTGTAGCTAGTAGGCCAGACAGGTTGTTGTAGCTGTACGAGTTATGGCATAGACCTATTTTCTACTTCAGCTGTGTTCCTATAGCTCCCACAGCCCTGCATGTATGCAAGGCGAGCATGGATGAATCAGAGAATTCAGATAATTAATCACCATGTGCAGTATGACAGGTTGTCATAGTAAATGATTTAAAATGAATTACCGTACATACTTTGACACACTGTCGTCGTCGTTTGCATCAGCACGCGCAGAAGATTCTCTCCACATCCATTTCCTGACAGAGCATCTAGTAGCATGGGCTGGACATTGATGCTAAGCAGCAGCACAGATGTGCACTCCAGGTCCCCTCTCTTCAGTGATCAACCATCTGGCAAACATGGCTGAATGTATCATTGTGTGGTCATGTCATGCAGCATTGGGTCTTAATGGTCACTGATTTTGGTCAGATTTGGAATATACATATATTTTTTAATGTTGAAAGATAAAACATTTTTCTGAAAAGAATCACAACATTGGCTGGTTGTCATAACTCACTTAATAATGAAGTAAAGATGAAGATAATGGGGGAAAGTATAAAAACCGGTGCATTAGTTTTGAATAGAAATGTCTATAAATCATTTGGAAATAGTTTGTGAGTGTGTCTCTTAACTTGGTGTTGTGTTGTTCACATGTGTTCTGTACGTGTATCTGGGAAACATTTGACAGCCGACACAACCTCTTATAGGGAAAAAAAGAAGAAGAAAAAAAAGAAAACCCTGTTCACATTGTAGGTAAAAAAAATAAAATAAAGGCTACATACAAAGATATTATAAACGGGTAGGTTGTGCACATCCAGTCCCTTGCTGGTGCTTGTGGACAATAGATAGCAACAGACCAGTGTAAAAATATGAGAAGTCAGCACACAGTTCGTCCATCACCGATGAACTGCAACAAGCTGCATAAAGTATCTGAAACCTACTGTATTTTACCTCTTTCAACCAGCAGAGGGAGCTATTCTCCACGTTGTGAATGTCAGCTGAGCTCAAACCGAAGTCGCCCTAGTTGGAAGGCAGTGAGGTGTAACAGAATCCCACATGCAGACTGCCCAGTGCTTAATGCCTGGGGTACATATTACTGCAATATGTACAGAGATTTTGTGCATTTATTGTAAGATATTGCTTTCATGAGCAACACAGTAATATACTATAGTAGTCTGATACTTTTATAAATTAAGTAATATACAACTATGCCAAGTAATCAATTACTTTCATACAATATGTTATTTATATAATATATATTTTAAGCTAAATTCATGCACATAATTTGATTGATTTATTGATTGATTGAATGCTTTATTTGTCAGACATGTAAACGGCACGAGATACAGTAAGTCAGACATTAAGGCTAAAAGGATAACACAGAAATGTTATGACTTGTTTCCATTGTGATCCTATGTATACAATTCATCAACATGAATCATAGCATAAAAAATCACACCTGTGTGAACTGAGTGGTGCAAGGTCTTATATAGTCTGATCAGCTATGTCAGTGACGTCACACACTAACCATAGCAACCATGCTCGTTTTTTTGGTACGAACAAACAAACACGGGTACAAAGCCAGTTGTTGGAGTGGTTTGCACCACTCAAAAAAATAACACAATACTATGTCACCACCAACAATACAAAATGTACAAAGGAGAAAAGGGAAACGTTTTCAGGCCAGTTTTGAAAGAAGCCAGTGATCCACATCTTTTAAGGGATGGTGTTGTCAGGGCATTCCACATTGATTGATTGATTGATTGATTGATTGATTGATTGAAATATTTATTAACAGTTTGCAGAATTACAGTACATTTCAAGCACAAACTCAATACAAAGACTGTTAACTGTGAGTGGACGACCCAATTAAGCATTACACTTGTTTACAAGAGGGTCCACCATGTTCAATTCATCAAAGATATATTGGTGGGACAAGGACTGACAATGTGGGTTGTCTACAATATTCTCTTTATCCTTTCAGACTTTTCATATATCCTGCTGCAACAACAGAGGGCACTGGAACAGAACCACTTCTGTGTCGTTTGTGTTTTATTGTGACGTTGAAATGTAAGCTGCTAAAATAGCATTTTAAGACCATTAACACACTGTATTTGTGGCATTCTTCTTTATTCAATTTAGCCCACAGCCCTCCTATGAGACACAGACTGGTTTCTGAACTGCCCACAGCCCTCCCATGATACACAGACTGGTTTCTGAACTGCCCACAGCCCTCCTATGAGACACAGACTGGTTTATGAACTGCCCACAGCCCTCACATGAGACACAGACTGGTTTCTGAACTGCCCACAGCCCTCTTATGAGACACAGACTGGTTTCTGAACTGCCCACAGCCCTCCTATGAGACACATACTGGTTTCTGAACTGCCCACAGCCCTCACATGAGACACAGACTGGTTTCTGAACTGCCCACAGCCCTCCTATGAGACACAGACTGGTTTCTGAACTGCCCATAGCCCTCCTATGAGACACAGACTGGTTTCTGAACTGCCCACAGCCCTCCTATGAGACACAGACTGAGAAGGAAAAAAAATGTTGTATTTTATCATGATCATTATTAATTAGTGAGAGGACCAATTATGAAGATAGGTTTCACTTTAGTCATGTGTTCAAGAAGTATCTGGCCAGATTTCACATGTTTACTTATCTTTCAACAATTGCAGATTATACAATAAATTGGTCGTAGCTAATTTGCATTGAAGTTGAACTTAAACAGCTTCCTGGCATAGCCGGGACACAGTTAGGTGTCACTGTAGGGGCAGTTAGGGTATTTGAATTAGCCCACTACCATCATCTTTCTTTCTCACGATTCTTGTGACCCATTTTTGGCACCCAGTGTCAATTGTCTAGTAGTGTAATCCTGGGTGCTACACTCCCTCTGCCAACCTGGGGAGAGCAACGGACTGACCTCATGCTTCCTTCAATGCATGAGGAGTCCAAGCTGCTTCTTTTCACCTGACAGGGGGGAGTTTCCCCGGTTGGACGTAGCGCGTGGAAGGAACACGTTATTCCAACCAGTTCCTTTCCCCTCCACCAGGCGCCCCGGCTGGCCAGGGGGAGGCAGTATAGAGACCACTGCCATCCTCCTTGACCTGAGGTTTATTCTGTTTTTCATTTCAGATTTCCAGTTCACCCCAGGCTGTTGGCGACAGAGCTTTCTGGGCTTCAGACAGGACTACTCTGCTACACCATGTCAACTCACAGCATGTCCGACTGGTCCACAACGTTAAGCTTCAATTACACAGCACAGTGACAGCTCTTCTTTCATCAAACAGGTACCTGTAAACCCAGGTTGGCTGGATTCCTCCTTGGTTTATTCCATTAAGACCTAGAACACAGCGGTGTCACCATAGCTTTTTACCACTTTAGCCATTATTTAAAACTTTAGCTGTTGAAAAATAGCAGATAATACAAGCTCATAGATCTTGTAGATCTGCTATTTTAGAAAAATCGTGAAAACGTGTGTAAATCTTTGAATATATATTATTTCACAGCAAACGTTTTACTCATAATCTTTGCTCCTGCCGGGTCCCTGGAACAACATATTTGATGGGGGTCTGTGGCCGAATACATATGTTTTGGGAGTCCTTAATAACGTGAAACATTTTGAGAAATATGGGTTTTCAGGGGGGAAAAAAGGATTTAAGACCTCAGGTCTTAAAGACCTCAGGTCTTCATGGGTTATTTCCAAGAACATTCAAGGACATTTGTGATTACATTATGATCGCTGGATTGAATAGCTTCACTCAAACACAGTAGACTCACTTTCAGTGAGACAGTTAAAATGCACAGGAATTTGTCTAGATGACTTTGTTGCAGAGATATATATACTACATATTAATAGATTATTTGTTGTACCTACATACAAAGCCAACAGGGTGTCCCTCACTTGCCAGTAACAGTGGGACTTTATCATACACAGTGATGTGGTAAATCAGTGGTTCTCAAACTTTTTCATGTGAAGCACCCCCAAATTGATGTTCATTAGGCCGCGGACCCCCATTAGAAAATATACGCCAAGGACCCCCATAAGAGAAGATTCTTACGGCTCTATAGCTGTGATTCTCAACCAGTTTAATTTCAAGGACCCCATGCAGGTTTGACCTGAATTAGGCCATGGTCCTCCATTTAATGGCCTTTCTATCTCTGGGACCCCATATTGTAAAATCAAAGTTAATTTAACTCTGAGAAATGTACACTCTCTGAGTTACAGACCCATAAGGGTCCATTTGGTTCCTAATTATCATTTAGCTGGGGACCCCCTGGAACTCTCTCAAGGACCCCTAGGGGTCCCCGGACCCCACTTTGGGAACCACTGTGGTAAATTATTATGAATGTATTCCATTGTAACTCCGGGAGTGTGCAACCAACCAGCCGCCATAACCAAATGGACCTGTAACGGTCCATTTGGCTAACTTTGTAAACAGTTACATTAAGAGCACTGAGGATTTTACTGTACACGATATCCCTGCACCCTGCATATTACATCATATTCTCAGTGGTGTAAAATAACTAGGTACATTTACTCAAGTACTGTACTTAAGAACAATTTTGAAGCATTTTCACCAGCTGCTTGCAAAGCGGCTGGTTAGAGCAGGGGTTCTCAACGTTTTGATCCGGGGACCCCCAGAAAAAAAAAATAATTTGGGCCCCCCCAAAATTATTTGGCGACCCCCAGGGGGTCGCGACCCACGGGTTGTTGACGACAGATCGACATGCTAGTGTTACTGCCGAGTAGTTCTTCTTTTTTTTTTATATTTTTTATCCCACGATTTTGTAACCCATTTTTCACCTCTGTGTCAATTATCTAATGTGATCCTGGGCTCTACACACCCTCCGCCAACCTAGTCCCCATATATGGGGGACATGGGGAGAGCAACGGACTTGAACTCATGCTTCCTTCATGCCTGAGTGTCCAAGTTGCTCCTTTACACCTGACAGGGGGGAGTTTCCCTGGTTGGACGTACCGCGTGGAAGGAACACGTTATTCCAACCAGTTCCTTTCCCCTCCATCAGGCTGGCCAGGGGGAGGCAGTTTAGAGACCAGGATTACTGCATGTTTTTTGTGAGGGTACCTACCCTAGGGGACACGGGGAGAACATGCAAACTGCCGAGTAGTTCTGATTGCTGATTGGCTGCCTCGTCTCCAGCTGCCTCATCTCCAGCAACAACCAGGGTTGCCGACCTCTCAGCCAATGGGATAGTATTAAGTTCTGATTGGCTGCCTCGTCTCCAGCCATGTTGCCTCAGAATTCTTTAGGGTCACTAATTAGAGCAGTGGAGCAGCTAAAAAGTGGCGTAAGGTTAGCAGCAGACCCTTTGATTTAATGGGAAACGGACAGTAACACATTTGAGTCTCAGTCACTGTACACGCATACTACCGCAGATGCCCTCCGCCCTGTGCCGAACTCCGCGGGGACCCCCGCAGCCTGTACCCGCGGACCTTGTTCATCATAACGCCATTTAGGTCGACATCATGGTATAACTTCATGTTGTGATAATAATATAGCAGCAGTCTACTAACTAGCCTATACAACGTTTGGAGCTGTTACAATCATGACAGAATCACGATAGTTTGACATTGTTCAACCCATTTTCGGTGTGCAACAGTGACAACTCACTTGCTGTGCGCGGCCACATATCCCCGCCAGCCAGGCCAGGTTGTATACCCAGGCCTGTGGAATTCATAGCCAATTTGCAGTAGCCAATTTGAATCGAATCTGCTCAAACTGTACAACAAATAAAAAGTAAATAATAGCCTATCTACAAGCTCACAATGCATCACATTCATATCTCGACACGTTGGGAGCTTGTAGATCTTCTATTTTTTTTTACTGTGGACCACCACCACCGCAAATATAATAGCAGCTGGTAATAATATGACTATGTCATCATTTCTTGTTTACAACTACGAGTATTTTAACGTTCAGTTTTTTTACTACCACGCTACAATTATTTGACAACCTTAGTTACTTAGTTCAGTCAGGACAACTCGTGAATGGATGAAATATAATACTATATGTATTGAATATAAAATGAGCAATATATTTATTATTATGGTTTGGCGATTAATTGGATCTGCTTTTTAGGTACTCTGATCAAGCGCATCAGTCCCAACCATAGGGACTCTGAATCTCCCGTACCTAAACAGCAGATCCAAAACGACAGGTGGTAGCTGGGGTGGGTGGAGGAGGGTGAGCAGCTAAAGTTTAAGCAGACAGCAGCGCAGCAGTATCAGTGTGCAGCAGCAAGCAAGCAAGCAGATTGAGTAGTGCAAACTTCCAGTTTAAATGTTGCGATGCGACACATTGTGAGCTTGTAGATCTGCTACTTTCAAAGATGTATTGACATTTTATAACTTCTGAAAACTTTTGAAATGGGACATTCTTCTGCATTATGAGTACTTTCTACTTTTGGTACTTTAAGTACATTTTGATAACAATACTTTTGTACTTTTACTCAAGTAAATTTTGACTTCCGGACTTTTACCCCTAACAGACTATTTCTAGATTGTCGTTTAGAGGGTATGTGCGTGACATCATCATACCCGGACGTTATGTGGGAATGCCCCCGCATGCTCAGATCAGCCAACACAGGGAAGCTGGCAGAACATTCACTAAAACAGCCAAGTCAACACTCCACACGTCCCAGACTCTCCAAAACTATGGAATGAACTTCCCATTGCAATCAGAACTGCAGACTCACACCCAATCTTCCACCGTAGTCTCAAAACTGACCTTCAGATGTCATCATCTTAGCCTGTAGCACTTGCTGTAGCACTTGCCCTAGCCTCGATGAACTTACAGGTGTATGTAAAGGCTCAACTTGTGTAATTTAGATAGCATTGTATGTAGACATATAGGCTCTCATAGCAATAGTGTATTCTCATAGTTTCATTGTATTCTACTGTTAGACGGAAGTTAGGTTCTTAAAGATATTTTTTTGGCTTTTTCTGCCTTTATTGATAGGTTGAAACTTGAAAGTAATCTGATAGGAAATGGGGAGAGAAATGGGGGGGAAGACACGTGGCAAAGGACGTCGGGATCGGGAGTCGAACCTGCGGCACACCGTCAGGCTGGCTCAGCAGCCTATAGGTGCCCAGACAGTTGAGCTAACCGTTCGGGCCAGATGTTAGGTTCTTAGCTTACTTACTTAATTTATGTATTACCATGTGTTGTTCTTGATTACTGTAAGTCGCTCTGTATTAAGAGCGTCTGCTAAATGCCTAAATTGTAAATTCAGTGGCAAAAAACTACCGCTACTTTCTGGCCTTGACAGCCAATACATCCAAACAGAAAAGTCGTATCTGGTTGCATTAAAACGACGTTAAACAACGTTAAACTCACTTTGCCACTAACTTCATGCGTGCGCATGCCCTCTATAGACACGTTTTATTTAAATAAAACATGGGAGTATTCTCCGATCACTGCACATTCTCAAGCCATGCTCAGTTAATCCGAGTAGCGACGTGACATACTGTACAATGGCGTAGCGGCTATACAGGGAAGTGTAATGGAGTGACCCCACTGTACAACAAGTCATTTGTCCAGTGTGTACCACAAGGAAGTTATACTGAATAGACTGACATGCAGGAAGTAATGAGTTTATGGCGTTATGAGCGCGGCAGAACCTAACATTCCTGGGGAAGAAAAGTGTCATGGTGGGCGAGGCGAGGCCTGACGTACAGACGATTCTTCAAAGCAGAGCCAAAAGGAAGCAGCACATTTCTTTGTAAAGTGTTGTTTAGAAAAGTTACTGTTTGGCAGTGGCGTGCACAGATAGACACTAGGGGGTGCTAGAGCACCCCCTGCCCTTTTGGCAATGTGCCCTTTTGGGAAAAAACAAAACAAACAAACATTTTTTTCTCTTTTTTGCCTTAATCCAAAATGGATTAAGGCAACCGGCCGGTTCCACGCGCTGCACAAGGTGCCCTTTTTTAACTTGAGCACCTGCCCCTCTAAATGTCTGTGCACGCCACTGCTGTTTGGCATTTCAATAGAGAGACTCTGAAATAGACTTCAATAGAAACGTGGATGGCAGCAAATTACCGGGGTGCTGCTGTGCAATCTTTTTTTATTTTTATTGAGGACATTTTATTTATTGATTTCACTCACTTTTTGCATCCCAACATGATTGAATATAGGTACATATAATGTTAGCTAAAGAATCACAAAGGCTGTACAGACAGACTACACTGCAATGCACTGCAGTCAGTGTAATGTATACTTCTGTACATTCTGAATTATTTCATTGTTGTTGTTGTTATTTTTTTAATCTAATCATATCACCATAAACTGGGTTGGATACGACAGAGTAAACCATTCCAGTAGATTAATACAGCATACATGTATGTGTGGACATACTATCCTTTGTCCCGGCTGCTATTCAACTGCTGAACAGCAGATAGCACTTTATTCTTGCCTATTTGCACATACTGCCCACTAATGCACTTTTGCTGACTTTGCTACTATTGAATGTCATGAATTCTCTGTCTCTAGTGCCCTGTTCTTAGATCTTAGTCTTGTATTGAATGTTGTGTGTATTTTTTTTTACTATTATCTGGCTGCAAACCAATTTCCCGCAAGGGACAATAAAGCTAACCTTGAACCTTGAACCTTGAATAGTGTGTGCACGCATGCGTCGACTAAAATGTAAATATTCTAAATATGTAATATGTAAATGAAAATAAAAGCAAATCAAACATTTGATTTGCTTTTGAATGCTTCCGGTAAGAAACACTCCAGGAAACAGGTGACTGTGGCAGATGCAGAGATATAAATACAAATACAGCCGTTTTAGATTATTTGCGTTTGCTGTTAAAAAATAAAAGATAAAATAAAGAAATAGCAGATATAATAGCTCACAGTACACAGCTTATACATTATGCTATTTTTGAGAGATCTTGAAAGTACGAGAACTAGTCTACTGATTTAGAGTGTGTGTGTGTGTGTGTGTGTGTGTGTGTGTGTGTGTGTGTGTGTGTGTGTGTGTGTGTGTGTGTGTGTGTGTGTGTGTGTGTGTGTGTGAGAGCGTGCGTGGGTGCGTGTGTGTGTGCGTGCGTGCGTGTGTGTGTTTTAGATATATTTTCTGAGACATATTACACGATTAAATGAGTTTCAGTAAGTGTTATTGCACAGAAGCAGCACAGACCCTAAGAGGACTGCCCCAGGCTGCTACTTGTGCAAACCGTCCGGAGGCTAGCAGGGCACCCAGAGGGCATTCACACCTTGTTAACTTTTACAACTTGTACATTTGTCGGGCCCCGGCCCTCTATTGCCCCCGCGACTCACTCAGTGCTTTGAAGTGACCTTCTCCGTCCAGCGGGGTGATGTCAGGGTGAATATTTTCCCTTATATGAATGTGAAAGTGCCACCAGCTCGGTCGGGGTATACATGGCATATAATTATATGTATGGCCCTGCTGCTGCTTTCAGACTACGGCGGAAGATTGGGAGTGAGTCTGCAGTTCTGATTGCTATATACAGTTGCCCATGTATGTTCTGAAAGACTCCGAGAGATCCAGTGTAGTCGGCGGTGCAAAACACAGCCATCAAAATGTCAAGCCTCCAGCGACGTATAAGAGAGCCCTGCGTGAATCACTTTGACTTCCACGGTTCACGGCTAAAGTCTGCTAATCCATCTATTTCAGGATGGAATTCATAGTGAAGGTTTTTTTTTCTTTTCTCTTTTACGTGTCTGTCTCTCTCTCTCTCTCTCCAGTGCTCCCTATATATACATGTGATGTGATGGGTACGACGTGGTGATGTCAGCTTGCACGGATCGCTCTCCACTTTTGTTCGAGGAAATTCTTTCACCCCCTTTTTACCTGTACAGGAGGAGAGAAGAGACCGGTGCACACATCGCATGAAGGAATGCCTATTGAAGTGATTAAAGGAGCAGAAGGCAGGTGATACTTTAGACTGAGGGGCGGGGGGGGGGGGGGGGGGGGGGGTACTTGGTATGTGAAGACGGACTTCTTGAAATGGAGACGAGGAGAGGAGAGGAGGTGCTGGTGGTGCACGTTGGGGATCAGAAAAAGGGTGAAATCCCAGCCATGTTTAGGAGGTGAAAGTATGAAGCTGGAACCAACCGGTGTGTAGAAGAGGGCACCTTTAATCCGGCTGCACAGTGACATCCTTTTTTATATTTTAGGGGCGCTAGCCCCTCATATATTCAGCTATTAGTGTAGATTTTTGTCTTGCACAAACATTACATTCCTGACTGGAGGATGTACGATGATAAGAGCGCCCCTAACTTCGGGGGTGATTTTTATTTTTGTATGTGTGTCAGCCGCCTGTCACTCACACATAGCTAGAGTCAGGCGTGGTAGGTGGTGTATCATCCAGGTCAGTTTGTGCCCGGTGGAAGAAGGGGGGAAAAAAGCAAGCCTTTCAGAGGAGCGCCACAGAAAGGATTCTGAGGTGATCCCAACAAGGATCAGGTTCCTTCACCCCCTGCTAACCCCCCCAACATCACCACGCACGCAGACACGCATGCACGCAGATACGCACAGACGCAGACATGCACAGACGCAGACACATGCACTCACACACACACACACACACACACACACACGCTCGCCCGCACACAGACATGCACGCACGCACACGCACAAAACACATTCTCTCGATCTCTCGATCTCTCGATCTCTCTCTCTCTCTCTCTCTCTCTCTCTCTCTCTCTACCTTGTTCTGGAAATAGAAGAAGATGAAAAAAAGAAGGAAAAAAATAACACCCCACTATAATTTAGGTAATTGTCCCCCCCGCCCCCTACACCCACCCCCCACCCCCCCCCACCCCCCCCCCCCCCGCCCCCCCCTTTCCTTCTTCTTTCATTTCTTGTGACACAGAGCGGAGGGAGGGAGGGAAGGAAGACGCGGCCCGGCGAGGTGGGGGAGACGGAGCGGAGTGGAGTGGGGAAAGGAAAGGAAGGGGTGGGCATACCTGAAGCGCTGTTGTTGCCCATGCACCTTTTCAATGTGAATGACTTTTCTTGTCAGGTCTGAATACGGGATTAAGCCCTTGTGAACACACCTACTTTGTACGAGCTGAATGTAAAATAAAGGCGGCTATTGTCTAGTCTGGCCACAGCACCCCCCCCCACCCCCCACCGCTCCGGGGCCCTTCTTCTTTGCACACTGTCAAACCTCCCAGTGTCCATTTAGCTCTGAGGGTGTAAAAAAAAGAGACAGACCTGAACGTGGTAACACTCTGCGGAGTTAAAATATAGTCACTCATGATTTTGCAGTGTGGACTCCCATAGCTGCTGGCCTTCCCTTCCCTCCCTCCCTCCCTCCCTCCCTCCCTCAGCCAGTGTGAACTGCCAATTAGCAGTGGTGGGAAAATTGTTTTAAGTTAAGTAAAAGTATCAATACTGCAATGAAGGACTACTCCGTTAACAAGTAAATGTCTGGAATTCCAAGACAAGTATTGGCATCGAAATGTACTTAAAGTACCAAAAGTACAAATGGCCGATATGTATATATAGGGCTGAAGTGTTTAGTCTTTAGTGTATGTTTTGTAATAATAATCAAAATAACTAGGGGAGTAAAGGTGGTTGCACACTGGACGCGTTTTTCGTAAAACCGATGGAGAAACTAAAAATCCGAAAAACACGCTCTGTGTGCAGTGACCTTTACCCCTAGTGATTCTATAGTCAGTGTTACCCCAAAGTAACCCTGACTATAGAATCAACCTGGGCAAAAAAAAAGGCCACCGGTTCCATGGCCAATTTTAGGGCAGTTTTGCTATCTGCTGTATATTTCCTTTTTTTTGTCCTTCGTACTTGCGCAAACAGAGCATGCAAGTACTGCGATCGGAGCACTGTATGTCGGGGTATGTATGGCGGTGTCCTCTCTTGTTAAAGACCATAGCCCAATCAGGGACCAGCGTCTCTGGCAACGTCATTATTAACAGCCAATGAGGGAACACCATTCTTGTGACGTAACTAGGGTACGTTTCAAGGTTGGTATAAGGTTAATAACGGGTCTAAAGGATTTTGAACAGCGGTTGTATTAGACATTAGTTAATAGCACTCAAAGTAGAGAGGATTTTTATACTACATCTTAGATTAACAGTGTTTTATTTACCACAATATATCTATATCAGTTTTTTTGGGGGAAGCGGTGAAGCCAGTGGTGAGCGCACCTCATGGCGTGCTCTGCTTGCGCACAAGTAGGCCATACATGGTCTACTTGTGTGCAAGGTGCAAGTTGGCATCTCGAGAGAGTGCATTTCTAGTTAACTTCTTTTTTTGTGGGCTGTTGGGTTTTCCTTTGCTCTTCGTAGTCATGGCTGTCAGTTCCCACCTGATGTTGTGTGGGAGTTCAGACTGATCCAGACCGTGCTGAATCACTGCTAGCTTGCATAACGTCTTCAGACTAGGACTCAAGTCTAAGATAAACAGGCAATCACTGTATCCTCCAAAGAGGATGATCTGAGATGTATAGTGGAGTAGAAGTAAAAGTATTGGAAATTCTCCAGTGAAGTACAATCAAATACCTCAAAATTAGTACTTGAGTAATAATGTACTTATAGTTACTTTTCCACCGCTGCCAATTAGACTGAGCAGAACAAACACTGACTGAGTGCTCAGTGCAGGACTAATTGTTTCTAACAAGTCTTTGTCATATAAAAGCAATGCCATGCTGTCCTGTCCTGTCCCCCCCCCCCCCCACATTCAGGTCAGATAGATAGGGGAGGGGGGGCTGAGATCGTTCCAGACGGGGGGATCGGATAAGCGCCATGCATGCATGGGCCGTCTTTTTTTTTCTCTTCTTAAGCCGGGTGGGTCGGCCCCGACCCACGGATACAGTACCTCACGGGATGTCATTCATCGGCAGCTTCCTACTTTGTTGGAATGCGTTTAAAAGGGTGTGTGTGTGTGTGTGTGCGTGCGTGCGTGCGTGCTCGTGCGTGCGTATTCCAGCACAGTCCTGTATATTTTCCTGTGTATTCTCCTGCAGATCAAACGACTTGACAAAACATACGTGACTTTTTCCCCTAAAGAGAGAGTGTGTATCGAGTGTGGTTTAATGACAGACCAGCGACGTTCGAGGTGTGTTTCTGTCAAGCGTGATGTTCTTGGGTTCCCAAAATAAATGCTCTCAATTCATCGGCGTCTTAAATCATTTAAAGATGCCTAATCTTTATTCCCACACTGTTGCAGCATGAAGGCACTCTGACTGTCTCAGACTGGCTGCTGGTCTACAGGTGCACAATAAATCATTTTTGTCTCCACCAGGCCGAAGGCATGGGGAGAGAGTATGTTTTGCACTCCGTCCGTCCGTCCGTGTGTCCGTGTCCGTCCGTCCGTCCTTCCGTCTGTGAACAGCTAATCTCTGGCACCGTTAACCCGGTCGATGCCAAATTTTGCACACACACTCCCTGGATGCCAACGATGAACCTCTGCCCCAAAAATTCCAAAACGGCCTGTTATAGCGCCACCAGGAGGCCGCTTTGTGCAAAACAAGTTTTTGGACAGTGTACCTACAGATGTTGTCCAAACATCACGCAAATTGGTACACAGTCTCTCTAGAGCCATTCAACGAAACAGGTCTTTCAGATTTCTCAGACTCCATCCTGATTGGCTAAGATTGGCTTCCAAAGTTCGCAGGAGTGCTCAGTTTCAAACAAAATGCTGCAAATCATGAACACATCGTGTGATTTCTGTGAAATTGTGCACACACATTCCCACTAGGCCGAGGAAGAAATGCCACATGAACATTTTCAACTCAGCCTCATGGTGGCGCTATAACTGGCCGAAAAGTGTTTTTACCTCTAACTGCATGGATCTGTGGATAACTTTGTATGCCAACTCCCTAGAGGCCAAGGAAAAACCTTTGCCTGGAATTTTTCACATCTGCTCTTTATAGCGCCACCAGGAGGCCGACACATTTTCTAATATTACTCCTTCAGATTGTATCCAAATGTCACGCAAATCGGTACACATGCTCTCCATAGTCATGTGATCAAGACGGGTTTGTTTGATTTCTCATAATACACCCTCATTGGCTACAATTGGCTTCTAAACTTTTCAGGAGTAGCCCGCTTTGTACCCGTTTTGTACAAATCGCCACAACTACTCAACGCAGCGTCCGATTGTGGTGAAATTGTGCATGCATATTCCCACTAGGCTTTGGAAGAAATGCCACTTGACAGTTTTCAAATCAGCCTCATGGTGGCGCTACAACAGGCCAAGCCGCGTCACACACACACACACACACACACACACACACACACACACACACACACACACACACACACACACACAGCTCCTAAACATTTTGCCAAACATGACACACACACTCCTATCCTCCTGGTGGAGACCTGTGCCCAGAAGGGCACTTTTTCTAGTTTGATTTGATATTATAAATGTAAGTTCTACAGTATATTACAATACTAATTATAGTGTTTGTTTGGTAATATCTCTCCTATATGCAATAAAAAAGGAGTGGTGGAAAAAGTAAAAAACATTGAAAAACATTTAGCTTTGAGGGTCTGTGAAGACAAAAGTGAGGACCCAAATTGTGATTGGCCAGAATTGTATGATGATATAATGATGATAAGAGCGCCCCTCACTTCACACGGGTGTGACTATTATTTTTTGAGGGGCGCTAGCCCCTCCTATATACAGGTTTAATGTTTGTCTTGTCTAGACAAACATTACAAATCACACCTGTGTGAAGTGAGGGGCGCTAATTTATTAAAGTCTAACTCATGTTGATTAGGTGATGTAATGGTGATGTAAAACAAATGGTGCCAACACAAACATTAAACGGCGTTAACAATAAAGCAACAATATGACGTAATGAGGTACATTATGACATACATTTTCCCTTCATTGTCAATGGCGTTTACAAAACAAATTGAACTAAAGACAAACATTAAACCTAGCTAGCGCCCCTCAAAAACGCCATTGACAATGGACAGAGTTTAATGTTTGTTTTGTCTGTCACTGAGCAAATCGGCATCTGCATGTTATGATATCGCGATGATGTAAGATGATAAGGGTTGGTAAAGCGCCCCTCACTTCACACGGGTGTGATTTATTTTACTTAAAACATAAAAGTATCAATACTGCATTGTAGAAATACAGTGTGGAAGTGTGGAATTAAAAAATGTGCAAAAGTATTGGAATCCAAAAGTAGCCTACTAACAAAAGTAAAAGTACTCATTATGCAAGAAATGTCCCATTTCAAGTTTTCAAATGTATAAAATTTTTTACACCACTGAAAAAAAAGAACAGTTTTGGACACACAAGGTTTACACCTGACGGCAACGACTTGTACACAAATACAGTGATCACAGCTAGAGCCTTGGACCGCATGGCACGATCCCATCAGCTACTGCATGTGCTGGAGGCAGCAGAAGGATCCATCTACAATTGGGAACAGCACACTTTGGGCACAGTCATAGACCGTAACGTATGTGGAAGTTGAGGAGTATGCAGAAGTGCCGTTTCCGCCTGTGCTTTGTGGCCGTGATACGTCACTGACTTTACCTCTGCGTTTACAACAACAACAACAACAACAGCACACATACAGCTTTGTGGCTGTTCGCAGTTTCCCTTTCTGTGATGTGATGTGATGGAGTGATTGCGGTTGAGCATGGAAAAAACACGGTCAGTGGCCAAAGACCCATCGCTGTCTCTCTTCGTTCAAAATGTACGCTTTATTGTGTGTGTGTGTGTGTGTGTGTGCGTGTGCGTGTGCGTGTGCGCTAAGCTGTGCAACAGTGACACTTGGTGGTCAACAAACGCTATTTCTGTACTCTGACAGACAGACACATGGGGACAGACAGAGTGGCTAGCACCACTCAAAAACACTGTTTTGTTGCCATCACCCTACTGATTAGCACTCTGATTTGCTCTGTTTTGAAACGACAACAAACTATGCTATGATGGATTGGATACGCCTCTCGTATATTTCCGTCTGGGTGAGGAGAATCTGTCAGATTGATCGCTGTAGTGTGCAGATAAACATTAGCATGCTAGTGCTGCTATTAGTACGCCTTTCAGCCAAGGAACCGGCTCGTCAGTCGGCCGTCAGTCGTCAAACCTTCCACAGAGCCAGATATCCAAAATGTCAGTCTACTAGCCAAGGGGTCAGTCAGTCCGCAGGCCATCCAACAAGCCAACCCAACAGTTAACCAAATAGTCAGTCAGTCAGTCAACCAGAAAGCCAGTACGCCAGACCAAGTCAAGTCAAAAAGCTCCTTAATCAGCCAACCAGCCTGCCGACCAGGCAGTCAGCTAGTCAGCCCAGGCAGTCAATCAGGCGAACAAGCAGCCGGCCAGGCCATGCAGGCCAGCCAAGCAGACATGCAGTCAGCCCATGGAGGGTGCCTCTCTGAGAAGCTTCTGTTTTAATTGGAGTGTGACTGGCTGCGTACACTGGGAGCTATGGGGGGGCCGTGATGGACAGGCAGAACCCCCCCCCCCCCCCCCCCCACCATGGACTCAGCCTGACAGCTTGAGAGAGAGAGAGAGAGAGAGAGAGAGAGAGAGAGAGAGAGAGAGAGAGACAGAGACAGAGACAGAGACAGAGAGAAAAAGTCACGAAGGGAGAAAAAAAAAACGACAGAGGGAGGAGGCGGAGGAATAGAAAAGAAAGAAAGCGAGATTGAGGGAGAGACAGGGAGAAAAGTATAGAGAGCAGGAGCAAAACAGAGAGGGAAGGGGGAGGGGGGGGGGGGTGGGGGGCGACGGTGGGTGAAGTGGTGAAGTGAGAGAGAAAGACATTTTCTCTGGAATGTGGCGAGCTATCAGAAGTCACATGTAACCGTATCCATTCTCAAATCTCAGGCTTTATCTGCTCTCCTCTGTTGACTAGCGCTCCATCTGTTGATATGTGTGTGTCCCATCTGAACTTAAGCACCTTGCTGGAAGCTGCCACCCCCTGCCCTCCTCCCTGCACAAACGCTATTAGGCTCAAACTCAAACAACCCGAGAGAGAGAAAAAGTCACGGTGGCTTTTTGCATGAATAAAAGTGAAGTATAAGGCGGTAATCTTTGACAGCGGTTTCTTTGCATTTGTTACGGTTTGTCCAGAGTTATTATTGATAACATCACTTGTTTATTCTGCATACTATTCAAAATCTAGAGTAATTTTTGTCTTTTATTTGTCTTAAATTGTCTTTAATTATTTGTCTTAATTTAACTGTACGTCCCCAACATTTTGCCTTGATTTTTGTTACTGTTAGCTCTACCGCATGAGCCACATCAAATATATGACAGCATATCTAGCTAAGATATAGGTAATCAAGCACCCACGTAGGCGACACACACACACACACACACACACACACACACACACACACACACACACACACACACACACACACACACGCACACACACACACACACACAAACAACAACGGAATCCAATTACTGCGCAATTAAAAAAAAGAGATAACCAAATTGCTACTTAATAGCATGCTAATGAACACATGGAGCTCCCATTTACTACCTACAGCATGTGGTGTATTATTAGCGCTGTATCTGCATTTGTTTTCCTCTTATCCAAACAAAGATCAAACACTTCTATCCTGGCACCCTGTAAGATAAAAGCCACTTGAGCACTGTGTGTGTGGAAAAGCCATGGTGACGTGAGTTTTAGCCGAGTTGTGAGTTAAGCCTTCCAAACACCATATTTATTTATGGTATCTATTATCTATTGTGTTTGCATCCCTTTGATGGGGATTTTTCATTGATGGCATTAGGAAGACGTTTGCATGCTCCATCTGTTTGTGTTTGTGATGCAGACTTGCAGATCAGTAGCGCCCATGGCATCCTTCATTGATCACATGTAGCGTCCATTTGAATTGCTTCATCACAAATTGAATCACCCACAGCTGTTGCTGTCTTGATGGTCAAAATTAACTCTTAACCACATTAATATAGTTAGCACTTAGCACACTATAGGCCTACTGTATCAATTGTAATAGTGTAGAAAATATCTATCCTAGTGTGGCAGCGGTGGCCGAACGGTTTGCGGAGCGGTCTTGATACCGGAAGGTCGCCAGTTCGAATCCCCGGACCGGCACGTTAAAATTACCACCGCTGAAGTGCCCTTGAGCAAGGCATTGAACCCCAACCATGAAATGTTCTATGAGCAGGGCGTGGCTGTAAACAAGCATCTCGAGCTTAGTCCACTTACCCTGGGTAAACAAAGAACTTTGCTTTGCTTTTTAGCTTGACCTAAGGCTGCCAGCGGTATTGCAGCTGTTGAGGCCGTACTCCAAACAGACAGACAGACAGACAGACAGACAGACAGACAGACACGGCCAGTCATTGGAAAAAATAGCTAACATATTTGTGCTAGTACTATAGACGAATAACAGTTTAAGTCCAAATTTTATTCTGACCCCTCCACGAAAAGGCCTATAGTTGTCCTGACCCCTTATCCATCATTTATACATTATGGATAATTAGTGTGGACTTAAACTGTTATTCGTATATAGTACTCGACAAAGGTGTTATCCATTTTCTAAATACTAAACAACAGGTACTTTTCTGTTCAACAAATATATCAGATTCTAGATATATGTTGAACAGAAGTAGAATAATGTGCTGACTAGTTTCAAGTGCGTGCGTGCGTGCGTGCGTGCGTGCGCAGTATATATATATATATATATATTTATATATATATATATATATATATATATATATATATATATACTGAACTGCTTTTTTATTGGGTAAACTCTAAAGCCTCCTCTCCTCTCCTGCAACGGGTCCTGTAGTGACTTGCTGGGTGGGTAGAGAGACATGACGAGGCTCAGAACGAGGGCCGCGCAGGTGAGCAGAAAGAAAGAGGAGCCGCACTTGTTTTTTTTTTGTACGTTTTTTTTTTTAAGAGTTTAAGTGCTGTCTTTGAAAGTGTCCTGTTACACTGCTCCCTCTATGACCCTGTGACCCCCCGCCACCTCGCCATGCCACCACCACCACCACCTCCTCCTCCGGCTACCAACCAGTGTTGCCATGCCCGCTTATTATAAGCGACTTTGGGCTTGTTTTTCTGTAAAGTTGCTTGTAAATATTGGTTTGCGGGTTTGCGTTTTTTCTTTGCGGAGCACTTGTTTCTAAACTGTCCCACTGAGCAATATAGTCTATTAGGCGTCTGTCTAAAAATGGGTTATAAGTTATAACTGGTCTAAATATGAAAGTTTGTTTTAGCCGCTTAGATGTTGATTGGCAGTTTTTTAAACGTCTATATATATATACTAGACCGTCTATGTATGACATTGTTTCAACGTCTAATCTAAGCCTAGACCGCTAAAAAAACGTTTATTTTTAGACCATTTATAACCTTTTTTTAAATGGCCATTTCGATGTATTTTAGATGTCCAATAGCCTGAAAAATGCTCAGTGGGGTAGTTGCTTATTTGGTCTTGTTTCTAAAGTGTAGTTGCTTATTTGGTCTTGTTTCTAAAGTGTAGTTGCTTATTTGGGCTTGTTTCTAAAGTGTAGTTGCTTATTTGGTCTTGTTTCTAAAGTGCAGTTGCTTATTTGGGCTTGTCTCTAAAGTGTAGTTGCTTATTTGGGCTTGTTTCTAAAGTGTAGTTGCTTATTTGGGCTAATGTTGTTTAAACCAGTGCTTCTCAAACATTTTCATGTCAAGGACCCCCAGATTAATACATATATACAGGCCTATTCGTCCATGCCCCCCCCCCCCCCCCCCCCCCCCCCCGCCCATCTGAAAACCTATATCGTGCCATGGACCCCCATACAGGATTTGTGTTGTTAAAAATGTTTCAAAAATATTATTATCCAAGGAACAGCGATGTCCTAACCTACCTATGTGACTATGTCCTAACCTATGTTTAGAGTACCAGTAGGGGCAAAAGTGGCGCTGTTGTGCCAGAAACAGAGAGAGAGAGAGATAGTGTTGCACTGTTGCCTGCTAATTACAGAGAGAGAGAGAGAGAGAGAGAGAGAGAGAGAGAGAGAGAGGCAGGGGGGGAGGGGAGTTGCACCACTCAGTTCGGGTGTGATTCTTTATGTATGTATTTTTTTTAATGGCAGATCTACATGCTCACAACGTGTCGCATCGTGGCCTGGTGTGAGCTTATAGATTGGCTATTTTCATAGCCCAGTCGCTTCTTTATGGGGTTGTTTTCGTAGACCGTGCATGGTTGCTTATTTCTCTCGCAGAATCTGGCAACACTAGCTGCTACCATCTCCCACCTATACGAAGAAGGTAAGCCCAATCACTTCCATTACTTTGTGTGCCATTGTCAGTGGCATTGTGCGCTGTTCCCCCCCACACCCCCCACGCTCTCCTGAGTTCCTGTTGTCTAATGGTCATTAACTTTTGTGTAATCTGATTTCCTGAACTTTGAGGAGGCTGTTTTAAATAAAGATGAGGACTTAAAGCCATGCGGCTTCCAAGGAAATGTATGGAACTGCTACTGTTTTCCCATGCAACATGTATAGCCTATGGTACACACACCTGCATGGTACACACACGACACGCACGCACGCACGCACGCACGCACGCACGCACGCACGCCCGCCCGCCCGCCCACACACACACACACACACACACACACACACACACACACACACACACACACACACACACACACACACACACACACACATTCTGCCATCATATTTCAAACTGTGTTAAATGTATGCATGTTTCCTCATCAACCTTTTCAGCTCGAGACCCAAAGGGAGTGGTGTCGTCAGTCTTCCCGTGAGCCAAACATAGGAAAATACATTAGGAATTAACCAATTGAAAATAGCCGATCTACAAGCTCATAATGTGTTACAATGTGACGCGTTGTGAACTTGTAGATCGACTATTTTTTTACATTTTTGAAAATGTAACCCCTTGCTTGGGTAACCCTGCCCGATGTTTTGCTCTGTACTTTAGTTTGCAGTGAACCTGTTAGTGTCTCAGCAGCAGCGCCTGATTACCTTTATGACACAATCGTCCGCTACACCAGTGGTTCCCAAAGTGGGGTCCGGGGACCCCCAGGGCTACTTGAGGGAGTTCCAGGGGGTCCCCAGCTAAATGATAGTTTGGAACCAAATGGATCCTTATGGGTTTGTAACTCTGAGAGTGTACAAATGTACACTCTTTGTATACAAATATATTACATCAGAGTTAAATATATATATATATATATATATAATATATATATATATAAATTGGGGGTCCCAGAGATAGAAATGCCATTAAATGGGGGGGGGGGTCCATAGACTAATGCATGTCAAACTGGGGGTCCTTGAAATTAAACAGGTTGAGAATCACTGCTAGAGCCGTAAAAATCTTCTCTTATGGGGGTCCCGACATATCTCTTCAAATGGGGGGTCCGCTGGCTAATCAGTGTCAATTTGGGGGTCCTTGACATGGAGAAAGTTTGGGAACCACTGCGCTACACCACCCCCACCACCACTGTTCGATAGCCACCGACCGTCGCCTATATAGTTCTTATAGGCCGTGCACGGTGTCACCATCAGGGCTTGTTTGACCGTGTCATTAAGTCTGTGGAATACGTGACTGATGGTATTGTGTGACAGGTTGTATAGGCAGACAGGCAGTCGTTATGTGGTATATATAACAGCACGCAGAAAGGCATTGTGCCTGATCCCAGGGAGGGGGGGGGGGGGGGGTGAAGGAGGGGCCCAGATGTGACGAGAGATTGGCGTGGATTGGCCAACCATCTCGAAGCAGCGTTGATTTTGACAGCAACACTTTTTTATTTAGTTTAGCCATAGTCTTTTGAATTAAATGTAATTTAGTTTTGGTCGTATTTGAGTCATCTGAAATGTTTTAATGTTAGTCTAGCTTTAGTCGACTAAATCTACAGTTGATTTTTGTCGACGTATTTTTATTTTGGCGGGCCTCGATGGCGGCGTAATGGCAGATTTTACACTCAGTTGCATGCTTGTCTTTTCTCCACCATAGTCCCTCCCTAGTCTAGTTTTTATTTGTTGACGAAATTGGCAATATGTTTAGTCTACGTTTTTATTTTGTAGTTATTTAGTTTTCGTCAGTTAAAAAATGTAGTCGACGAACATTTTTCATCATAGTTTTAGTCTAACGAAATCAACACTGTCTCGAAGGTTACTGCCAGGTACTATAGCATTTTAATCCAGCCAGGTCAGTTTAAAGAAGTGACCCAGATTTGGTGTCAATCAAAGCCAGCGTTCACCGGAAACACCATCAGCCTGAAATTATAATTATAGTTGTTAATCAATATGTCTCTGAAATAACAGGGATAGGTCTGTCATCAGAGAGCGACGCGGCATTACTTATGTCTGCCCCGGTCTGCATTATAGTCACAACAACGGAGAATAGCCCTCCGCTGCCAACTGAGTCATGGAAGTGAGACTGGAAATACCAGGCGGGTACGTGTTGTTGTGTTACAGCAGGGCTTGGTTTGGGTGTCTGGCTCTGCATTCGCTAGCCAGCGCGTCGACTCGCAGGGCACACCACTTGTCTTCCTGGTGGTGGTGGTGGGGGTGGGCCGCCGGGTGACAGAAAATAGAAAATGGAAAATTCCTGTGTGAAGTGCAGTCGTTGGTGATCAGGTGTGAACTGCAGAGCAGAGATCAGAACAGGAAAAGGGCGGAGAGAGCAGACAGCTGCTCCTGCCCCCTAGATCAAGAAGCCATCCACAGTCACACAGACACCACTCCTCCACACACCAGCTGGGGCTTGGGTTGGGGGGCCCACCGCCCGCTTTACTGGGGGCCGCTGGCCGCTCATGCCAGAACAGCCAAGGCGACCATACTGGAGATGGGAGGGAATGAGCAAGAATAACACACAAAATGCAAGGCAGAGAACCTCAGCAAATGTACATACACTGGCACAAATTGATGCCCAATGTGTGTCAATGGATGTAGCTAAATAAGTAGGCTAAATAAAAATGTAATAACAAAGATAAGAATATAGGCGGGGGCTACTTGAAATGAAATGAAATGATTACTATATTTACCCAGGGTATCTGGGCTAAGCTCAAGAACTTGTTTCCAGCCAGGCCCTGCTCATAGAACATTTCATCGTAGTGGTTCAATGCCTTGTTCAAGGGCACTTCAGATTGCTTCAGATTACATTCAATGCACCTCTTCTTTTTCATAGAGCAATCGTAATAAGTCATGTCAGAAATGATTAGTCAAAATGTTATCTGCTACAAGATGACTGGCAGCAAGCATGACACACACTGATTATTCTGAGTGAAAACTGAAAAGAATCTTGGTCGAAAAAGAAGGAAACAGAGTTTTGTGGGCGTTCCAGAGTGGGAATCTTTGAAAACGATCCGCTTCGTGTCTCCATGTAAACAGGAAACACAGGGAAAATCGCAAAACATGTGAAGTCATAGCTCACGTTGTTTCTCGTCGGCTCATGCCGCTCACGCTACTACATCGGTGTAAACAAACAGCTGTGAGAGGAAGTAGGACGGAAGCGGTTCTACGCATGCGTGACTGGCCTGGCAGCGCACACAGTCACACGGCCACCTAGCCACCTGTTTTGCACACTACAGCGTTTTCATTTCATTTCAATACAGTGCTTGTTGTGCCTTCTCTGGTAGACTATACCCTGTCGCATAATCAGTGTGCCAGGCCCGACAGATGATTGGCTGTGGTTAACCATCATCTATCTATCTACCGGGTCAATCGCCATTAATTCAAGGCTTCATGGGGTGTGTAATTGATGGAAAATAAGTATTTTGTAATATTATTATTATTATTATTATTTTGGGGGGTGAACAACATCTTTAAAGCTGGATCCACAGGGATCCATGATAGCACATGTTAGAAGAACACACAACCCCAAGCTAGGTGCCATCCGGGTACTCCCAAAGTATCAGCAAGTTTACAAACATCATCATCATCATCATCATCTTGCTCGGCGGCGGGGGCGACGCCATGCGTAGAGCCAATCAGCCTCACCAATCTCCGACCATTAGGTCAGGCCAGTGCTTTGGGGCTCGGCTTCATTTGGGTCGGTCCAGTGCTAGGGCCTATAAGCCCAGTTGGTGTAGGTCCCTGGTGATGGCATCAATCCATCGGGTGCAGGGGGCACCGCGGGGGTGTTTCCAGACGGCAGATTTTGGGTTAAAGTGGAGGATAGCGTGTGTGGGGTGTTCAGGGGGGAGTCTTACAAACAGGATTGTGGATATAAGCCTAATAATGCTGTGGTTTGCAGGCTGCATCACAACTATAGAGCGGCGTAGTCTGACGTCATTTCACATCCTATCCGTATTTATTTTTTCCCATTCTGAATTCCCATAGACAAATAAGAACTGTGTTCCAGAAACAAACAAATGACCCCGGCGGTTTCACTCATATGGATATGAAGAATCAACTGACAGCGAGAAAACGCTAATGTTTAATACTGCTGGCGAATTAGTAACATTTTCACTAGAAACAGACAGTATCAAATATGACTGACTGACTGACTGACTGTCGTAAACGATACAGAGACACCTCCCCGACAATATCGCATAGACAGTTTGTTTATTTTTGTACCACAATTCTTATATGAGACGATTTTAAGATGACCCAGGAGAAATTACTTCCGCAAACCAGGGGAAGAGCAAGTGATGACTTCGGTAGTCTATTGTAACTGTTAGATGTATAGGTTGTGGCAGATATAATTCTCACTATTGAGCACTATCTCACTATTATTTAGTTGCGTTGACAAGAGTTACCTCCTCTGTTCCTCAAGACAAAGATAATTGATTTTCTTCGGCTACAAAAGTCAATTTTATTTTGCAAAGGATACCCCGCTGAGGAATTCCTCCGGGGTCCATGCATGTTTTGACTACAAGGCCCAGTGACATCAGTAACATATGTCTGCAGACTGACCGTCAACTGATGACAGAATAAATCTTGGAAATGGACATCAATGAGTCCTTGAAATCGCAAGCCAGTCAAATATAATGGCCTAATGTGTCCTCGGGGAGCACAAGGTCACGTGTTTCTGGATCCATAACTAATTTCTAATAAATGGCTATTTTTCCTGATGCCGGTGTCCAGAGGTCACATTGTTTGCATGCTTTTTCCCCCCCCTTTTGTTTTGCTCCGTCCGGGCTCTCCCAGGTCGATGTTTAAGATGTCCCCCCTGAGGGTTTCTGTGAAGATGTGTTGTGTTGAATGGGATTAGGTGTTCTCTATAGTCTATACCGCGCTGGTCTTTCAGTGTTGTGCAGTAAACATTCAACAATACCAGGCACACGCCAGGTGTTGATGGATGTGTCACTGAAGACATTTTGTCACCTTTCAAAAATGTTCAAAGACCACTCTTTATAGTCTGAATTGGCTTTAGTAACAAACACACAGCGGACAACTGTGTGTAGTAGAACGGGTGGCGCTCGCAGACAAGAACTGACACCGTCATGCGATAGATAGAGTATCGCTTAAGCCTGCGCATGCAGGCTTCGTCCTCAACTCTGGACCTTGAAAGCAGTTATACATCTGTGTCAAACACATTTACCGACGGTGGCTTCCCCCAGAAAGTGATATGGCTCCAGCGTGACCTTGTCTCTAACCCTGTTACATATGTTCCTTGAGCATGTTCATTGCTCGCTGACATTTTGCTCCTTAAAAATAACACAGATGCTGTGCTGCCTTGGGCAGACACTGTCTGGCCCTCTGACTGGTGGAGCTGGTCGGTCAGCAGCAACCGGCTATTTCCATGACTTTTGTTTGTTTGTTTGTTTGCTTGTTACAGATCTGTTCTCCCATAAAACATACGCTCAATATAAATCTTGATTTGATTGCAGACCTATACCCACCAATGTCTGCAACTGCTTCGACTTGTGTTGTTATCATTTTTTTTATCATTGATCTGAATATTGATGTGGAAATGAAATTGTACTTGGACTGTGTGTGATGTATCTCGAAGACGCTGCAAACGAGGGCAACCTCAATGTCTTTTCGAGAATATAAATAAAGGTTTGAATGAATGTTCATTTCTTTGTTTCTTTCTTTGCTTGTTTCTTTCTTTTTCCATTTCTTTCTTTCTTTCTTTCTTTCTTTCTTTTCTTTCTTTTCTTTCTTCTTGTCTGTATTGCTCAGTCTCTCCCTCTTTGTGTCCCTTGTCGCTCCCCCCGCGTCCCCCTCCCTCTGTATGTGAGTGGCTGTTCTGTGACTCACTTTATTAGTTTTGAAGTCTGACATGTTACCAGCTTCTCGTCCTCGTCCAATGAAGCGGTCAGAGCCTGTCTGCAACTGCCGGGGTGTTAATGGTGGATCAACAACTCGGGTTTCACCTGTCCAACATCGCCAGAGTCCCGGCCGGGACACTGGGATTTACACAGTCTGGTCTCTCTGACAATGCTGTGTCTGTCATCTTCCAAGCCCCCTCGACACCTCTCAATGTATTCACCTTAATTCACTCATTGTGAGTTTACATCTTCAGCTGTTTTCTTTTTATCTTATTTTATTTTTTTACATGTCACCTTTTGAAGGGGATACACTTGTGCATGTGTCCTTGCATGTGTTATTTATTATATTATTAATTATTGTTTACACAAACAACATGTGTGCATAGATGTGCGTGCGTGTGTGCCTGCGCACGTGTGTGTACGTGCGACGCGTGCATGTGTGTTTGAAGGGTTGTAGGTCAATACTCATCAAGGATAAAGGGGGGGAACTAGTTCAAATTTATTGCCTCTGTTGCCCGTGTCAGCTGTGTCAAATTTGGCCAGCTCAAATGGTCAGCTTGCAAATGGCTAGGGTACACCAAAGGGTCACTAGCCTTTGTAATATGTATAGAATTGTACATTTTTAGAACTGATTATATGACGAGCTCAGTTAAAAAAAAAAAAAACATTCTCAGGGTCTTTTTTTTCTTCTAAATAAGCTAGATTTTCCTACATCTACTATTCTATTCACATAGCGTCGTACAGGGACACTCTTTGCTAAACAACTGTAAACATCACACTGTTTTGAACATTGTTTTTGAGCTTTATATATATACGACCTACACTGTAAAACCCTGGCTGTCGATTTACCTCGGAGGGAGACCTTGTACGGGTCCATTTGGTTCCATTTGCGCTGCCTTCGAGTTAAATGAACACAGACTGACCTAATTTTGCGGGATGGGTGGCGTGAGAGAAGGGGTCACAGAGGATGCCCCCATCATGCACCCGCGCTACTGCCCAGCAGGCATGAGGAATGGGCCAATTGTCTGAGCTCATCCTCTCGAACCATCCCAGCTTTTCTTTTTTCTTCTTCTTCTTTTTTTTAATCATTCATATAGGGGGGGGGGGGGGACCACCCACTTTCTGAACCCTTACCTCTATTTTGGCAGGGTCAGAAAAGAGTGACCAGTTGCTCTTTATGGTGGAGATGTTTACGATGTGGTGGGAGCTGTTTGGAGACCACCAGCCCTGCTTTCACTTGTTCATGCTGGAGAAGGTACAGTATAGGGGGGGGGGGGGGGTGTTCCTCATATAAAAGGTTGAAAAAGTGTTGACATTTTATTTGAGCATTTTCCATTTTCCTCTCCCATGAGATATTCTTCTTCCTGAAGTGTTTGACGACACAGGTGTCTGTGGACAGTTTCACCAATCAAGTGATGAACCTATCTGCTCTATACTGTATATCTCACTGGTTGATTATGCCTGAAGAAGGTCAATAGACCGAAAGCTTGCAATAGATAAAAATACCCGATTTTGCACAGATTTAAGTGTGCGGAGCCTCCCCTTATTTGTGAGGGGCGCTAGCCCCTCCTATGTGCAGCTATTTGTGTAGATTTTCGTCTTACACAACCATTCAATTCCCATTGACAATGAATGGACAATTTTACGTCATAGTGTCTGAGCAAATAGACAAATGTTACGTCGTGATGATGTACGATGATAAGAGAACCCCTCACTTCACACGGGTGTGATTTTTTCATATCTAATTGTGACTCCAGCACCTCACCTCCAAGTCTATCAGCAGATGAGCGTGGCTTTTTTCTTTTTTTACTTTTTTTGGGCATTTTCCATTTTCCATCTACAAATCTACATTGACCCAGGGGTCAATCTTTGCACTGACTCTGAGTGAAACTAACAGCAATAATATAGTAATCGTATTTTGCGGTGCAGAAGAATAACATGTTCATTCCTGTTAGACATATTTTTGTTCATTATTTTGTAGACCCACTGTCATTTTAAGCCCAAACCACACAAATGCAACTAGTCGCAACTCCTTGCAACAAAACAGTTTTAAGGACATGTCACACCAATGCAACTCCATGCAACTGTCACTGTGTGTGTGTGTGTGTGTTAAAACATGTACACCTTTTTTCTTTTTAACCACTTAAAGTCAAAACCCTTGACCGGTGGCAGTGGGATTTCCCGGGGTCCTATACTTTTTTCCTTTTTTTCCCTTTCACACCAAATCTCTTTGGCGAAAATAGCAGATCTAGTACAAGCACACAACTAGATCGAGCAACTGTTTCTACAGAATGACAGCCCCATTATATGTTATGGCATGGCCAGAAAAAGGGAAACTATAGGTTCATCTGAGAATTGTACAAAAGGGACCATCTATTTATGGGGATCCTTGAAATTAAAGGTTTGACAACTACAGCATTAACGTGACTTTTCCACTCTGGTCTCACGACCACCGAGCTAGAAAAGGAATACCTCTTGACCATGGTCGCTGATTTATCTTGTTAACTTTACCATCATAACGACTCCTTCCTTTCCTATATTGCCTTTGACAGAACGTGTTTACATTTTTTTTTTGTGTAAAATCTCCACCTTTTCCGTAATGGTCAGTCAGAGGTGTCTGTTTTATCTATGAACGGCTGGTTATTTCTATCTCAGCGCTGGAACCAGTAAAGCCCGCGGAGACATGAATAAATAGGATCGGGTTGCACGGCCTTTAGATCTCACCGTCACTTTGTAAACTGCAGTGTGTGCGTGCGTGTGTGTGTGTGTGTGTGTGTGTGTGTGTGTGTGTGTGTGTGTGTGTGTGTGTGTGTGTGTGTGTGTGTGTGTGTGTGTGTGTGTGTGTGTGTGTGTGTGTGTGTGTGTGTGTGTGTGTGTGTGTGCATACACGCATGTGTGTGTGTGTGTGTGTGTGTGTGTGTGTGTGTGTGTGTGTGTGTGTGTGTGTGTGCGCGCGTGCATGCGTGCCGTGTGTGCGCGTGTGAATGCATGCACATGACCACAATGTTGCCAGGGGAGTTGTATAGGTGAGATGGGCGTGAAGGCTGCATGCGGGCACAGAGTGGCATTTTCACATCTCCAGATCTCGTGCTTGTTTGCATGTGTTTTCTTTGTGTACCCCCATTTCCAAATACATATTGCTGACATGGAAACGCAGCGTGCCAGAGATCGGTGTGAATTCCACAGCGATGAGCGCAGCTACTGCAAAAAGTCCACTGTCCCCTTCAGACTCCTAGCTACCCCCCCTTGGACCCCCCCCCCCCCCCCCCCCCCCCCCCCCCCCACCGTCCAGAACATTTCTTCTAGTTAGCTCCTATAATTGGAGTCTAGTCATAAGAGCTAAACATCATCCATTGCCATGTTTCTACGTTTAGCAGTATGCAACTTGTGACTGGCGGGGCCCCTGTGAAACACGGCTCATCAAAGCAACAAATGAGGCGCTTCATTCCAAAGTATCATGTCTTTTAGGAGGAAACTAAAAAGAAATGTACCACTGAAAAGGTTGGGCATACACGCACGCAAGCATGCACGCGCACGTATATATATATATTCCAAAATGTGCTTATTCTGTACCGGAGCAGCGGATGTAAATCTCATTTTCTCATTGCATCACCATATGCAGCACAGAGCTACGTATACTTTGCTCCATTTATTTATTTATTCGCCCTGCAGTGAGTGGATCATATACTGACCATGATGTGTAAAGCATGCTGTGCATTCGACCCTGTGGAGATGAGACGTAAACCTCTGTATGTATATCGGCCGACGGGGGGAATTCCTTCTGATTTTATTTTTAATTGTACAAGCAGACTACATTGGATCATATATCAAGCCGGCTTGTCGCACATTCTTTCGGGCAGCAAATAGGTTTTCCAGGTGATGGGGTGGGTGTCTGTCGCTGTGGCACATATATACTGAGACGGGGGTTATTTTCGTTCTGCTATGTGGACATCTCACAGGCTTATGCAAATAAACACACGCACACGCACATGCATACACACACACAAGCCACATGGCCGTGCATACATCATATACTGTGCAGTGCAATTATGTGTTATTAGTTCTCTCAATACACGACGTATATAGCTTTATAATGTGGGTTTTTTTTATTTTTCATTACCAACTCAACATTTTTACGTCAGGTCGAAAAGACTTTGGCGTGGCTAAAAGTCAAGTGGCAACTTGATTGATGGACAGCAGTGACGTGATTGACAGTGTTTAAGAAGTGACATTAACAAGTGGAATCAATTGCTACTGTGCCTGTGAGTGTCAGTTGCTACAAGCCTCTTGTCACCCCCAGGGCAGCAGGCAGAAGCGGGTCAACATGTCAGAGATGCTTAACTGCTGTATTTTACAACTTTTACTGCCTTTGACGTGGGGGGTGGAGGTGTGTGTGTGTGTGTGTGTGTGTGTGTGTGTGGGTGGGGGGGGGCATTGGGGTACGGGGGGTGGTGGTGGTGGGGCAGGAGAATGCGAGTGGGGGCTCGTGTTACATTGTTTTGCATGCACCCAAAACCTTGTCTCATTATAAGAACAGTGCAGCTCATGAGAAATTAAGAGTTTCCAGACGTGATGGAAGAAGTATAGGCCTACTTGCGTATTTTAATTGCGTAAAAGTATCAATGAAGAAATATTCCGTTACTCAAGTAAAAATAAAGTCTGATATTATTGAGTAAATAATGTACAAGGGTATATAGGGCTGAAGTGGTTAATGTATGTTTTGTGATAATAATCTCAATATGCAAAGTAAATAGTAACTAAGACAGTGGTTCTCAAACTTTTTAATGTCAAGGACCCCATGCAGGTTTGACCTGAATTAGGCTACCATTTAATGGCATTTCTATCTCTGTATATTGTAAAATCAAAGTCAAAATCAAATTAATTTAACTGATAGTGTACAAATGGAACCTGGACTACAGACCCCATAAGGGTCCATTTGGTTCCTAATTATCATTTAGCTGGGGACCCCCTGGAACTCTCTCAAGGACCCCTAGGGGTCCCCGGACCCCACTTTGGGAACCACTGAACTAAGCTGTCAAATGATTGCAGTGGAGTAAAAAGTACAATATTTGCCTCTGAGGTGTATACAAATAGAAGTAAAAGTATTGAAATACTGGAGAAAGTAAAAATACTTCAAAATGATACTTTAGTATGGTAGGCTAATTGTAATTGAATAAATGTACTTGCACCACTGAGGGTTTCACTGTTAGATTGTCTATAGTAGGCCTATAGACAATCTAACAGTGAAACCCTCATTACAATCATCATTCAAATCTGTATGTTCTATTCTATTTTGTAAACTAAACATGGTCATTGAATAAATACAGCCCATTTGAATCCCAAAACTGACTTAAAGCAATGGCTCGAAAGTTGCAGTGTATCCCGGTCACTGATGAATTGAACATGGTGGACCCTGTTGTAAACAAGTGTAATGCTTAATTGGGTCGTCCACTCACAGTTAACAGCCTTTGTATTGAGTTTGTGCTTGAAATGTACTGTAATTCTGCAAACTGTTAATACAATTTTCAATCAATCAATCAATCACTTCTGATGTTGATTGCATAGTATCTATTGTCTACTGATGACACTGACTTAGGACTGTTGTTCACCATTGTTTTGGAAGCCATTATGACATGAAGAGGAAAGTGAGACTAATAAACTACAAAGGAAAGGAGTCAATGGCATCGTATGTATACTCGTTTTAAATACAATGGTACAATAACGACCTATTAGCCACACAAGGGGGGGGGGGGGGTAGGAGGGGCGGGGGTAGGGGGGGGATGAAAGGGGGAGAGAGAACTAGAGGAAGGTGTGTTCAAACAAAAAAAAACCGCCATATATTCTTTTTCTATTATTCTTTTTTTAAATGATCAGGGAATAGATTTAGAAATAGGCCAATCACGCCTATATGTATTGCACACATCAATTAGGAACGTGTAATTCACAATACTTTCAGCAGCAAACCTTCAAGGGTCGGTAGATAGAACATCTTTGGGGTCCTGTGTGTGCCCTGCCCCTGCTGCCCACCCACAATACAAAAATGTCAGACTCCGCAGATGGGAGGGGCTATCTATCTGCCTTTCAACATTTAACCACTGACCACATACATGCTCACAGCATGAGTGTGCTGTGCTAAGACAGACAGACAGACAGACAGACAGAAAGACAGACAGGGGACTTTTCAAACCTTGGAATTAACACGGCACTAGCCCTCGTGAGAGTAGGCTACACCGGTGCATGGTCTATACCTGGAATTCTTCACACATTTCCTCAGTGATGCCAAAAAGGAAGAACTATATTGTTTATAATAATGGATCTTGGTGGATCTCCTTGTGATAAACCAAACGGATATTTCCAAGAGGGCATCTTCTTCAACAATCCATTTCTCTTGCTTTAAAACAATTGGGATTCGACATATTATTCTATAGCATCAATAAGCTGAAATGCTCGAAGTTGTTGTTTCGAGAGATCTTTAGAGCTGGGGGTTTTTTGTAACGTGGATGGACTTAAAAGTCCAGGATTGTAGATGGACAGGTCAAGTGTGTGTATTACCAAACGGACCTCTGTTGGAGTATTATTGTTACGGTGTCCTTGGATATCATCATTGGGCTGAAGCATCATTTCTTCATCGGAATAAATACGAAGAGGATGTATGGAATTAACCAGCGCTGTATATATATGTAAGCATAAGACAACCCTGCACACTGCAAGAGTCTATATAGGCCTATATATATTTTCTAAACTGACCATGAGACTGATATGCAATTTAATATTATTTTTGTTTCTTTACAGATCGTTTAATTTTTTCGTGCTGTGGTGTCATGCTCAGGTAAGGCCAAGATACTTTTGCAACTTTCAGGCAGTCAAATTATTAGACCTCAGACGCGAACGTTTTTATTTGGGAAGGATTCCCTTTGCTTAAATTATAAGCCAAATCACTGCACCATCATCTGAAAAATACTTTTTGATTAAAGAAAACATATAGGCCTGCTTGAAATGAAGCAATTTCTAACGCCTGGCAGTGTGCGTTTATTAAATCCTGTTTACAGCAGGTTAATTAATTGGCAAGAAAGAAAAAAAAAACATGTGATTTTATTATTTTTCCCTTTGTATATGAAAAAGGGGGAGAATCACCCGTCTCCTAATTTTAACCAGTATGTGAGGACGCAAGGCGCAGTGACGGACCAGCTCAGCCGGCGGCAGGTCAGAATCTACCAGCTGTACAGCCGCACCAGCGGCAAGCATGTCCAGATCCACGGCAAGAAGATCACCGCGACAGCTGAAGACGGCAATATTTATGGTAAGACTGACTGACTGGCTGGCTGGCTGGCTGACTGACTAGATTGTTATCACCATGAAACTTCCCCCGTTGATTACTTACACGAAGACAATGATTTATTTTACATTTTTAAATATGCAAATGAGGCATTATGTAGGAAAATATGCTAAATAATAGAAAATATGAAAAAGCTACTACTGTGGAAGGGTTATCATGTATTAATTTACTTGTATTGATCCTATAAACAATTTAATATAGGTCTAGTTTTTCCCACCAATTTTGGAGCTCTGGCTCATGGACTAAAAACCAAAAAGAACTGAACCGGTTCCCATTGGGAACCAACCGGTGGAAAGGGGGTCTCAGAGTTACAGAATCATGAGGGTCCATTTGGTTCAAAAACTGTCATTTAGCTGGGGACCCCTGGAACTCCCTCAAGGACCCCTGGGGGTCCCCAGACCACACTTTGGGAACCACTGGCATATGGTTCTCAAACTTTGTCATGTCAAGGACCGCCTGCCAAATTGACACTTATTAGCCTGCGGACCCCCCATTTGAAAAGATTTGCCAGGGACCCCCATAAGAGAAGAATGATGTTTATTCTCTCAACCGTTTTAATTTCAAGGACCCCCAATTTGACATGCATTATAGGATTAGGCCCTATGCAATGGCATTTATATAGGTGCACCCCAATTTATATTGAAAACTCAATGTTAATTTAACTCTGAGAGAGTGTGTAGCCTACAAATGGACCATTTCGTTCCATTTGTCCATTTGAGTTACAGACCAAAGGGCCCATTAGTTCATATATTAATTATCTATCATTTCTGGGGACCCCCTGGAACGCCCCAAGGACCCCTGTGGGTCCTCGGACCCCACTTTGGGAACCTCTGACCTATGGAAGCCAGCGTTGCCAGATTTTGCGAGAGAAATAAGCAACCAGGTCTATGAAAACAATCCCCAAAAAATGACTTTACACATGATCACTTTGTGCTTTAAACACGTTAATATATTTTCAAAACATTTTAACAACCCAAATCACAAACTGTTTTCAGATGGGAATAACGCAGACAATTAGCCTTACCTACATGTTAGGCTAATTATAGTGTGGGTCCTTGACATGAAAGTGCTAACATTTAGAAGCAAGCCCAAATTAGCAACTACACTTTTAATAGAAACATGCCCCAACAACCAATATTTACAAGCAACTTTACAGAAAAACAAGCCCAAAGTCGCTTATAATAATGCAGACATGGCAACACTGGTGTGTGTGTGTGTGTGTGTGTGTGTGTGTGTGTGTGTGTGTGTGTGTGTGTGTGTGTGTGTGTGTGTGTGTGCGCGTGTGTGCGCGCGTGTGTGTGTGATGGATTGGAGCAACCAACTAAAAAGTTTAAACCAAGGAGGCCACACCACCACTCAACCTGCCAGTCCCTCCCTCCCTCTGTGAGCCCAGAGGTGTTGTCAGGCCTGTAGGCTATACATGTTAATTTTTTGTTTTTGCAAAGCCATCGTCTGGCGAATTAGGGGTTGATAGAACGAGTCTATTGTCTGTGTAGTGCCCAATACACATTGTTTTTGTAATGCCTAATGGCTCCAATTAAACGAGAATGCATTCAGGAAAGAAGGTTTTTGTTGAGACGTGTGTATTCCATCATCACGTACTTGATGGCTACTGAATAACATCAGTCGAGTCAAAAAGGCAATACCTTTGCGTCTAAGTGCCATTTCCCTTTTTAAAGGAGATAAAAACCGCAGGCACAAAGTGATAGTCAATGATATTGAGGCCTATGCAAACTCCTTTGTTGACAAAACCATTAGACAAAAAAATGATTCTCCATATGTCTGTATTCAATGAGAACCTATTTTTGTCCTTTCTTTTATTTTCGATACATTATTCACATTATAATGAATTAGCTCTATATAGAATGTAAACGCATCAAGATACCTTATTTTATCTGCGAGCTTGAATGGACAGGTGGCTGCATGTGTCAGTTACTAATGAGAATTTGAGATTCTGTTTAAATTATCATTTGAAAAAAGACAATTGACTGAATAATGATTGACTGGCAGGCCTATTCATACAGTCAAGCTAATTATCAATATAATTTGGTTTAATAGAAGCAAAAGCTGTCAATAATAGCCTACAATATTATGTGTCTTGCATGCATGGATCTTTTATCCTCACTGCCATTTGGATATTCATCAGTCAAAGTTTATCCACAATTTCTAGATATAAAAATCACATCGTTGTATTTATATTTCTAAGATGTAAAAAAAAAAAAAAAAACATATTGTTGCTGTGGGGAGGAAACCACAACTCCATTTTTGAGGTTTTTGTTCCCCCCCCCCCCTTAAATCACTGCTATTGAACACCCCCATCGTGTGTTGGTTAAAAAAGTAAAAAAAAACTCTTAACTCCATTGTCACAACATCAACTTTGATGAGGCAGTATTGCTTTGTTTTAAAAATATAAGGATTTCTTCATTTCCTGAAAGATTTGGTGTTTTCTTCCCGACAGCAGAGCTATAATTCTTTAAGTGTCTGTCACTGTGTGTCTCACTGCATAAACTTCTGTGTGTGGCGACGGAGTTGTTTCTGCAGCGTCTAAACTTTTTTCTTCTCCCCCCCTTCTCTTTTGCAGCTCGATTATTTGTAGAAACAGACACCTTTGGCAGTCGAGTGCGCATAAGAGGCGCAGAAAGCGGCCGGTACCTCTGTATGAACCGAAGGGGGAAACTCGTTGGGAAGGTATGACATAAAATCCTGCATTATCTTTTCTTTTAAAGGAAGTAAAGTGGATGCCTTGTAATCTGGAATTGATTTGGATGGAGAACAGAACAGTTGTGAGGCTAAATTTAGTACAACAGATACTGGATAGGTAATAGTTGAATTACTTGAACCGCATTAATCCTGGCATCCTTACAGTACTTTGGGCGTGCCGTTATATAGGTGAAAATGTTTCGCAAATAGTAGATCTACAAGGTCACAATGTATTGAAAGCTAGTAGATCTGCTGTCTTTTTAGGCATTTTCTTCAACGTTTTCAAAATTATGTTTTTACATGTTTCGAAGAATAATGTAAATCATTGAACACATGATTGCTATTTCTAGCATGATAATCTCATCAACAGTGAATAATGTAATGTGCTTATATCTATTTCAACATATATATCTGCCCCTTCGTAATTGGCAAACATATTTACAGTACTTACAAAATCTAGCTCCAATTATTATTAGCTGCTTCGCCTGCTTGTCACCGGTGGGCCATGCCCATGCCCATTCCACCCTGGCTTCAACTTTGAGATGTAATATATTTGTCAAGTTTTGTGGCTATTTGTCCATGGGCATGATCTATTGGAAAATAGTCCTCAGTCGTTTAGTGATGGATACAGACTCCTGCTGACAAGACTGACAAGTAGCTGAAACCAATGGGAGAGAACTACTAACTCTCATTGTGTTTTGGTCACAAAAGCACTTCCTTCGTGGAAATGGAAAAGATGTATCCATCTGTCTGGCTGCCATGAGAAGCCATGCATGGATCCATCTCTCAACAGATTTTACAAGTGTTGAAAGCTGATACCCTGGTAACATCTGTTGATAGGAAATGAATAAAGAAATATGCTCTCCTAAAAAAACGTTTTGCATAGGAGTGCAGTATGGTATACGTATACAGCAATTGTGATTATCAATGCAGTTAGTTGCCAGCTATGTTACGTGTCCTATACATATTTAGATATATGATTAAAATGTTGAAAATACAGCTCAAAGAAGGTTGTGTGCCAAAACATCAGTGTACATTTGTCGATGACGACTAATAACCTAATTAACAACTGACACCCAAGAGCAATGAGTTTGCTCTGTATAAAAACTTGATGTATAGTTAGAAACTTCTCTGCGTATGTCTCTTCTGTACTACTGTAAGAGTGTTGACGACTTCTCTCTAACACAAGGTACATTTTTTCCTCCCTACTCTCGTCCTCTCACCAGCCCAATGGAAGGAGCAGGGATTGTATCTTCGCAGAGATTGTTCTAGAGAACAATTACACGGCCTTCCAGAATGCCAAGTATGAGGGCTGGTATGTAGCTTTCACCAGGAAAGGGAGGCCCATCAAAGCCTCTAGGACAAGGGAGAACCAAAGAGAGGTCCATTTCATCAAGAGACTTCACAAGGGCCCGCCTCCCTTCCCCAACATGGACCAAACCAAACACTTTGAGTTCATGCGTTTTCCTCCCACCCGTCGGGCTAAACGGAACAGGAAATCACAGACTTCTTCCTAAACATGCGCAGCCAGGAAAAAAAGGACTGACCCTCTTGTGTAATAATAACACGAAAACAGATGCAACTTTATTTTTGTATATTTTTGATAGGTAAAAAACAGTTATCCCAATAAATTGTAAGTAATATTGCAAAATGATTGTAAAATGATCATGTGTAAATAATGAAAGAGAGTAAAGCAGATGGATATATTCACTTGTCCTGTGTGTATGTGTTCACTGGTGTTTCATCATGTCAGCGTTGTAGTGAGAGAACATTAACCCATTATAACTGGGAAAGCAAAGCATCTGTGTCATTTTAACCATTCTTTTTTTTAATACGTTGGCTGTTCAAAAATAGCAGATATGCAAGCTCATAGCGCAGTACAAAGTAACACGCTCTGAGCTTATAGATCTGCTATTTTTTTTTAATCGTGAAAATGTGTGCAAATCTTTGAATATATATAGGTTTTTAAAGCGGACATTTGTAACTCAGATCTTTGCTTCTGGAGGTCCAGACCAGAGATAATGTGATAATGTGTTTTCAGAAAACTGACATTTGTAGAATCAGCCTCAGGTCTAAATGGTTAAGTGTGTTTTAAGCATTATATTGTACTTTAGCTTTTTGAAAAATCGTGAAAATGTGGCGCAAATGTTTGAATATATATTCTTTCAGAGCGAACGTTTTTAACTCAAATCTTTGCTTCTGGTCGGTCCCTGGAACAATACATTTTCAGATGGGGGTCAGTGGCCAATTACTGTAGCCTACATATAATTCTGGGGCTCCTTGACATGAAATAGTTTGTGAACCACTGATATAGAAACATGGGTTTATCAGAAAACTCTCAGGATTTAGAAGACATTTGTAGAATCAGCCTCAGGTCTAAATGGTTTAATACACGTCAGCATGACAATAGCACTGTTTTACATTTAGATCAGATGACTGCTGTTTGTGGGTTTGGGTTATGACTTCTGTTGTTTGAAAATGATTACCGTTCCCTATTTTGGCATGGCATTATAAGTGAAAATTGTCAAAGATCTCAGTGTACTCAGTGCCTCAGTGCACCGAGATGCGTTGCGTAGTGAGTTTGTAGATCGGCTTGAACCCTATAACATCATAATAGGCAAACATTCAGAAAGCAGATCTACAAGCTCACAATGCCCCTGGGGATCCCCGGTTAACGAACTATACATGGTTTAAAGGAATCCTCATTAAATAGGGGTGCACATGCTTATCCGACATATACCATAGGACCGACATGCGGAAACAACGGATTAAGGTTGGCGAACAATCCGAACATGCGTTAAGGTTGGCGACCGGATTAAGGTTGGCGAACATGCGTTAAGGTTGGCGACCGGATTAAGGTTGGCGAACATGCGTTAAGTTTGGCGACCGGATTAAGGTTGGCGAACATGCGTTGAGGTTGGCAACCGGATTAAGGTTGGCGAACATGCGTTGAGGTTGGCAACCGGATTAAGGTTGGCGAACATGCGCTGCTCCGTGCTAGGTTAGGGTTTGAGGTAGGTTGTCGTTCTAATGACAGTCGGACCAATAGTATGTCGGAAGCATGGAGGTGTACACAGTAAAATAAAGTTTGGGGATCTGTTAAACTGGAATACTGTAATACAGCACTTCAATTACTTACTTAAAAGACAATTATTGGATATCTACAAATTACTTAGCCTAGAAAATGACTGCTAGAACAAAGAAAGAAAGGCTGGTATACTTTGTAAAGGATTAGATTATTTATGTCCGCTGTGCCATTAGAGATGTGAGTGATCGTTCATGTTTTTTAATGGGCATGACATCTTGAGTCAAACCCTCAAAATCCATTTCTTGAAATAGCCTATAGTTTGAGAACGACTGTTCTAAAAAATAAAATAAAAATCTATATCATGCAGAAAAGGTTATGAATAAATATGAATCAAGTTTTTAATAAATCCAGCATGTGTATGGATAACATACAGACAGTAGGTCAGTGGTTCTCAACCAGTGGTCCCCTGCAGTTAAACTTAAATGATGGAGAGTTGGTAACCAAATGTACCCTTTAACTCTTGAGAGTATAAGGTGATACTAAATGGACCCATGTTATTGTTAAACATAGATCTGCATTACTTAATTTACAAGAAGTCTACACAATTAGAGAATGTAGAAGAATTTGTTATTTTGATCAAAGTGTACCTGTTATTACTCCTAATGGTAGGCCTATCACATCGATACAGCATGGATATTGTGGACAAAATCTTATCCACAACAATAACAAAATATTCTAATGAGTTTTGGGTCAGAGAGGCTAAATGTCATCAAATGGTGGTCCACCGTGGCTCAAAATGCATAATAAATAATGGACCTTGATATGAAAATGGTTGAACACCAAACCACTGTTATACTACTAGACTACTGTTATACTGAATTCCACTCAATAAGAGGCGCGGCGGTGCCCCCTAGTGGCACCGTGCGCACACTACACCCTGGTGTCAGTAGACTGGTCAGGTGATTGGTCAGCCTGGTGTCAGCTCAGCGGACTCATTATAACTCGATCTATGGGTATAGTTGCCCTAATTACTTTCACAGCTGTATTAAATTACAATTAAATTGATTATAAACCACGTACGAATACACAATAGTCAAAACAGGAAACCATCATAAAGGAGGTAAAAAGGGAAAAGAAACATATACAGTGAGGGGGGAAAAGTGGTGGGTGGGGGATTCAGATTTTACGGGGGCCAGTTTCGAATTGCAGCCGTCTGTAGGTGCCCTGCTTTGAGAGCAGTTTTGAAGGAGTCAAGGGATTTGCATGTCTTAATGGCTGTTGGTAGGGCGTTCCACATTTTGGTGGCACTGTTCTAAAAAATTAAATAAAAATCTATATCATTCAGAAAAGGTTATGAATCAATATAAATCAAGTTTTTAATAAATAGAGCATGTGTATGGATAACATACAGACAGTATAGGTCAGTGGTTCTCAACCAGTGGTCCCCTGCAGTTAAACTTACATGATGGAGAGTTGGTAACCAAATGTACCCTTTAACTCTTGAGAGTATTATATAAGATGATACTAAATGGACCCATGTTATTGTTTATTTTTTATATAATTTTTATCCCACGATTTTGTAACCCATTTTTCACCCCTGTGTCAATTATCTAATGTGATCCTGGGCTCTACACACCCTCCGCCAACCTAGGGAGAGCAACGGACTTGAACTCATGCTTCCTTCATGCCCGAGTGTCCAAGTTGCTCCTTTACACCTGACAGGGGGGAGTTTCCCTGGTTGGACGTAGCGCGTGGAAGGAACACGTTATTCCAACCAGTTCCTTTCCCCTCCATCAGGCGCCCCGGCTGGCCAGGGGGAGGCAGTTTAGAGACCAGGATTACTGCATGTTTTTTGTGAGGGTACCTACCCTAGGGGACACGGGGAGAACATGCAAACTCCACACAGAAAGGCCCTTTCGCCAACCCCGCCTCGGGTATGGGCACTGATGACGCGGAGGAGGAAATGAAATGAAATGAAATGATTACTATATTTACCCAGGGTAAGTGGGCTAAGCTCAAGAACTTGTTTCCAGCCAGGCCCTGCTCATAGAACATTTCATCGTAGTGGTTCAATGCCTTGTTCAAGGGCACTTCAGCGGTGGTAATTTTAATGTGTCGGACCGCTGATTCGAACTGGCGACCTTCCGGTATCAAGACCGCTCCGCAATCTGTTCGGCCACCGCTGCCACGCCGCCAGCACCCACAGCGTCCCGAGCGGGAATCGAACCCAGGACCTTATAGCTGTGAGGCGACAGCACTACCAACTGTGCCACCGTGCCCTTCACCCATGTTATTGTTAAATATAGATCTGCATTACTTCATTTACAAGAAGTCTACACAATTAGAGAATGTAGAAGAATTTGTTATTTTGATCAAAGTGTACCTGCAAAATCTTATCCACAACAATAACAAAATATTCTAATGAGTTTTGGGTCAGAGAGGCTAAATGTCATCAAATGGTGGTCCACCGTGGCTCAAAATGCATAATAATTAATGAACTTTGATATGAAAATGGTTGAACACCAAACCACTGTTATAGGCTACTGTTATACTGAATCCCACTCAATAAGAGGCGCGGTGGTGCCCCCTCGTGGCACCGTGCGCACACTACACCCTTGTGTCAGTAGACTGGTCAGGTGATTGGTCAGCCTGGTGTCAGCTCAGCTGACTCCTTATAACTCGATCTATGGGTATAGTTGCCCTAATTACTTTGATTTCATGCGTTTTCCTCCCACCCGTCGGGCTAAACGGAACAGGAAATCACAGACTTCTTCCTAAACATGCGCAGCCAGAAAAAAAAGGACTGACCCTCTTGTGTAATAATAACACGAAAACAGATGCAACTTTATTTTTGTATATTTTTGATAGGTAAAAAACAGTTATCCCAAGAAATTGTAAGTAATATTGCTGTAAAATGATCATGTGTAAATAATGAAAGAGAGTAAAGCAGATGGATATATTCACTTGTCCTGTGTGTATGTGTTCACTGGTGTTTCATCATGTCAGCGTTGTAGTGAGAGGACATTAACCCATTATAACTGGGAAAGCAAAGCATCTGTCATTTTAACCATTCTTTTTTTTTTAAATACGTTGGCTGTTCAAAAATAGCAGATATGCAAGCTCATAGCGCAGTACAAAGTAACACGCTCTGAGCTTATAGATCTGCTATTTTTTTTTTAATCGTGAAAATGTGTGCAAATCTTTGAATATATAGGCTATAGGTTTGTAATGCTTCTGGAGGTCCAGACCAGAGATAATGTGATAATGTGTTTTCAGAAAACTGACATTTGTAGAATCAGCCTCAGGTCTAAATGGTTAAGTGTGTTTTAAGCATTATATTGTACTTTAGCTTTTTGAAAAATCGTGAAAATGTGGCGCAAATGTTTGAATATATATTCTTTCAGAGCGAACGTTTTTAACTCAGATCTTTGCTTCTGGTCGGTCCCTGGAACAATACATTTTCAGATGGGGGTCAGTGGCCAATTACTGTAGCCTACATATAATTCTGGGGCTCCTTGACATGAAATAGTTTGTGAACCACTGATATAGAAACATGGGTTTATCATAAAACTGTCAGGATTTAGAAGACTCAGCCTCAGGTCTAAATGGTTTAATACACTTCAGCATGACAATAGCACTGTTTTACATTTAGATCAGATGACTGCTGTTTGTGGGTTTGGGTTATGACTTCTGTTGTTTGAAAATGATTACCGTTCCCTATTTTGGCATGGCATTATAAGTGAAAATTGTCAAAGATCTCAGTGTACTCAGTGCCTCAGTGCACCGAGATGCGTTGCGTAGTGAGTTTGTAGATCGGCTTGAACCCTATAACATCATAATAGGCAAACATTCAGAAAGCAGATCTACAAGCTCACAATGCCCCTGGGGATCCCCGGTTAACGAACTATACATGGTTTAAAGGAATCCTCATTAAATAGGGGTGCGCATGCTTATCCGACATATACCATAGGACCGACATGCGGAAACAACGGATTAAGGTTGGCGAACAATCCGAACATGCGTTAAGGTTGGCGACCGGATTAAGGTTGGCGAACATGCGTTAAGGTTGGCGACCGGATTAAGGTTGGCGAACATGCGTTAAGGTTGGCGACCGGATTAAGGTTGGCAAACATGCGTTAAGGTTGGCGACCGGATTAAGGTTGGCGAACATGCGTTAAGGTTGGCGACCGGATTAAGGTTGGCGAACTTGCGTTAAGATTGGCGACCGGATTAAGGTTGGCGAACATGCGTTGAGGTTGGCGACCGGATTAAGGTTGGCAAACATGCGTTGAGGTTGGCAACCGGATTAAGGTTGGCGAACATGCGCTGCTCCGTGCTTGCAGTTATGGTTAGGTTAGGGTTTGAGGTAGGTTGTCGTTCTAAAGTTTGGGGATCTGTTAAACTGGAATACTGTAATACAGCACTTCAATTACTTACTTAAAAGACAATTATTGGATATCTACAAATGACTTAGCCTAGAAAATGACTGCTAGAACAAAGAAAGAAAGGCTGGTATACTTTGTAAAGGATTAGATTATTTATGTCCATAGCTGTGCCATTAGAGATGTGAGTGATCATTCATGTTTTTTAATGGGCATGACATCTTGAGTCAAACCCTCAAAATCCATTTCTTGAAATAGCCTATAGTTTGAGAACCACTGTTCTAAAAAATAAAATAAAAATCTATATCATTCAGAAAAGGTTATGAATCAATATGAATCAAGTTTTTAATAAATCCAGCATGTGTATGGATAACATACAGACAGTAGGTCAGTGGTTCTCAACCAGTGGTCCCCTGCAGTTAAACTTACATGTCCCCCTAGGGGACACGGGGAGAACATGCAAACTCCACACAGAAAGGCCCTTTCGCCAACCCCGCCTCGGGTATGGGCACTGATGACGCGGAGGAGGAAATTAAATGAAATGAAATGATTACTATATTTACCCAGGGTAAGTGGGCTAAGCTCAAGAACTTGTTTCCAGCCAGGCCCTGCTCATAGAACATTTCATCGTAGTGGTTCAATGCCTTGTTCAAGGGCACTTCAGCAGTGGTAATTTTAACGTGTCGGACCGCTGATTCGAACTGGCGACCTTCCGGTATCAAGACCGCTCCGCAATCTGTTCGGCCACCGCTGCCACGCCGCCAGCACCCACAGCGTCCCGAGCGGGAATCGAACCCAGGACCTTATAGCTGTGAGGCGACAGCACTACCAACTGTGCCACCGTGCCCTTCACCCATGTTATTGTTAAATATAGATCTGCATTACTTCATTTACAAGAAGTCTACACAATTAGAGAATGTAGAAGAATGTGTTATTTTGATCAAAGTGTACCTGCAAAATCTTATCCACAACAATAACAAAATATTCTAATGAGTTTTGGGTCAGAGAGGCTAAATGTCATCAAATGGTGGTCCACCGTGGCTCAAAATGCATAATAATTAATGAACTTTGATATGAAAATGGTTGAACACCAAACCACTGTTATAGGCTACTGTTATACTGAATCCCACTCAATAAGAGGCGCGATGGTGCCCCCTCATGGCACCGTGCACACACTACACCCTTGTGTCAGTAGACTGGTCAGGTGATTGGTCAGCCTGGTGTCAGCTCAGCTGACTCCTTATAACTCGATCTATGGGTATAGTTGCCCTAATTACTTTGATTTCATGCGTTTTCCTCCCACCCGTCGGGCTAAACGGAACAGGAAATCACAGACTTCTTCCTAAACATGCGCAGCCAGAAAAAAAAGGACTGACCCTCTTGTGTAATAATAACACGAAAACAGATGCAACTTTATTTTTGTATATTTTTGATAGGTAAAAAACAGTTATCCCAAGAAATTGTAAGTAATATTGCTGTAAAATGATCATGTGTAAATAATGAAAGAGAGTAAAGCAGATGGATATATTCACTTGTCCTGTGTGTATGTGTTCACTGGTGTTTCATCATGTCAGCGTTGTAGTGAGAGGACATTAACCCATTATAACTGGGAAAGCAAAGCATCTGTCATTTTAACCATTCTTTTTTTTTAATACGTTGGCTGTTCAAAAATAGCAGATATGCAAGCTCATAGCGCAGTACAAAGTAACACGCTCTGAGCTTATAGATCTGCTATTTTTTTTTGAATCGTGAAAATGTGTGCAAATCTTTGAATATATAGGCTATAGGTTTGTAATGCTTCTGGAGGTCCAGACCAGAGATAATGTGATAATGTGTTTTCAGAAAACTGACATTTGTAGAATCAGCCTCAGGTCTAAATGGTTAAGTGTGTTTTAAGCATTATATTGTACTTTAGCTTTTTGAAAAATCGTGAAAATGTGGCGCAAATGTTTGAATATATATTCTTTCAGAGCGAACGTTTTTAACTCAAATCTTTGCTTCTGGTCGGTCCCTGGAACAATACATTTTCAGATGGGGGTCAGTGGCCAATTACTGTAGCCTACATATAATTCTGGGGCTCCCTGACATGAAATAGTTTGTGAACCACTGATATAGAAACATGGGTTTATCAGAAAACTCTCAGGATTTAGAAGACATTTGTAGAATCAGCCTCAGGTCTAAATGGTTTAATACACTTCAGCATGACAATAGCACTGTTTTACATTTAGATCAGATGACTGCTGTTTGTGGGTTTGGGTTATGACTTCTGTTGATTGAAAATGATTACCGTTCCCTATTTTGGCATGGCATTATAAGTGAAAATTGTCAAAGATCTCAGTGTACTCAGTGCCTCAGTGCACCGAGATGCGTTGCGTAGTGAGTTTGTAGATCGGCTTGAACCCTATAACATCATAATAGGCAAACATTCAGAAAGCAGATCTACAAGCTCACAATGCCCCTGGGGATCCCCGGTTAACGAACTATACATGGTTTAAAGGAATCCTCATTAAATAGGGGTGCACATGCTTATCCGACATATACCATAGGACCGACATGCGGAAACAACGGATTAAGGTTGGCGAACAATCCGAACATGCGTTAAGGTTGGCGACCGGATTAAGGTTGGCGAACATGCGTTAAGGTTGGCGACCGGATTAAGGTTGGCGAACATGCGTTAAGTTTGGCGACCGGATTAAGGTTGGCGAACAACATGCGTTAAGGTTGGCGACCGGATTAAGGTTGGCGAACATGCGTTAAGGTTGGCGACCGGATTAAGGTTGGCGAACATGCGTTAAGGTTGGCGACCGGATTAAGGTTGGCGAACATGCGTTGAGGTTAGCGACCGGATTAAGGTTGGCAAACATGCGTTGAGGTTGGCAACCGGATTAAGGTTGGCGAACATGCGCTGCTCCGTGCTAGGTTAGGGTTTGAGGTAGGTTGTCGTTCTAATGACAGTCGGACCAATAGTATGTCGGAAGCATGGAGGTGTACACAGTAAAATAAAGTTTGGGGATCTGTTAAACTGGAATACTGTAATACAGCACTTCAATTACTTACTTAAAAGACAATTATTGGATATCTACAAATTACTTAGCCTAGAAAATGACTGCTAGAACAAAGAAAGAAAGGCTGGTATACTTTGTAAAGGATTAGATTATTTATGTCCGCTGTGCCATTAGAGATGTGAGTGATCATTCATGTTTTTTAATGGGCATGAAATCTTGAGTCAAACCCTCAAAATCCATTTCTTGAAATAGCCTATAGTTTGAGAATCACTGTTCTAAAAAATAAAATAAAAATCTATATCGTTCAGAAAAGGTTATGAATCAATATGAATCAAGTTTTTAATAAATCCAGCATGTGTATGGATAACATACAGACAGTAGGTCAGTGGTTCTCAACCAGTGGTCCCCTGCAGTTAAACTTACATGTCCCCCTAGGGGACACGGGGAGAACATGCAAACTCCACACAGAAAGGCCCTTTCGCCAACCCCGCCTCGGGTATGGGCACTGATGACGCAGAGGAGGAAATGAAATGAAATGAAATGATTACTATATTTACCCAGGGTAAGTGGGCTAAGCTCAAGAACTTGTTTCCAGCCAGGCCCTGCTCATAGAACATTTCATCGTAGTGGTTCAATGCCTTGTTCAAGGGCACTTCAGCGGTGGTAATTTTAACGCGTCGGACCGCTGATTCGAACTGGCGACCTTCCGGTATCAAGACCGCTCCGCAATCTGTTCGGCCACCGCTGCCACGCCGCCAGCACCCACAGCGTCCCGAGCGGGAATCGAACCCAGGACCTTATAGCTGTGAGGCGACAGCACTACCAACTGTGCCACCGTGCCCTTCACCCATGTTATTGTTAAATATAGATCTGCATTACTTCATTTACAAGAAGTCTACACAATTAGAGAATGTAGAAGAATTTGTTATTTTGATCAAAGTGTACCTGCAAAATCTTATCCACAACAATAACAAAATATTCGAATGAGTTTTGGGTCAGAGAGGCTAAATGTCATCAAATGGTGGTCCACCGTGGCTCAAAATGCATAATAATTAATGAACTTTGATATGAAAATGGTTGAACACCAAACCACTGTTATAGGCTACTGTTATACTGAATCCCACTCAATAAGAGGCGCGGTGGTGCCCCCTCGTGGCACCGTGCGCACACTACACCCTTGTGTCAGACTGGTCAGGTGATTGGTCAGCCTGGTGTCAGCTCAGCTGACTCCTTATAACTCGATCTATGGGTATAGTTGCCCTAATTACTTTGATTTCATGCGTTTTCCTCCCACCCGTCGGGCTAAACGGAACAGGAAATCACAGACTTCTTCCTAAACATGCGCAGCCAGAAAAAAAAGGACTGACCCTCTTGTGTAATAATAACACGAAAACAGATGCAACTTTATTTTTGTATATTTTTGATAGGTAAAAAACAGTTATCCCAAGAAATTGTAAGTAATATTGCTGTAAAATGATCATGTGTAAATAATGAAAGAGAGTAAAGCAGATGGATATATTCACTTGTCCTGTGTGTATGTGTTCACTGGTGTTTCATCATGTCAGCGTTGTAGTGAGAGGACATTAACCCATTATAACTGGGAAAGCAAAGCATCTGTCATTTTAACCATTCTTTTTTTTTAATACGTTGGCTGTTCAAAAATAGCAGATATGCAAGCTCATAGCGCAGTACAAAGTAACACGCTCTGAGCTTATAGATCTGCTATTTTTTTTTTAATCGTGAAAATGTGTGCAAATCTTTGAATATATAGGCTATAGGTTTGTAATGCTTCTGGAGGTCCAGACCAGAGATAATGTGATAATGTGTTTTCAGAAAACTGACATTTGTAGAATCAGCCTCAGGTCTAAATGGTTAAGTGTGTTTTAAGCATTATATTGTACTTTAGCTTTTTGAAAAATCGTGAAAATGTGGCGCAAATGTTTGAATATATATTCTTTCAGAGCGAACGTTTTTAACTCAAATCTTTGCTTCTGGTCGGTCCCTGGAACAATACATTTTCAGATGGGGGTCAGTGGCCAATTACTGTAGCCTACATATAATTCTGGGGCTCCCTGACATGAAATAGTTTGTGAACCACTGATATAGAAACATGGGTTTATCAGAAAACTCTCAGGATTTAGAAGACATTTGTAGAATCAGCCTCAGGTCTAAATGGTTTAATACACTTCAGCATGACAATAGCACTGTTTTACATTTAGATCAGATGACTGCTGTTTGTGGGTTTGGGTTATGACTTCTGTTGATTGAAAATGATTACCGTTCCCTATTTTGGCATGGCATTATAAGTGAAAATTGTCAAAGATCTCAGTGTACTCAGTGCCTCAGTGCACCGAGATGCGTTGCGTAGTGAGTTTGTAGATCGGCTTGAACCCTATAACATCATAATAGGCAAACATTCAGAAAGCAGATCTACAAGCTCACAATGCCCCTGGGGATCCCCGGTTAACGAACTATACATGGTTTAAAGGAATCCTCATTAAATAGGGGTGCACATGCTTATCCGACATATACCATAGGACCGACATGCGGAAACAACGGATTAAGGTTGGCGAACAATCCGAACATGCGTTAAGGTTGGCGACCGGATTAAGGTTGGCGAACATGCGTTAAGGTTGGCGACCGGATTAAGGTTGGCGAACATGCGTTAAGTTTGGCGACCGGATTAAGGTTGGCGAACATGCGTTAAGGTTGGCGACCGGATTAAGGTTGGCGAACATGCGTTAAAGTTGGCGACCGGATTAAGGTTGGCGAACTTGCGTTAAGATTGGCGACCGGATTAAGGTTGGCGAACATGCGTTGAGGTTGGCGACCGGATTAAGGTTGGCAAACATGCGCTGCTCCGTGCTTGCAGTTATGGTTAGGTTAGGGTTTGAGGTAGGTTGTCGTTCTAAAGTTTGGGGATCTGTTAAACTGGAATACTGTAATACAGCATTTCAATTACTTACTTAAAAGACAATTATTGGATATCTACAAATGACATAGCCTAGAAAATGACTGCTAGAACAAAGAAAGAAAGGCTGGTATACTTTGTAAAGGATTAGATTATTTATGTCCATAGCTGTGCCATTAGAGATGTGAGTGATCATTCATGTTTTTTAATGGGCATGACATCTTGAGTCAAACCCTCAAAATCCATTTCTTGAAATAGCCTATAGTTTGAGAACGACTGTTCTAAAAAATAAAATAAAAATCTATATCATGCAGAAAAGGTTATGAATAAATATGAATCAAGTTTTTAATAAATCCAGCATGTGTATGGATAACATACAGACAGTAGGTCAGTGGTTCTCAACCAGTGGTCCCCTGCAGTTAAACTTAAATGATGGAGAGTTGGTAACCAAATGTACCCTTTAACTCTTGAGAGTATAAGGTGATACTAAATGGACCCATGTTATTGTTAAACATAGATCTGCATTACTTAATTTACAAGAAGTCTACACAATTAGAGAATGTAGAAGAATTTGTTATTTTGATCAAAGTGTACCTGTTATTACTCCTAATGGTAGGCCTATCACATCGATACAGCATGGATATTGTGGACAAAATCTTATCCACAACAATAACAAAATATTCTAATGAGTTTTGGGTCAGAGAGGCTAAATGTCATCAAATGGTGGTCCACCGTGGCTCAAAATGCATAATAAATAATGGACCTTGATATGAAAATGGTTGAACACCAAACCACTGTTATACTACTAGACTACTGTTATACTGAATCCCACTCAATAAGAGGCGCGGCGGTGCCCCCTAGTGGCACCGTGCGCACACTACACCCTGGTGTCAGTAGACTGGTCAGGTGATTGGTCAGCCTGGTGTCAGCTCAGCGGACTCATTATAACTCGATATATGGGTATAGTTGCCCTAATTACTTTCACAGCTGTATTAAATTACAATTAAATTGATTATAAACCACGTACGAATACACAATAGTCAAAACAGGAAACCATCATAAAGGAGGTAAAAAGGGAAAAGAAACATAATAGTGAGGGGGGAAAAGTGGTGGGTGGGGGATTCAGATTTTACGGGGGCCAGTTTCGAATTGCAGCCGTCTGTAGGTGCCCTGCTTTGAGAGCAGTTTTGAAGGAGTCAAGGGATTTGCATGTCTTAATGGCTGTTGGTAGGGCGTTCCACATTTTGGTGGCACTGTTCTAAAAAATAAAATAAAAATCTATATCATTCAGAAAAGGTTATGAATCAATATAAATCAAGTTTTTAATAAATCGAGCATGTGTATGGATAACATTCAGACAGTATAGGTCAGTGGTTCTCAACCAGTGGTCCCCTGCAGTTAAACTTACATGATGGAGAGTTGGTAACCAAATGTACCCTTTAACTCTTGAGAGTATTATATAAGATGATACTAAATGGACCCATGTTATTGTTTATTTTTTATATAATTTTTATCCCACGATTTTGTAACCCATTTTTCACCCCTGTGTCAATTATCTAATGTGATCCTGGGCTCTACACACCCTCCGCCAACCTAGGGAGAGCAACGGACTTGAACTCATGCTTCCTTCATGCCCGAGTGTCCAAGTTGCTCCTTTACACCTGACAGGGGGGAGTTTCCCTGGTTGGACGTAGCGCGTGGAAGGAACACGTTATTCCAACCAGTTCCTTTCCCCTCCATCAGGCGCCCCGGCTGGCCAGGGGGAGGCAGTTTAGAGACCAGGATTACTGCATGTTTTTTGTGAGGGTACCTACCCTAGGGGACACGGGGAGAACATGCAAACTCCACACAGAAAGGCCCTTTCGCCAACCCCGCCTCGGGTATGGGCACTGATGACGCGGAGGAGGAAATGAAATGAAATGAAATGATTACTATATTTACCCAGGGTAAGTGGGCTAAGCTCAAGAACTTGTTTCCAGCAAGGCCCTGCTCATAGAACATTTCATCGTAGTGGTTCAATGCCTTGTTCAAGGGCACTTCAGCGGTGGTAATTTGAACGTGTCGGACCGCTGATTCGAACTGGCGACCTTCCGGTATCAAGACCGCTCCGCAATCTGTTCGGCCACCGCTGCCACGCCGCCAGCACCCACAGCGTCCCGAGCGGGAATCGAACACAGGACCTTATAGCTGTGAGGCGACAGCACTACCAACTGTGCCACCGTGCCCTTCACCCATGTTATTGTTAAATATAGATCTGCATTACTTCATTTACAAGAAGTCTACACAATTAGAGAATGTAGAAGAATTTGTTATTTTGATCAAAGTGTACCTGCAAAATCTTATCCACAACAATAACAAAATATTCTAATGAGTTTTGGGTCAGAGAGGCTAAATGTCATCAAATGGTGGTCCACCGTGGCTCAAAATGCATAATAATTAATGAACTTTGATATGAAAATGGTTGAACACCAAACCACTGTTATAGGCTACTGTTATACTGAATCCCACTCAATAAGAGGCGCGGTGGTGCCCCCTCGTGGCACCGTGCGCACACTACACCCTTGTGTCAGTAGACTGGTCAGGTGATTGGTCAGCCTGGTGTCAGCTCAGCTGACTCCTTATAACTCGATCTATGGGTATAGTTGCCCTAATTACTTTGATTTCATGCGTTTTCCTCCCACCCGTCGGGCTAAACGGAACAGGAAATCACAGACTTCTTCCTAAACATGCGCAGCCAGAAAAAAAAGGACTGACCCTCTTGTGTAATAATAACACGAAAACAGATGCAACTTTATTTTTGTATATTTTTGATAGGTAAAAAACAGTTATCCCAAGAAATTGTAAGTAATATTGCTGTAAAATGATCATGTGTAAATAATGAAAGAGAGTAAAGCAGATGGATATATTCACTTGTCCTGTGTGTATGTGTTCACTGGTGTTTCATCATGTCAGCGTTGTAGTGAGAGGACATTAACCCATTATAACTGGGAAAGCAAAGCATCTGTCATTTTAACCATTCTTTTTTTTTTAAATACGTTGGCTGTTCAAAAATAGCAGATATGCAAGCTCATAGCGCAGTACAAAGTAACACGCTCTGAGCTTATAGATCTGCTATTTTTTTTTTAATCGTGAAAATGTGTGCAAATCTTTGAATATATAGGCTATAGGTTTGTAATGCTTCTGGAGGTCCAGACCAGAGATAATGTGATAATGTGTTTTCAGAAAACTGACATTTGTAGAATCAGCCTCAGGTCTAAATGGTTAAGTGTGTTTTAAGCATTATATTGTACTTTAGCTTTTTGAAAAATCGTGAAAATGTGGCGCAAATGTTTGAATATATATTCTTTCAGAGCGAACGTTTTTAACTCAGATCTTTGCTTCTGGTCGGTCCCTGGAACAATACATTTTCAGATGGGGGTCAGTGGCCAATTACTGTAGCCTACATATAATTCTGGGGCTCCTTGACATGAAATAGTTTGTGAACCACTGATATAGAAACATGGGTTTATCAGAAAACTGTCAGGATTTAGAAGACATTTGTAGAATCAGCCTCAGGTCTAAATGGTTTAATACACTTCAGCATGACAATAGCACTGTTTTACATTTAGATCAGATGACTGCTGTTTGTGGGTTTGGGTTATGACTTCTGTTGTTTGAAAATGATTACCGTTCCCTATTTTGGCATGGCATTATAAGTGAAAATTGTCAAAGATCTCAGTGTACTCAGTGCCTCAGTGCACCGAGATGCGTTGCGTAGTGAGTTTGTAGATCGGCTTGAACCCTATAACATCATAATAGGCAAACATTCAGAAAGCAGATCTACAAGCTCACAATGCCCCTGGGGATCCCCGGTTAACGAACTATACATGGTTTAAAGGAATCCTCATTAAATAGGGGTGCGCATGCTTATCCGACATATACCATAGGACCGACATGCGGAAACAACGGATTAAGGTTGGCGAACAATCCGAACATGCGTTAAGGTTGGCGACCGGATTAAGGTTGGCGAACATGCGTTAAGGTTGGCGACCGGATTAAGGTTGGCGAACATGCGTTAAGGTTGGCGACCGGATTAAGGTTGGCAAACATGCGTTAAGGTTGGCGACCGGATTAAGGTTGGCGAACATGCGTTAAGGTTGGCGACCGGATTAAGGTTGGCGAACTTGCGTTAAGATTGGCGACCGGATTAAGGTTGGCGAACATGCGTTGAGGTTGGCGACCGGATTAAGGTTGGCAAACATGCGTTGAGGTTGGCAACCGGATTAAGGTTGGCGAACATGCGCTGCTCCGTGCTTGCAGTTATGGTTAGGTTAGGGTTTGAGGTAGGTTGTCGTTCTAAAGTTTGGGGATCTGTTAAACTGGAATACTGTAATACAGCACTTCAATTACTTACTTAAAAGACAATTATTGGATATCTACAAATTACTTAGCCTAGAAAATGACTGCTAGAACAAAGAAAGAAAGGCTGGTATACTTTGTAAAGGATTAGATTATTTATGTCCGCTGTGCCATTAGAGATGTGAGTGATCATTCATGTTTTTTAATGGGCATGAAATCTTGAGTCAAACCCTCAAAATCCATTTCTTGAAATAGCCTATAGTTTGAGAATCACTGTTCTAAAAAATAAAATAAAAATCTATATCGTTCAGAAAAGGTTATGAATCAATATGAATCAAGTTTTTAATAAATCCAGCATGTGTATGGATAACATACAGACAGTAGGTCAGTGGTTCTCAACCAGTGGTCCCCTGCAGTTAAACTTACATGTCCCCCTAGGGGACACGGGGAGAACATGCAAACTCCACACAGAAAGGCCCTTTCGCCAACCCCGCCTCGGGTATGGGCACTGATGACGCAGAGGAGGAAATGAAATGAAATGAAATGATTACTATATTTACCCAGGGTAAGTGGGCTAAGCTCAAGAACTTGTTTCCAGCCAGGCCCTGCTCATAGAACATTTCATCGTAGTGGTTCAATGCCTTGTTCAAGGGCACTTCAGCGGTGGTAATTTTAACGTGTCGGACCGCTGATTCGAACTGGCGACCTTCCGGTATCAAGACCGCTCCGCAATCTGTTCGGCCACCGCTGCCACGCCGCCAGCACCCACAGCGTCCCGAGCGGGAATCGAACCCAGGACCTTATAGCTGTGAGGCGACAGCACTACCAACTGTGCCACCGTGCCCTTCACCCATGTTATTGTTAAATATAGATCTGCATTACTTCATTTACAAGAAGTCTACACAATTAGAGAATGTAGAAGAATTTGTTATTTTGATCAAAGTGTACCTGCAAAATCTTATCCACAACAATAACAAAATATTCGAATGAGTTTTGGGTCAGAGAGGCTAAATGTCATCAAATGGTGGTCCACCGTGGCTCAAAATGCATAATAATTAATGAACTTTGATATGAAAATGGTTGAACACCAAACCACTGTTATAGGCTACTGTTATACTGAATCCCACTCAATAAGAGGCGCGGTGGTGCCCCCTCGTGGCACCGTGCGCACACTACACCCTTGTGTCAGACTGGTCAGGTGATTGGTCAGCCTGGTGTCAGCTCAGCTGACTCCTTATAACTCGATCTATGGGTATAGTTGCCCTAATTACTTTGATTTCATGCGTTTTCCTCCCACCCGTCGGGCTAAACGGAACAGGAAATCACAGACTTCTTCCTAAACATGCGCAGCCAGAAAAAAAAGGACTGACCCTCTTGTGTAATAATAACACGAAAACAGATGCAACTTTATTTTTGTATATTTTTGATAGGTAAAAAACAGTTATCCCAAGAAATTGTAAGTAATATTGCTGTAAAATGATCATGTGTAAATAATGAAAGAGAGTAAAGCAGATGGATATATTCACTTGTCCTGTGTGTATGTGTTCACTGGTGTTTCATCATGTCAGCGTTGTAGTGAGAGGACATTAACCCATTATAACTGGGAAAGCAAAGCATCTGTCATTTTAACCATTCTTTTTTTTTAATACGTTGGCTGTTCAAAAATAGCAGATATGCAAGCTCATAGCGCAGTACAAAGTAACACGCTCTGAGCTTATAGATCTGCTATTTTTTTTTTAATCGTGAAAATGTGTGCAAATCTTTGAATATATAGGCTATAGGTTTGTAATGCTTCTGGAGGTCCAGACCAGAGATAATGTGATAATGTGTTTTCAGAAAACTGACATTTGTAGAATCAGCCTCAGGTCTAAATGGTTAAGTGTGTTTTAAGCATTATATTGTACTTTAGCTTTTTGAAAAATCGTGAAAATGTGGCGCAAATGTTTGAATATATATTCTTTCAGAGCGAACGTTTTTAACTCAAATCTTTGCTTCTGGTCGGTCCCTGGAACAATACATTTTCAGATGGGGGTCAGTGGCCAATTACTGTAGCCTACATATAATTCTGGGGCTCCCTGACATGAAATAGTTTGTGAACCACTGATATAGAAACATGGGTTTATCAGAAAACTCTCAGGATTTAGAAGACATTTGTAGAATCAGCCTCAGGTCTAAATGGTTTAATACACTTCAGCATGACAATAGCACTGTTTTACATTTAGATCAGATGACTGCTGTTTGTGGGTTTGGGTTATGACTTCTGTTGATTGAAAATGATTACCGTTCCCTATTTTGGCATGGCATTATAAGTGAAAATTGTCAAAGATCTCAGTGTACTCAGTGCCTCAGTGCACCGAGATGCGTTGCGTAGTGAGTTTGTAGATCGGCTTGAACCCTATAACATCATAATAGGCAAACATTCAGAAAGCAGATCTACAAGCTCACAATGCCCCTGGGGATCCCCGGTTAACGAACTATACATGGTTTAAAGGAATCCTCATTAAATAGGGGTGCACATGCTTATCCGACATATACCATAGGACCGACATGCGGAAACAACGGATTAAGGTTGGCGAACAATCCGAACATGCGTTAAGGTTGGCGACCGGATTAAGGTTGGCGAACATGCGTTAAGGTTGGCGACCGGATTAAGGTTGGCGAACATGCGTTAAGTTTGGCGACCGGATTAAGGTTGGCGAACATGCGTTAAGGTTGGCGACCGGATTAAGGTTGGCGAACATGCGTTAAAGTTGGCGACCGGATTAAGGTTGGCGAACTTGCGTTAAGATTGGCGACCGGATTAAGGTTGGCGAACATGCGTTGAGGTTGGCGACCGGATTAAGGTTGGCAAACATGCGCTGCTCCGTGCTTGCAGTTATGGTTAGGTTAGGGTTTGAGGTAGGTTGTCGTTCTAAAGTTTGGGGATCTGTTAAACTGGAATACTGTAATACAGCATTTCAATTACTTACTTAAAAGACAATTATTGGATATCTACAAATGACATAGCCTAGAAAATGACTGCTAGAACAAAGAAAGAAAGGCTGGTATACTTTGTAAAGGATTAGATTATTTATGTCCATAGCTGTGCCATTAGAGATGTGAGTGATCATTCATGTTTTTTAATGGGCATGACATCTTGAGTCAAACCCTCAAAATCCATTTCTTGAAATAGCCTATAGTTTGAGAACGACTGTTCTAAAAAATAAAATAAAAATCTATATCATGCAGAAAAGGTTATGAATAAATATGAATCAAGTTTTTAATAAATCCAGCATGTGTATGGATAACATACAGACAGTAGGTCAGTGGTTCTCAACCAGTGGTCCCCTGCAGTTAAACTTAAATGATGGAGAGTTGGTAACCAAATGTACCCTTTAACTCTTGAGAGTATAAGGTGATACTAAATGGACCCATGTTATTGTTAAACATAGATCTGCATTACTTAATTTACAAGAAGTCTACACAATTAGAGAATGTAGAAGAATTTGTTATTTTGATCAAAGTGTACCTGTTATTACTCCTAATGGTAGGCCTATCACATCGATACAGCATGGATATTGTGGACAAAATCTTATCCACAACAATAACAAAATATTCTAATGAGTTTTGGGTCAGAGAGGCTAAATGTCATCAAATGGTGGTCCACCGTGGCTCAAAATGCATAATAAATAATGGACCTTGATATGAAAATGGTTGAACACCAAACCACTGTTATACTACTAGACTACTGTTATACTGAATCCCACTCAATAAGAGGCGCGGCGGTGCCCCCTAGTGGCACCGTGCGCACACTACACCCTGGTGTCAGTAGACTGGTCAGGTGATTGGTCAGCCTGGTGTCAGCTCAGCGGACTCATTATAACTCGATATATGGGTATAGTTGCCCTAATTACTTTCACAGCTGTATTAAATTACAATTAAATTGATTATAAACCACGTACGAATACACAATAGTCAAAACAGGAAACCATCATAAAGGAGGTAAAAAGGGAAAAGAAACATAATAGTGAGGGGGGAAAAGTGGTGGGTGGGGGATTCAGATTTTACGGGGGCCAGTTTCGAATTGCAGCCGTCTGTAGGTGCCCTGCTTTGAGAGCAGTTTTGAAGGAGTCAAGGGATTTGCATGTCTTAATGGCTGTTGGTAGGGCGTTCCACATTTTGGTGGCACTGTTCTAAAAAATAAAATAAAAATCTATATCATTCAGAAAAGGTTATGAATCAATATAAATCAAGTTTTTAATAAATCGAGCATGTGTATGGATAACATTCAGACAGTATAGGTCAGTGGTTCTCAACCAGTGGTCCCCTGCAGTTAAACTTACATGATGGAGAGTTGGTAACCAAATGTACCCTTTAACTCTTGAGAGTATTATATAAGATGATACTAAATGGACCCATGTTATTGTTTATTTTTTATATAATTTTTATCCCACGATTTTGTAACCCATTTTTCACCCCTGTGTCAATTATCTAATGTGATCCTGGGCTCTACACACCCTCCGCCAACCTAGGGAGAGCAACGGACTTGAACTCATGCTTCCTTCATGCCCGAGTGTCCAAGTTGCTCCTTTACACCTGACAGGGGGGAGTTTCCCTGGTTGGACGTAGCGCGTGGAAGGAACACGTTATTCCAACCAGTTCCTTTCCCCTCCATCAGGCGCCCCGGCTGGCCAGGGGGAGGCAGTTTAGAGACCAGGATTACTGCATGTTTTTTGTGAGGGTACCTACCCTAGGGGACACGGGGAGAACATGCAAACTCCACACAGAAAGGCCCTTTCGCCAACCCCGCCTCGGGTATGGGCACTGATGACGCGGAGGAGGAAATGAAATGAAATGAAATGATTACTATATTTACCCAGGGTAAGTGGGCTAAGCTCAAGAACTTGTTTCCAGCAAGGCCCTGCTCATAGAACATTTCATCGTAGTGGTTCAATGCCTTGTTCAAGGGCACTTCAGCGGTGGTAATTTGAACGTGTCGGACCGCTGATTCGAACTGGCGACCTTCCGGTATCAAGACCGCTCCGCAATCTGTTCGGCCACCGCTGCCACGCCGCCAGCACCCACAGCGTCCCGAGCGGGAATCGAACACAGGACCTTATAGCTGTGAGGCGACAGCACTACCAACTGTGCCACCGTGCCCTTCACCCATGTTATTGTTAAATATAGATCTGCATTACTTCATTTACAAGAAGTCTACACAATTAGAGAATGTAGAAGAATTTGTTATTTTGATCAAAGTGTACCTGCAAAATCTTATCCACAACAATAACAAAATATTCTAATGAGTTTTGGGTCAGAGAGGCTAAATGTCATCAAATGGTGGTCCACCGTGGCTCAAAATGCATAATAATTAATGAACTTTGATATGAAAATGGTTGAACACCAAACCACTGTTATAGGCTACTGTTATACTGAATCCCACTCAATAAGAGGCGCGGTGGTGCCCCCTCGTGGCACCGTGCGCACACTACACCCTTGTGTCAGTAGACTGGTCAGGTGATTGGTCAGCCTGGTGTCAGCTCAGCTGACTCCTTATAACTCGATCTATGGGTATAGTTGCCCTAATTACTTTGATTTCATGCGTTTTCCTCCCACCCGTCGGGCTAAACGGAACAGGAAATCACAGACTTCTTCCTAAACATGCGCAGCCAGAAAAAAAAGGACTGACCCTCTTGTGTAATAATAACACGAAAACAGATGCAACTTTATTTTTGTATATTTTTGATAGGTAAAAAACAGTTATCCCAAGAAATTGTAAGTAATATTGCTGTAAAATGATCATGTGTAAATAATGAAAGAGAGTAAAGCAGATGGATATATTCACTTGTCCTGTGTGTATGTGTTCACTGGTGTTTCATCATGTCAGCGTTGTAGTGAGAGGACATTAACCCATTATAACTGGGAAAGCAAAGCATCTGTCATTTTAACCATTCTTTTTTTTTTAAATACGTTGGCTGTTCAAAAATAGCAGATATGCAAGCTCATAGCGCAGTACAAAGTAACACGCTCTGAGCTTATAGATCTGCTATTTTTTTTTTAATCGTGAAAATGTGTGCAAATCTTTGAATATATAGGCTATAGGTTTGTAATGCTTCTGGAGGTCCAGACCAGAGATAATGTGATAATGTGTTTTCAGAAAACTGACATTTGTAGAATCAGCCTCAGGTCTAAATGGTTAAGTGTGTTTTAAGCATTATATTGTACTTTAGCTTTTTGAAAAATCGTGAAAATGTGGCGCAAATGTTTGAATATATATTCTTTCAGAGCGAACGTTTTTAACTCAGATCTTTGCTTCTGGTCGGTCCCTGGAACAATACATTTTCAGATGGGGGTCAGTGGCCAATTACTGTAGCCTACATATAATTCTGGGGCTCCTTGACATGAAATAGTTTGTGAACCACTGATATAGAAACATGGGTTTATCAGAAAACTGTCAGGATTTAGAAGACATTTGTAGAATCAGCCTCAGGTCTAAATGGTTTAATACACTTCAGCATGACAATAGCACTGTTTTACATTTAGATCAGATGACTGCTGTTTGTGGGTTTGGGTTATGACTTCTGTTGTTTGAAAATGATTACCGTTCCCTATTTTGGCATGGCATTATAAGTGAAAATTGTCAAAGATCTCAGTGTACTCAGTGCCTCAGTGCACCGAGATGCGTTGCGTAGTGAGTTTGTAGATCGGCTTGAACCCTATAACATCATAATAGGCAAACATTCAGAAAGCAGATCTACAAGCTCACAATGCCCCTGGGGATCCCCGGTTAACGAACTATACATGGTTTAAAGGAATCCTCATTAAATAGGGGTGCGCATGCTTATCCGACATATACCATAGGACCGACATGCGGAAACAACGGATTAAGGTTGGCGAACAATCCGAACATGCGTTAAGGTTGGCGACCGGATTAAGGTTGGCGAACATGCGTTAAGGTTGGCGACCGGATTAAGGTTGGCGAACATGCGTTAAGGTTGGCGACCGGATTAAGGTTGGCAAACATGCGTTAAGGTTGGCGACCGGATTAAGGTTGGCGAACATGCGTTAAGGTTGGCGACCGGATTAAGGTTGGCGAACTTGCGTTAAGATTGGCGACCGGATTAAGGTTGGCGAACATGCGTTGAGGTTGGCGACCGGATTAAGGTTGGCAAACATGCGTTGAGGTTGGCAACCGGATTAAGGTTGGCGAACATGCGCTGCTCCGTGCTTGCAGTTATGGTTAGGTTAGGGTTTGAGGTAGGTTGTCGTTCTAAAGTTTGGGGATCTGTTAAACTGGAATACTGTAATACAGCACTTCAATTACTTACTTAAAAGACAATTATTGGATATCTACAAATGACTTAGCCTAGAAAATGACTGCTAGAACAAAGAAAGAAAGGCTGGTATACTTTGTAAAGGATTAGATTATTTATGTCCATAGCTGTGCCATTAGAGATGTGAGTGATCATTCATGTTTTTTAATGGGCATGACATCTTGAGTCAAACCCTCAAAATCCATTTCTTGAAATAGCCTATAGTTTGAGAACCACTGTTCTAAAAAATAAAATAAAAATCTATATCATTCAGAAAAGGTTATGAATCAATATGAATCAAGTTGTTAATAAATCCAGCATGTGTATGGATAACATACAGACAGTAGGTCAGTGGTTCTCAACCAGTGGTCCCCTGCAGTTAAACTTACATGTCCCCCTAGGGGACACGGGGAGAACATGCAAACTCCACACAGAAAGGCCCTTTCGCCAACCCCGCCTCGGGTATGGGCACTGATGACGCGGAGGAGGAAATGAAATGAAATGAAATGATTACTATATTTACCCAGGGTAAGTGGGCTAAGCTCAAGAACTTGTTTCCAGCCAGGCCCTGCTCATAGAACATTTCATCGTAGTGGTTCAATGCCTTGTTCAAGGGCACTTCAGCGGTGGTAATTTTAACGTGTCGGACCGCTGATTCGAACTGGCGACCTTCCGGTATCAAGACCGCTCCGCAATCTGTTCGGCCACCGCTGCCACGCCGCCAGCACCCACAGCGTCCCGAGCGGGAATCGAACCCAGGACCTTATAGCTGTGAGGCGACAGCACTACCAACTGTGCCACCGTGCCCTTCACCCATGTTATTGTTAAATATAGATCTGCATTACTTCATTTACAAGAAGTCTACACAATTAGAGAATGTAGAAGAATGTGTTATTTTGATCAAAGTGTACCTGCAAAATCTTATCCACAACAATAACAAAATATTCTAATGAGTTTTGGGTCAGAGAGGCTAAATGTCATCAAATGGTGGTCCACCGTGGCTCAAAATGCATAATAATTAATGAACTTTGATATGAAAATGGTTGAACACCAAACCACTGTTATAGGCTACTGTTATACTGAATCCCACTCAATAAGAGGCGCGATGGTGCCCCCTCGTGGCACCGTGCACACACTACACCCTTGTGTCAGTAGACTGGTCAGGTGATTGGTCAGCCTGGTGTCAGCTCAGCTGACTCCTTATAACTCGATCTATGGGTATAGTTGCCCTAATTACTTTGATTTCATGCGTTTTCCTCCCACCCGTCGGGCTAAACGGAACAGGAAATCACAGACTTCTTCCTAAACATGCGCAGACAGAAAAAAAAGGACTGACCCTCTTGTGTAATAATAACACGAAAACAGATGCAACTTTATTTTTGTATATTTTTGATAGGTAAAAAACAGTTATCCCAAGAAATTGTAAGTAATATTGCTGTAAAATGATCATGTGTAAATAATGAAAGAGAGTAAAGCAGATGGATATATTCACTTGTCCTGTGTGTATGTGTTCACTGGTGTTTCATCATGTCAGCGTTGTAGTGAGAGGACATTAACCCATTATAACTGGGAAAGCAAAGCATCTGTCATTTTAACCATTCTTTTTTTTTAATACGTTGGCTGTTCAAAAATAGCAGATATGCAAGCTCATAGCGCAGTACAAAGTAACACGCTCTGAGCTTATAGATCTGCTATTTTTTTTTGAATCGTGAAAATGTGTGCAAATCTTTGAATATATAGGCTATAGGTTTGTAATGCTTCTGGAGGTCCAGACCAGAGATAATGTGATAATGTGTTTTCAGAAAACTGACATTTGTAGAATCAGCCTCAGGTCTAAATGGTTAAGTGTGTTTTAAGCATTATATTGTACTTTAGCTTTTTGAAAAATCGTGAAAATGTGGCGCAAATGTTTGAATATATATTCTTTCAGAGCGAACGTTTTTAACTCAAATCTTTGCTTCTGGTCGGTCCCTGGAACAATACATTTTCAGATGGGGGTCAGTGGCCAATTACTGTAGCCTACATATAATTCTGGGGCTCCCTGACATGAAATAGTTTGTGAACCACTGATATAGAAACATGGGTTTATCAGAAAACTCTCAGGATTTAGAAGACATTTGTAGAATCAGCCTCAGGTCTAAATGGTTTAATACACTTCAGCATGACAATAGCACTGTTTTACATTTAGATCAGATGACTGCTGTTTGTGGGTTTGGGTTATGACTTCTGTTGATTGAAAATGATTACCGTTCCCTATTTTGGCATGGCATTATAAGTGAAAATTGTCAAAGATCTCAGTGTACTCAGTGCCTCAGTGCACCGAGTTGCGTTGCGTAGTGAGTTTGTAGATCGGCTTGAACCCTATAACATCATAATAGGCAAACATTCAGAAAGCAGATCTACAAGCTCACAATGCCCCTGGGGATCCCCGGTTAACGAACTATACATGGTTTAAAGGAATCCTCATTAAATAGGGGTGCACATGCTTATCCGACATATACCATAGGACCGACATGCGGAAACAACGGATTAAGGTTGGCGAACAATCCGAACATGCGTTAAGGTTGGCGACCGGATTAAGGTTGGCGAACATGCGTTAAGGTTGGCGACCGGATTAAGGTTGGCGAACATGCGTTAAATTTGGCGACCGGATTAAGGTTGGCGAACAACATGCGTTAAGGTTGGCGACCGGATTAAGGTTGGCGAACATGCGTTAAGGTTGGCGACCGGATTAAGGTTGGCGAACATGCGTTGAGGTTAGCGACCGGATTAAGGTTGGCAAACATGCGTTGAGGTTGGCAACCGGATTAAGGTTGGCGAACATGCGCTGCTCCGTGCTAGGTTAGGGTTTGAGGTAGGTTGTCGTTCTAATGACAGTCGGACCAATAGTATGTCGGAAGCATGGAGGTGTACACAGTAAAATAAAGTTTGGGGATCTGTTAAACTGGAATACTGTAATACAGCACTTCAATTACTTACTTAAAAGACAATTATTGGATATCTACAAATTACTTAGCCTAGAAAATGACTGCTAGAACAAAGAAAGAAAGGCTGGTATACTTTGTAAAGGATTAGATTATTTATGTCCGCTGTGCCATTAGAGATGTGAGTGATCATTCATGTTTTTTAATGGGCATGAAATCTTGAGTCAAACCCTCAAAATCCATTTCTTGAAATAGCCTATAGTTTGAGAATCACTGTTCTAAAAAATAAAATAAAAATCTATATCGTTCAGAAAAGGTTATGAATCAATATGAATCAAGTTTTTAATAAATCCAGCATGTGTATGGATAACATACAGACAGTAGGTCAGTGGTTCTCAACCAGTGGTCCCCTGCAGTTAAACTTACATGATGGAGAGTTGGTAACCAAATGTACCCTTTAACTCTTGAGAGTATAAGATGATACTAAATGGACCCCTGTTATTGTTAAATATAGATCTGCATTACTTAATTTACAAGAATTTACACAATTAGTTTAATTAATTTGTTATTTTGATCAAAGTGTAGCCTACCTGTTATTACTCCTAATGGTAGGCATCGATACAGCATGGATATTGTGGACAAAATCTTATCCACAACAATAACAAAATATTGTAATGAGTTTTGGGTCAGAGTCTGAGAGGCTAAATGTCATCAAATGGTGGTCCACCGTGGCTCAAAATGCATAATAAACTAGAAAAAGTGCCCTTCTGGGCACAGGTCTCCACCAGGAGGATAGGACTGTGTGAGATGTTTGGCAAAATGTTTAGGAGTAATATAAACATGTTTTTTTTTTGTTAGTTTTTTGTAACAATTTTCTTCATTTTGTTGAGGAAATGCAGAGTGCCTGGTGGCACTATAATAGGCCAATGTGAAAAGGGTGCCATTTCTTCATACGCCTTTAATGGCAATTGGATGATTTGAGGCATTTTGTTCCAAAAATGTGTTTTGCAAAAATCAACCTGTTGGTGGCGCTATAACAGGCCAATGTGAAAAGGGTTCCTCAGCCTAGTAAGAAAATGTGTGAAAGATTTCACGTAAATTGCATGCTGCGTTCATGATTTGAGGCTTTTGTTCAAAACGGGGCAATCTTGCAAACTGTGAAAGCCAATTATAGCCAATTAGGATGGAATATGAAATATCGGACAGATCCGACTTGAGCACATGACCATAGAGACACACACACACACACACACACACACACACACACACACACACACACACACACACACACACACACACACACACACACACACACGGACGGAGTGCAAAACATACTCTCTCCCCATGCCTTCGGCCTGGTGGAGACAATAATGGACCTTGATATGAAAATGGTTGAACACCAAACCACTGTTATACTACTAGACTACTGTTATACTGAATCCCACTCAATAAGAGGTGTGGCGGTGCCCCCTAGTGGCACCGTGCGCACACTACACCCTGGTGTCAGTAGACCTGTCAGGTGATTGGTCAGCCTGGTGTCAGCTCAGCTGACTCCTTATAACTTGATCTATGGGTATAGTTGCCCTAATTACTTTCACAGCTGTATTAAATTACAATTAAATTGGTTATAAACCACGTACGAATACACAATAGTCAAAACAGGAAATCATCATAAAGGAGGTAAAAAGGGAAAATAAACATATACAGTGAGGGGGAAAAGGGGTGGGTGGGGGATTCGGATTTCACGGGGTCCAGTTTCGAATTGCAGCCGTCCGTAGGTGCCCTGCTTTGAGAGCAGTTTTGAAGGAGTCAAGGGATTCGCATGTCTTAATTAATGGCTGTTGGTAGGGCGTTCCACATTTTGGTGGCATAGGAGCTAAATTCATTTAGTAGCTTGTTTGTGCCGAATCTGGGTTGTTTTGAACAATAATAGCAATTCAAATCAGTTGTCCTCAAAACCACACCTCCAGTCACTGTCATAAGTACGGGAGGTGCGCTCGGCAGCAGAGCCTGTTTGTCCATGGCTGCACACGCACCTGCCAGCCCATCAAGTATAATTCATGCTTCGTCCCGCGATGGTGTCGCGCACGCAGACCTCTACGCTCACAACAGTGAGCGATGTGAGCTAGTTGTGTATATTCGTACACAGTGTCTCTAAATGTTTAGATGAATTGAAAATGGTGGGCCCTATTGTAAACAAGTGTAATGCTTTATGGTGTCGTCCACTCACTGTTAACAGTTTTTGTATTGAGTTGTACTTGAAATGTACTGTAATTCTGCAAACTGTTAATAAATCAATCAATCAATCAATCAATCAATCAATCAATCAATCAAAAGTATATCAGCTGTTCTCTGTGCGCAGGCTACTGTTGCGCTTTGAAGTATAAATGTATCCTAGGGTGCACCTCACTACTAGCCAACACACAAGATAAATGGAATGAAACCAGCGCTCCCCAAAACAACAGGTTTGGAGATCTGTTGGGAATTGATTACATGAAACAGTCACCCGTGCGCCCAGTCCCAATGTTTGTAAACAAATAATTGGTCTATACACTACACAGTGTAGTGTAGTCTACACTACAGTAACAGTAGGCTACTATTCATGGATTGCGCCGACTGTAGTGTCTACATCCTCATCTCCGTTCACTTCATAGGGTGAATCACGCGTTGGCGAAGTGCTGTGCCATGCTAGGCCATATATGTCTATGTGCTAGGCGAAGTGTATTCTCGTGTAGCCAGACAACTATTCCACAATCTCCGAATGCTGTATGATGAAATGAAAGCGTGATGAAAGCAAGTAATGTATGACGAAAGCATTTGGAAATTGCGAGAGGCAACAGTCTGGTAACGCAAGACTATAGGCGAAGTGTGACAAAGTCCTGGACCGGAAGTGTGCAGAATGCACTGGACTCAATCAATCCCTTTATTTTAGATAGTTTTTTAGTAATAGTACAAAACATTACAGAGACTTTAGTTGTCACTCAGTCACTGTACAATACTTTAAACCAGTTGTCATGTTGCACGCATGCCTAAAACTGCTGATATTTGCGCCGCCCTCCCTCGTTGAAAAACAATGAATTTCAAACTCTAGCTTGTCCCTCTCCAGTTCAGGCTGCATGAGCAGCCTACTCATTTCCATCAGTAGGCTATAGTTATACCACACATATCTTTATTTATTCACTTTTATAGAAATATAGTTACTATTGTATATTAAGGTGGTTTGTTTTGGTTTGTATCCATCACATGCATGTTCCAGGTCCTGTAAGACCAAACTTACTTACAGAGCCCTGATGCTGTCAACACCTTCAGAAGACATTTTTTGTATCTATCTAATCCACCTACTGTACTAACTGCATGGACCCCTGTTCTGTATGCACATTGATTTATGTTAAACTGAAAGACCTTTTATTTGTGTTATTTATTTCTCTGACAGGAATCATTTCATTTCATAAATAGCCTATAACTCTCTGGTATAAAGGACTCTCTGACAGGAATCATTTCCATAGGTATAGCGGACCAACCAACCCATAATGAAGAGGTTATCACTTGAAGAGTTGCTTTTACTTTTCTTAGTTTTACATGTCATGGTAAAAACGTCATCTCACATCAAAGTATATTAACAGTAAAAGACACAAAGGACATAAAGAGAGAGACATTTATTGGCGTTCAGTTCAAAGTATGGACAGATACTGCAGGTCAGCATTACATTTCTTTCCCCTTAAATGTATAAAATAAAGAATAAATGTATGCTTTGGAAAATGGACATAAATAATGTCATGTCACGGTACATTATTATCAGATCTAACCCTTCAACGTCTTGTTTATGACTGGCTAGTGGCTATCACAGGTTTTGTAGCATTTAAAAAAATATTAGGCCTTTACAAAAATATATTATATTTATTTTGCCGCACATTTGTAAAAGAAAAAACAGTGTTCTCAGGGGCCCAAAGTTCCAATTAGCTTTCCTGCATGTCCCTTAGTTTGGTTTAGTTTAGTTAATTCAGTATTGCACACAATCACACAATTGAAAAAAGATTTCACAAAGTAGAAAATCTTTCTCTACATCTACAAAGGCGCAGTGTAACTCCATCTGCTCAGTTAACCTCTTTAACCCTGGAACTATATGATCAGACATCAGCTATGTGTAAAGTTGGTTAATCAAATAAAAACAGGGTTTAAGACCTTCTAAATCAGTAGTTCTCAAACTGTTTCATGCCAAGGACCCCCAAAACGATATGAATTTGACCGCAGACCCCTCTTAAAGATGGAGTGCAGTGATTTATGTAGGCTGCTTTTTGTGTCTATGTATCTATGGAGTTAACATTACTCTAACAGACCCCAGGTGTGGTTATAATATTCAAATATGTCTTCCCTCGGGTTCCCTGTGTATTTTTGCTTTCTTCCTGAAAGCTGAAAGCCTTTGGGCCCTATTATGCGTGTCTTAAGTACCAGGTCTTATGACTTAACTTAAGACCTGGAGGCGTGGTCAATGCTGTTTGGCCACTCAGAATAGCCAAATGGCATTGATCACGCCTCCAGGTCTTAAGTTAAGTAATAAGACCTGGTACTTAAGACATGCATAATAGGGCCCTTTGAGTCAAAAGGCCCAGTCATACAACAGCTGTGGGTGCGGCTTCCATTCAGGTGGGTCACCACCACTCACCACCCACCTCAAAACCAGGTATAGGCCTACTTAATGAACTTGTTGGTGTGGCCACATAAAAACATAATTTTAACACTTTCTCTACACTTTTGTGAAGAAAAAAAAAACGTCCTCCTAGTATAATCATACTAGCTACCTGATGATCATGTTTTAGTGGGGAATCACGGCACTCCATCTTTAACCAAATCTCTTGAAGCCGCCATGGCTGGTGGAGCGTTGTCTACTCTGCGTTGTACTGAGGGAACAGCTCGTCCATCCAGGAGTCCATCATGGTGACATTGTAGAACAGAGAAGGACGACTGCTGTGACCATGGAAGAGGACACCGTAGAGGCCAAAGACCCCATTTTCCTGCTCACACACGAGATGGCTCCCCATCTCCTGATGAAACAACAACAACAACAAAGTGGCATTTCTCAGTGTGTGTTTTTAATGCGTAAATAAATATCACGGTGACGTTTCCATCTCTTTGTCACTCACCCAGCTGGGATGGGTCTCATCGAAAGCAGTGCAGAATGTAGCGTTGGTGATGTATTTGTGGTTGTAAGAAGGCATGTCCCGCTTGCACTGGTCGTTGGATATGATCCTGGCATTCCAGTCATTGGATCCTGGGGAAACCACACGCAGGGTTCAAACTTTGAGGACTTTTGTACATGCTCATTTGGAAAAACTGAGGAAAATTCTATTCCATTAAATATATATTTTAACCACTTGTTTGCCTACAATGACATGTCAAAAATCGGGACAATGGTTGTATCCTGCCACACTAATAGCCAGCGCAACACCCCATCCTTTGTCCGCCTTCTCCTACCAAACCACACCGTTTGCACACATCTCACCATGCACAACACCAACAGCATGCCTGTCCAGACATCAACCACTACTTTGCATCCATGCAACTGTCATATTTACAGTACAATACCCATTTATATGAAAGAACACATTCTTGCGCAAGACCACCAGCCTACGTCAAAATCTTCATCACTTTGCCTAGTTACGCCAACTCCGTTCACTTCATGGGGCCAGTCCAATGGCGCATTGTAGTCTACGTCTACGGCCTTCACAGTGACACACACGTTACATGAACCACGCGACCGGGATGATTTCCAACCCCTCAATGTCCAACCTCGCTGCCTCTGCTCCACACCAGCTCATTCTACCTCAGCCCCCTCCCCCTCTGGCTGCTGTGCCGGACAGGCGAACACTCCACCACGTCGTGTTGACTACACTACACTAATAAGGACACATGACGGCCACCGCCAGCAACAACCCGAAAAACACATCTCTCGCCTATGGCACGGCAAACGCCACACAACTACGCTTGGTGAACGCAGCTAAAGCAGCTGCCGTACGGCTTCACAACTTCACAGTACACTGTGGAGGATTTTTGTATCGCATCGCGGGGCCGGGGGGACTTGAATTGACAAGTGCGCGAGTGAGTGAGTGAGTGAGTGTGTGTGTGTGTGTGTGTGCGCGCGCAGTACACATACTATTTACCCAGGGTGTGCGTGTGTCTACGATGGCCAGCCAGCCACACACACACCACCTCTCATCGCCACAAAACGCGGATGCCAAGTTCTTCCGTGCATTATTTATTTCCCAGTCCCACCACGGATTCAAAGTAACCAATGACTGTGTGTGTGTGTGTGTGTGTGTGTGTGTGTGTGGCACGTTATATATTTATGAACATGTAGATCAGCTATTTTCGCTAATCGTTTGAATGTTTTTGTCCAAGTTGTGACTTCTTGACACCTATAATGGAATAGTGAGGAGATGAAGTGACAGACAGAATGAGCGATAATAAACGGTTTAATAATAGAGCATGGTTAATGTAATTATACCTGACAACATCGTCAGTCACAACAAAGTACTTGAATCGGGGCAGCATTCCCCTTGAAGTATCCATGCACACGATCCTGAAAGATAAATGATAAAACAAATCAGGTTGAAGAGCAGCTTGGTTGCATGGTTTCCTCTGCTGTGTGTGTGTGTGTGTGTGTGTGTGTGTGTGTGTGTGTGTGTGTGTGTGTGTGTGTGTGTGCGTGTGTGCCTGCGATGCGTGCGTGCGTGCGTGCGTGTGCAATATGTGCATGCATGCGTGTGTGTGACACTTCAAAGTGCATGTCCTTGAGCAAGACAGGATTCAGTATTTTGCTCAAGGACATTTCGACACACAGCCAGGAGGAGCGCGGCGATCGAACCGGGAACCTTCTGACTCCAGGACGACCGCTGTTCCTCCTCAGTCACTGGCTGTCCTGTTGTATAAGGTATGTATGTATGGAGGTATGGCTACCTGAAGAAATGCCATGAAAGGCCACGAGTGAGGAGATGCCTCTCCGTTTATGATACGTGGTCCAACTGGAACCCTCGTCCCACACGGTGTCTCTGGCTCTGGGGTGGTCCCTGGGGTGGGCTCTGGGGTGCAGGGCCCTGGGGTCTCTAGATCATAAAACACACCAGGACAGCTAAATACATGTAGCTATGCATTTAATGAATGTGTGTGTGTGCGTGTGTGCGTGTGTGCATGCGTGTAAAATAAAAGTCTAAAACCAAATAAAGTGTGAAATATCTCTATCTGATAGCAGCCTATAGTAATTGCTATAGTCTTCAGTAAAAGGGGACTCCCCGTCTCTTTTAACCAATAAAGGAGATAAATGTGAAGTATATTCAGACAATAGGCTAAATAAATTGGAACTGGAATGTTATAAGAGTCACCCAGGGGTCCCAGGCGCCGTTCACACCTATCAGACAGCCGTCTTATGAAAGTCTCATCAAAAACGGAGCGGTGAAACAGCTCCAATTCATTTCCAATGGGAGTCACGTGGTTTGATGAGACAAACTTGTTACATGGGGTGTGGGGGGCAAGACACAAGGCATGAAGCGAGCTGTAGGCGAAACATTGAAAGACCTGGGTGGGACTTCAGACAAGACAAAAGGGGTTGGGTTTACCCGCCAACCAATAGGAGAGAAGGTCTGTTTGTGACGCTACACTGGGCGGTCTTTTCACACTTGTACTTTTTTTTTGCTGCACAGTCACGGAAGAGGAAAGAGGCACTTTCGCGGAACGAAACGGATTTTATTGTAAAGTAAAGTAGTTTGGTCTGGTACAGTAAGCAATTCAACAGGAAAATAGAATCCCTGCCCGTCGTGGCCGAACAGAAAATTAAAACAAACATTATAATTCAAGGTGCATGCATTTTGTCATTCACTCCTAACCTAGCTCTGGTCCATAGCCTAATGCTTCTATGATTCTGCCCTGCATTGGCAGAATCATAGAAGCATTTTAGGGTATGGACCAGAGCTACTCCTAACCCAGAAACAGTACAGTAGCATATCAAAAGAGATTGCATGCAAGCCATCAAATACTTCAGGTGTCGCGTCGACTCCGTGAAGTTTGGGATCCCTCGTTCCCCCTCGCATTAATTTGTTAATCCACCCGACCCATAATAAATAATCCGCCTGACCACAGACCAAAGATATAAAAGGACATCAGTGCTTTACACAGAGGATGCGAGATTAGGCTATAAATGAAGTAAGCGCATACTTTAAACCACCCCATATGCTTTGGTAGTTATATAACAAAGTTAATATGAATGCCATGTTCATGGAGATGACTGGAGAGTATGATCGTAGCCTAGTAATTTAAATGTAAAGTCGGCTATGCATGACTATTATATTTTCCAAAACCTAGAGCTAATCATTTTGGGCATATAAACAATACGTTGAGGGATAAATGTAGGTCTGTTAATGATGCAATTGTACCATGTTGGCTCTATGCCCAAGTCATGTATAGGCCTACTGTACTACTAGACTTGACTTGTTTTATTATTGTTTATTTATTTCCGTGTCCTGCACACAATCTGCCCAACCCTCATGGATTTATAAGACACCTTTTCACAATTGCATTTACAGCATGTTTACATTACATTACAACTCAGATTTATACAGAGTACTTTGTCTTCTTTCCCAAGCTTGACAAATAAAATCTGCCATGTTTCTGCATATAATGTCACAATATGAAGCAGAGATCAGTTCTCTCAAAATACAAACCCTGTTGGAGTGATTCATTCATTGACGTTTTGATATGTGTACATATAGGCCCATCTGTCAAAATGATCAAGAGCACATACAGTACATTTTGGAACCTCTCACTAATGAAAGCCAGCGGCTATGATTCCAACTGTCAGTGACAGTGGTAATATGCACATTAGCTTAGTGGTTCCCACAGTGGGGTTCGGGGACCCCCAAGGGGCCCTTGAGTGTTCCAGGGTGTCCCCAGCTAAATAATAATTAGGAACCAAATGGATTCAGTGTACAAATGGAACCAAATGGACCCATTTGTACACCGAGTTAAGTTAACTTTGAATTTACAATATACATTGGGGTCCCAGATAGAAATGCCATTAAATGGCCGCCCGTAGCCTAATTCAGGTCAAACTTTATGGGGGTCCCTGGCATATAATTTGTAATGGGGGTCCACAGGCTGAGTGTCAAGGTGTACTGCAGGGCTGGACTGGCCACAGGTCATACCGGGCATTTTCCCGGTGGGCCGCGACCATAGGGGGCCGCCAAAAAAAAATCAGGCCACCAGTTGATATTAACCTGCGGGCCGCATTAGGTGAAGGTGGGGGCCACATGTGGCCCTCAGGCCGCCAGTTGATATTAACCTGCGGGCCGCATTAGGTGAAGGTGGGGGCCACATGTGGGGGCCCAGTGTGGAGGGATGGTATGACAGACTGACTGGTATAAACAGCGCCCCCAGTGTGGAGGGATGGTATGACAGACTGACTGGTATAAACAGCGCCCCCAGTGGGGAGGGATGGTATGACAGACTGACTGGTATAAACAGCGCCCCCGGCGTAGAGGGATGGTATGACAGACTGGTATAAACAGCGCCCCCAGTGGGGAGGGATGGTATGACAGACTGACTGGTATAAACAGCGTCCCCAGTGGGGAGGGATGGTATAAACAGCACCCCCAGTGTAGAGGGATGGTATAAACAGCGCCCCCAGTGTAGAGGGATGGTATAAACCACATGTGGCCCCCAGTTGATATTAACCTGCGGGCTGCATTAAGTGAAGGTGGGGGCCACATGTGGCCCTCAGGCCGCCAGTAGCCCATGTTAGGAACATGGACCAAATGGACCTTTTGGGTCTGTAACTCAGTGTACAAATGGAACCAAATGGACCCATTTGTACTGTAAGTTAAGTTAACTTTGAATTTACAATAGGCCTAAACATTGGGGTCCCAGATAGAAATGCCATTCAATGGGCCTAATTGAGGTCAAACCTGGGGTCCTTGAAATTAAAATGGTTGAATCACTGCTATAGAAAAATCTTTTATGGGGGTCCCTTGCATATCATTTCTAATGGGGGTCCACATGCCAATGAGTGTCAATTTGTACTGTAGGTTATTACTTCAGATAATTTTCCATATATATATATATATAACAGAACATTCAAATTGAGATGCCCATGGCATGCACTCATTAGTGCCCACTCTTCTGGATGGATGTCAATAGAGTAGGTCTACTTTGAAATTTGAATACACTGCTTGGAATCAACACTTGACTTTATCATATCAGAATATGAACCAGGGATGTAGTGATCAGGCAACTCCATGCAATAAAATACAAACCATGTTGTTTGAGTGATTCATTCATTGACGTTTTGATGTGTACATATACAGTAGGCCCATCTGTTAAAAGGACTGTTTAAACCAAACTATTAAAAGCTAACACATGGTACAGAATATTTTGGATTCAGAACCTCTCACTAGATGAAAGCAGCAGCTATTCCAGCCATGACTTCTTATATGTATACATATACAGTATATGTAATATAACTAATATTAGCCTACTACAACACCGAATCAATAATGCAATTCATGTTGAACCTACCTTTTTTTTAGTTGTGATTTGGCAGAACAGATAAATGTGTTTGTGATAAATGTGGACTGAAAGCAGTCCACATTTCTATATGCATGCATCATTACACATTGACAGAAGACAAAAACATGTTTCTTTAAAGTAAATTCCTCATGTCGATCAGATTATACTAAGATCCCCTGACCCTTGATGGGCTAACGTACTCAATCCAATTTTCCAAATATTTGTGAGTTTTCAATCTTTTCTAACAGTGGGTCTGGACACATTAAAGGCTCATTCATAGTCTGGATTTTCGGTGGTGAGGTGACCACCGGAGCTGAAATAACGGTGGTGAGTAAAAACAGAGCGAAGAGTGGTGGCGGTGGTTAGCTCTTCACCGCGGCTCGTGACGTCATGTTGTAGTTCAGTGGTCACCCCACCACCGAAAATCCAGACTATGTATGAGCCTTTAGGGTCTGTTTCCTCCAATATTATCCTATAATAAGATAATACAAATATAAAATACAAATCAATCCAAAAATCTAAAATATAACCTTATTCAGAATAATTGAATTAATAAATACAACATTTTACAAAGGCCATCAATATAAATGTTAACGCATTCTGGACGGGAACCCCATTTGGTGTTTTAAGCATTATGTTATACTTTAGCTATTGAAAAATAGCAGATCTACAAGCTTGTAGATCTGCTATTTTTTAAAGATCGTGTCTCAAATTTTTTAATATATAGTCTTTCAGAGCGAACGCTTTTAACTCAAATCTTTGCTTCTGTGGGGTCCCTGGAACATATTTTCAGATGGGGTCGGCTGCCAATTACATATAGTTGTTGGGGACCTTGACATGAAAAACGTTGAGAACCGCTGACATAGAAACATTTCTGAAAACTGTCAAAACATTTGTAGAATCGTCCTCAGGTCTAAATGGGTTAATACTGTATGTAATTATAAAGAATAAGGCATTTGGTGCATGGTGTTAGCTGGCTTTCTTCCTGATGCGTAGCCGTCACATGCGATGGCCCAATTGTCGTCCATCTCCCATCTCTCCTGCATCAGCTCCTGCTGGGAGAGGTTTTTTCATTTAAAATTAAGCATTCAAAAAAGTTACATGAAGTCCCCGCCCTCACATTTATACATCAGTGGTTCCCAGTGTTGATTCCGTCGACTAAAACTAAGACGAACAATGTTCGTCGACTACCTTTTACCACTGACAAACTAAATGGAAATTAAATAAAACCTAAGCTATGATGACTAAAACTAAGACTAAATATACTGACAATTTCATCAACAAATAAAAACTAGACTAGAATGTTAGGAAGGGACTAGTGGACAAGAGATCCAGTATAAGTCATTTTACAATGAGGTGCATGCTGAAAATAGCCGATCTACAAGCCCACAACACGTCGCTGCGGTGCGTTGTGGGCTTGTAGATCAGCTATTTTCAGCAAGTGTAAAAACAGTCATTACGACGGCATCAAGGCCCGCCAAAATACATTTTGTTCGACTAAATCAACTGTAGATGTAGGTGACTAAAATGTGACTAAAACTAAATGAAAACTATTCAAGAGACTATGACTAAAACTAAAATCTAAATTTCCTTCCTTGAGGGAGTGCCAGGGGGTCCGCCGCTAAATGATAGATTGGAACCAAATGGACCCTTATGGGTCTGTAACTGAGTGTACAAATGGAACTTTGGCCCCTAGCCTCAGTTTTCACATATTTGATTTCGATGTGGTGACAAATTTGACAATTAAACATAATGTTGATCTGGCACACTATCAAGAAAATTAAAACATGGCTCTTTAATGTAAAAAAAGGTTGCCGTCGTCAGCCGGATTTGCCTGTCTCCAGCCAGGAGGTCTCCGGTGATCCAAGTCAGTGGTTCTCAAACTGTGGGTCCACACATGTTTGGGAGGGTCCCCACTCCCCAGGTCACGGTAACAGTAAAGTGATGATTTAAGGACTTTTAAGACCTTTGTAATACCTGCAAAAAGAAAAAAAAGACCATTACTGCATTATGCCCGTAGCCTCGGCGACCTTACAGGCCTTACTTTTATCATGCATTTGATATATTACCATGTTTGATTATTGCTTACTGTAAATCGCTCTGGATTAAGAGCATCTGCTAAATGCCTAAATTGTATATTGTAAAAATAATCCAACAAGCCTACTATAAAACGAAATTCATAGTAGTTGGGTTTCCTTGACATGAAAAGGTTTGAGAACCGCTGCTTTACAGTATGCATGTGATACATGCATTACATTTACAGATGTGTGACAATTAAGGAGGAGGCTGCAGCTAGTACCTCTTGACACCCACCCACGGACCCCCATTTGAAAAGATAAGCTAGTTACCCCATGAGTTTTTTTTTAACTGATCTAGCAGTGAGTGATTTAACTATTTTCATTTCAAGGACCCAGGTACAGTTTGCCATGCATTATGCTACAATAAATATCATTTCGTTCCATTTATACACTCTCTGAGTAACAGACCAATACGGGTCCATTTGGTTCCTAACTATTACTAATAGCCTATCATTCACCTGGGGACCCCCTTTAGTCCTTTCGGGACCCTAGTTTTCTGTATTTCGGACGTATTTACCGAGGGATCTCCCGCAAGCGTCCCTGGGGTCCACTTAGCCATGATCCAGTGCTTTAGCACGGCCGTGCGAGTGATTATACTTTACAGAAAATAAACAAAACCACGTTGCTACTCACCGAAACCAAGCATATAGACCTAGGAAAAAGTCTATTCTCCAGGCTGGGAAGCGTCTCATGTACCCAGTTTCTCTATAAATGCACGTTGTGCCATTTTAATAAAGCAATGTACCTGTTGCCATTCCACTTGGATGCATTTTATTTCATGACAAAAATAGTGCATTTTAGAGAGAAGATGGGGAACAGAGACGTAGTTTTGTTTATTATCGGCAAAGTTGGACCCCTCGCACAGCAGTGAAAAAAAATCCCCTCGCTATAATTACTGGACCAGGGCATAGACTACACTTTGAGAAGCACTGCTACTGATTAGTATTATTGCGACATTAATTTAGCTAGTATTATTATACAGCGTACAAAATTTAACCAACATGCAGTGCACAGCTTGAGTTAGGAAGTTTGCTAGCAGTAGGCTACTAGGCCTACTAAACTCTAGCAGGATAGAAATGTTACCGTAGCGTAGCTGATGTCTGTTGCTTCAGTCTGAAGTACATTCCTGGGCACTTTTCTGCAAACTGTAAAGTATTCAATCGCCAGTAACAACGCCAAGTAGCACCAAAGCCCCCTTTTGTGTACTAGACATCTTTTTGTGTCACAATTCACCGTCGCCGAGCAGAAAAACTTTACTGTAACTTTGTGGGGGAGAGAAGCGTGGGGGGTGTTGTGTTGTTGTTCCGCAGTCTCACGTGGATCTGTTTCCGCATGTCCTCGCACCGCCCTCGCACCGCAAAGCATTGTGGGAAACTGATGCGGCAAACGATAAGACAGATGAGACGACAAGACTTTGGTAAGACGGCTGTCTGATAGGTGTGAACGGCGCCCCAGAGGTCCCAGAGATAGAAATACCATTAAATAGGACTCCATATAGCCTATAATGCATGTCAAACATGGGGGCGGGGGGGCTTGAAATGAAAATGGTTGAGAATCACCGTACAAATATTCTGTTGGCGGTCCCTGCCATATCTTTTCAAATGGGGGGTCCGCGGGCTAATGCATGTCAATTTGTGGGTCCTTGACATTAAAAGGGTCGAGAACCACAGTAACCACTGCCTTACAAACTATAGCCTAGACCAGTGGTTCCCAAACTGTGGTGCGTGCACCCCTTGTGGTGCGCGAACACGTTCTAGGGGTGCGCCACATGAAAAGGGTAATGGTGGTTTTATGCTGTTATTTAGCAGCACAAACGGCAAAATCCGGTAAACCACTGTTGTAGAAATATGTATAGAGCAGCTGGGAGTATACAGCAGCTGCATGTCTCTCAGTGCAGTGACATTCTGTATTTGCCATAATCATATTAAAACATTTAAAATGTTTGGCCAAATACAACGAGACTTGGCGCTGGGGGGTGCGTCAGCTAGGTCAGGAGGTAACAGGGGGTGCACGGCCAATAAAGTTTGGGGACCGCTGGCCTAGACTAATCACTCACCGACTGTAAGGCGTGTAACTGCCGTGCCCGTGACGCACGCATGCAGACAAGACAGACAGACAGACAACGCAATAGCGACCAGACGCATTTTGCCGATTTACAAGCTCACAACGCGGCGAAGCTATCTGCTATTTTCGTTAAGTTTGGGTCCCTTCATGTCTAATTTCTGTTATTGGTCACGGATTAAAACGTTTGGGCACCACTGCATTTTATAGTCTATCACCGTTCCTTCTCAAAGCCGGGAGACGGAATGGAATAGCCTTCAGAAGAAATCAACATAATAACAACAATATACCATATCAGGACAGGGTCATTAAGTAAAGATCATAAGATCGTCTGTTTTGGCACTTATAGTGCGCGCTACGTGCTCCGGGAGGCCAGTCACACATGGGATGGTATTGGCACCTATTGGCCGTTTGGCACCATGCTCTAGTTTGTAGTTTTCGCTTATATTCAAATAAAAACTGACCTCATATGCTGTGCTCGGCTTCTGATGCGCTGAACAAGGCCTTCCATGAATCCTCGTATCTGCTCAGAGAGTCGCTCCATGCTGCATGCAGCGTGTGCGTGTGTGTGTGTGTGTGTGTGTGTGTGTGTGTGTGTGTGTGTGCAACCCCCCCCCCCCCCTCCACACACTGCGCGCGCACTCACTCACTCACTCACACTCTCACACTCACACACACACACACACACACACACACACACACACACACACACACACACACACACACACACACACACACACACACACACAGTTCAGCACCTCGGACAGCGCCACCTCCTATATAGCGTGTGAAAACGTGTACGTCACCAAGAGGAGGGCGGCGTCTGAAAAGCTAGGGACGGCCCTCTCGTGGGCATTAAATTCTAGCCCACATCACTCAGAATAGAGTGACGGTGGTATGTTTTTGTAAATATTGAGCTCGTTCTTGGCGACAACATAGTGAACCAACACCAGGATGGATAGAAAGAACGTCGGGCCCAAATACATTACAAGGACAAGGAAAATGTTGTGAACAAACACGGCTGTGCTTAGATACTTTGTTGAACGTTATGTCTCTGCGCCCGTGCGCCGTTCCAAGCCATTCTACGTCTTTTTGTAAACTCGTCAATCTGGGTTCCTTGATGTTGTCTCCATGCTGGAAAGCTGAAAATCAAATTCCGTTTTCTGGCTCATTCCCTCGACGTGACCTGCTGTGGCACATATTTACTGAGCAAGTCTGCACCATTGTGAGCTCAGTTTAAAAAAAGAACGTATACAAGCACACTGGATAGTCGCTCAATGTAAACAAACCAGACAAGCCAACAAGTATGGCGGCCGCTACCACGTGACACATATGTTGACGCCCCCTCCAGGAGATTTTGGTACACACTATAGGCTCCTATAGGCAGTGGTGGGAAAAAAAGTACTCAAATGTTTTAGTTATAAGTAAAAGTATATAAATACTGCAATGTTTTCAAAATGTACCTCATGCGTAATAACGGTGGCTCCCCTTTTGGGTCTCACTGTATTTTTTTTGTTTTCTGGGATAGGAGGGCAGTGGTGGAAAAAGTACTCAATTGTTTTACTTAAGTAAAAGTATACCAATACTGCAATTTAGAACTACTCCGTTACAAGTAAAAGTACGGAATTGAAAATGTACTTGAGTAAAAGTACAAAAGTATCGCCATCAAAATGTACTTAAAGTACTAAAAGTAAAAGTACTCATATTGCAGAATGTCCCACTTCACAAGTTCAAAATGTTTACAAAGTCTATTGAAAATAGCAGATCTACAAGCTCACAATGCGTCGCGTTGAGACGCATTGTGAGCTTGTAGATCAGCTATTTTAAAAAGGCCAAAATATATAGTGTTGAAGTTGTTAATGTATGTTTTCTAATCAAAGTAATAGTAGTAGTAGTAGCTAGTTTTCAAATAATTGTACTGAAGTAAAAGTAAAAATTTTGGCTCTGAGATGTAGTGGAGTAGAAGTATTGGAAATTGGAAATACTCAAGTAAAGTATAAACAGCTCAAAATTGTACTTAAGTAAAGTACTTAAGTAAAAGTCCACCACTGGTTTTCTTTTAGACTATGTTCCACAGTAGAGTGGAGAGTAGGAGAGTAGCGACACGCTTTGATCTCGCCGCAAAGCGGGTGCCTATGGGCTATAGTTCCAAACTATCCCATTGAGATAGAATGAGCACTTCCGCATTCCATTGTTACAATGGGAGTCAACGCTAGTGTCGCCACTCTCTTATTACTCTGGTTCCACAAAGGATGGGACAGGATGGTGGTGCCGCTGGGATAAAAATAAAAAAAAGTACAAGAGGCACGGAAGACAGATGAATCACTGGGGAGATGCACAAAAACAAATGCCTTTTGCGTTTTTCATCCTTTCATTAGGTTTTTTCTTCTTTCTCTCTTTTTTCTTCTTCCCCCTTCTCCCCCTCTCCCCTTCCATTTTTTTCCCCCTTCCCCCCCTTTGTAGGCGAATGTTCCCTTCGCCTGGCGCAGTCGGTATAGTGCTGTCGCATCACAGCTAGAAGGTCCTGGGTTCGATTCCCGCTGGGGACGCTGTGGGCATGCCCATACCCGAGGCGGGGTTGGTGAAAGGGCCTTTCTGTGTGGAGTTTGCATGTTCTCCCCGTGTCCCCTAGGATATAAGTACCCTCACATGTTCTCCCCGTGTACCCCTATAGGGTAGGTACCCTCACATGTTCTCCCCGTGTCCCCTAGATCGGCTATTTTCAGCATCCAACCAAGTGTAAAATGACTTATACTGGATCTCTTGTCCACTAGTCCCTTCCTAACATTTTAGTCTAGTTTTGGACGAAATTGTCCATACATCAAGGGCTCCATTTTTGCCTCATCTTTCTAAAGCCACTATTTGGGGATTTAGGAGTGGGGAAAGGGTGTTCCCACACTAAAGTTGGTATTTTGGTTACCTGTCTAAATCCCTTAAACACCTCCGTTACCCGTTATATTATGCATAGGTGTGGTTTGGGCGTTACAATAATTAAACCAAATTTAACCAATCACCAGTCCACGTGCCATTGCCTTTAAGAGATCCCTTATGTGTTGCCCGTTAGTGCTATATTGCTTCATAGCCTAAGCCCGTTGCTGCTTTGAGGTCTCACTTGTGCTGCACCTCTATTCCTAGCCTCAGGTATCTAGCTCACCACCTTCTCCACAGCTACAATCAACTCTACCATTTACCTGCCATGACTACTGATGCCAGCTCCACCCTCGCCACTCACCAAGGCCCTGCTGCCATGGCAACTGCCTAGCTCCCACCTCCACCCCCTCCTCGTCGCGAGTCCCTGAGAGCGTCCGCCGCCTCGGCTCCGCACTCCTCCGCAGCGCCACGCAGGCCGGTCATTCCACCGTACAATGAGTGGACCGTCGCCGGGCTCAAAAGAGCGCTTCACGAGAGAAATGAACCGTTTAGCAGGACCGCAAACAAGGGCCAACTATTCACGCTATTGGTCCAATGCTCGACTCCAGCACGTCCGGCAACAACCTCGTCATCCAGGGTCCTTCCCCCAGCAGCCGACGCGACGCCAGGAGAGAGGGCTCTGCGCTGTCTGTCCAGAACCGCCGAGGTGAGCAAGCCATCCTCAATAATAATAATGATGAGATTAACAATGATGGTAATAACCAACGCATTCAACCTTAAGTTACAATGTCTTAAATCATACCATTACTGGCCAACCACTCCTACCTGTACCTCCAGGCCGGTCCATACAAAGCCGCCTCGGACCTCCAGCCGCCCAGTCCAGACCTGCAATGCCTCCCCCTCAGCATACCTCTCACCCCCCTGTGCCTGCTCCCCCCTCCTGCAGGGTAACGATATAGATCTCGCCACTATCCTCAAACCCTCCTCTCACTCATTTCAGCCACGAGCAGTAGACTGTGGAGGGTTCTCAATAACCCTCCGCGACCTCACATCCTCCTCATCAGCCCACTCCCCCCTCACCCACACAGAATTCACTCTGGCCTTCTCCATATTTAGAGAAGTCATCTGTGCACAGTTTCCGGACAGGAGGCAAGAACTAGACCACTATCTGTACATCATCACAGACCTCGCAGCGCGCTTCAGCGGCTCACTTTTTTATGAATACCACAGGCAGTTTGCAGCGAGAGCAGCAGCTGGGGCGCCCTCGACGTCGAGCTCTACTGCTGGCTCTTCGACGGCAGGGCTGCTCTCGCCTGCACCATCTGCGGCTGCCCCTCCCACCCCACCACCGAGTGCGTCCTCTCAGCCACCAAACCACCACCCAGACCCGCCGCACACGCCTCACTCCCAGCCAGCCCCTGCCAAACAGCCAAAACATAACTGCCCCACCGACCCGACCGCTTTCCCCGCCTCCTCCCTTTTTCACTCCCCGATCTATCCCACTCCTGCAATAACCTCCAGTCCGCCCTAACAGAACCCGACACCGTCACCACCCTACTCGCAAAATAAATCAACCAAGGATTCATGATAGGGCCATTCGATTCCCCCCCGTTCCCCTCATACCGTATCAGCCCCCTAGGCGTGGCAACCAGAAAGTACTCCTGCAAGAAAAGATTAATCATCGACCTTTCCGCCCCCCACGGTTCATCCATTCCCAGCATCAACAGCCTCATCCCCAGCGCCGACTACTCACTTATTATTCAACCGTAGACCACGCCATCTCCCTGATCAGACTCGCCGGGCGTGGTGCCTGGCTGTCAAAAGCCGACATCACGTCGGCCTTCAAAGTTCTCCCACTCCACCCAGACTCATGGCACCTGTTCGGCGTGCGCTGGAACAACACATTTTATGTCAGACTAACATTTGGATGCAAAAGCAGCCCCAGACTATTTAACTACCTGTCAGAACTCCTCTGCTGGATCCTCCTCAACAATGACCACATCCCCCACCTAGTCCACCTCCTGGATGATTTCCTCACAATCGACCTGCCATCAGCCCCCCCCGCTCGCAGCCTAATGTGCCTCAAGGCTACCTTTGCGGCGCTCGGCATCCCCCTTGCCGAGGAGAAGACCATGGGGCCTCTGACAAAAATAGAATTCCTGGGCATCAATCTGGACTCAGTCACCTTCCAAGCCTCACTACCCCAAGAGAAACTAGACCGCATCTCACTCCTCATTTCCAACTTCCTCGAAATTCCGTCATGCTCCAAACAACTGCTACAGCTCCTAGGCCACCTCAACTACGCCACCAGAATCATCCCCCAAGGCCGTTCCTTCATCTCCCACCTCCTCCACCTCGCCGCGTCCGTACCGTCACTCCACCACCATGTCAACCTAGACATAGCATGCCGCACAGAACTTAGGCTCTGGCACCTCCTGCTGTCAAATTGGAACGGCGTCTCATTTTTCTACAACCACTGGGCCCCGGTATGGCCTCGTCACCAGCACCTCCTCCTCCTCCACCACCACCACCACCGCGGTGGCGTCTCGGGACCTTTCCTCGCCCGGCTGGAATTTCATCTGTGTCGGAATTACCTCAATGTCCCAAGCCAACAAACAATACAAAACCTGATCAAAGGACCACACAACGCCATCACAACAGCACAACAGCACAACAGCAGCTCCAGGGGGAGGGAGGGGGGGGGGGGGGGGGGGGGAGCCGCGGCTCCGGTAACCCATTCCACACATTCCACGATCACCAAAACAAACATCGACAACTTTATCTCTCCATTTATTTTATTTGTGTCACTCTGACCCCAGGTCCCAAGCCAACGAACGATAGGAAAATTTGCACACAAGACATCAGCACAGCATCACATAAAAAGAAAAAAACAACAACAACTGTATGTGTTTTAGCTCCGGTGGTCTAGCTGCCCCGCAATGCAAAACAAGCGACCGATCGCCTAAACAACGCCTAAAAATCAAAGGAAACCAATCAAAACAAATACTGGCATATAAAAGGCGTGTGATTTTCTCACCGATTTGTGGGAGTAGGTCGTATTGAAGTGAAGAGTGAAGACGTGTTTTAGAGAGAGAGCGAGAGATCTGTATTGAGTTTGTTACCTTGTTTTGTCCGAGTTTGAGCGTGTCATGTTCGGCTCGTAAGCGTACATCGTATGGTCCTGCGGGGCGTGGAAAGGTCCCGAACCGTCGCGGTGGTGGTGGTGGAGGAGGAGGAGGTGATGATTATCATCATAGCGACGAGTCCAAACCTGGGCCCGTAGCTCCAGCCTTTCCAATTCCAGCCGGGCGAGGAAAGGTCCCGAGACGCCGCCGTGGTGGCGGTGGTGGTGGAGGAGGAGGAGGTGATTATGATCATAGCGTTAGCGACGAGTCCAAACCTGGGCCGAGTGGTGTAGCTCCAGCCTTTCCAATTCCAGCCGGGCGAGGAAAGGTCCCGAGACGCCGCCGCGGTGATGGTGGTGGTGGAGGAGGAGGTGCTGGCGACGAGGCCATACCGGGACCCAGTGGTGTAGCTCCAACTCCAAGCGCTACAGCTGCGCGTAAAAGTGCATCTTCGGGGAATACCCCCGCAGCTCGTGGCCGGTCCACTCATACCCGTGAGGGGCGCAGGCTTCCTCTAGCTCCGGGCCGTGGTCAGTCAACGCTGGATGCATTTGTCCGTGCCATCTCCAGGGCTGATACGGGTTCTGAGTTTGAGACTGATGAAGAGGAAGATGAACCACAGCATTCGATCAAGTTATCCCAGTCTTCTCATCCGATCGATCCTGGTTCCGTCCCATCATCTCAGTCTTCTCATCCGAATCCGATCGATCCTGTTTCCCTCCCATCATCCCAGTCTTCTCTTCCGATCGATCCTGGTCAGTCTTATCATCCGAATCCGATCCATCCTGTTTCCCTCCCATCATCCCAGTCTTCTCATGTATCGGGTGCGTCGACTCCACGTTCCCGTCACACCCGTGCATGGTTGGAAAGACAGCGGCTAGAGTCTCCTCTCAAGTCTGGGATCGATTCTGGAGACGAGAGTTCCGGTCAGTCTTGGTCACCGACGCGTGCACGACGCACGCGCAGCGGCAGGGACGAGCGACGATTTACCGATGGTAAGCGTATAGGCCAGACGTATTTATGTAATTATTTATTTATGTAATATTTATTTTAGTCGCTAAAATGTAAGTTGTTAGTCTGGATAGTGTCTAACTAATTCATGCATATTGATTTGTTTTCTTTTTTTTTTACCTTTTTTGTAGAGCGATTTTCGTCTGACGAATTCACCTGGACTTCTGACGAGTCTGACCAATACGGCTCGTCAGAATATCAGTCGTCGTCTCTTTACTCTGGAGGCAAGATTTGTTTTATTCATTTTCAGAACTAACTAAATGGCAACTGTCTGAATGATGTCATTCAAGCAAAAAAATAATCATATAAAATAGTGCACATCAGCCTAGATTGTTGATGTTATCTGACTAAAATATATTATTGTATGGTCTGTGCCATTTTCAGATGTGGAGATACGTGATGAAGCTCCCCCGCCACCAGATGCCACTGTTGGTGCTGATTTCAGGGCAGGCAGAGGTAAGTTACATTTCTGCACACTTGCACACAAAATGCGCGTGCGTGTGTGTGTGTGGGGGGTAATAAGTAATTGTGTAAAAAAAAAAAAAGGCAAAGAAGTTTAGGTATAAGGGGTTTAGCATGTCATTCAAGCATGTCATTCAAGCTGGGTGTGCACATCCTATATTATCTAAATAATAAATATATATTGTACTGTGTTTTCAGCTAACAGGGCAAGGGAAGCAACCCCACAACCACCTGATGCTGCTGTTGGCAGAGCAGGCAGAGGTAACATTACATTTCTGCACACTTGCACACAAAATTCATTTATGTGTGTGTGTGTGTGTGTGTGTTTGTGTGGGGGGTAATAAGTAATTATGTATGCATTTTCAGGTCGGAAGAGGTCTGCATCTGTCCAGCCCAGTGATGGTGGTGATCCATTTGACTTGGAAGGTAACCTATAGTTATGTAATTTCAGAACTAAATGGCAACTGAGACTGTGGGCTCTATTTACATCGATATATTGTATTGTGAGCTTGTAGATTGGCTATTTGAACTATTCAAAAATAGTAAAAAAAAAAAAAAAAAAAAAGGCAAAGAAGTTTAGGTATAAGGGGTTTAGCATGTTATTCAAGCATGTCGTTCAAGCTAGGTGTGCACATCCTATATTATCTAAATAATAAATATATATTGTATGTGTTTTCAGCTAAGAGTGCAAGGGATGCAACCCCACAACCACCTGATGCTGCTGTTGGCAGAGCAGGCAGAGGTAACATTACAGGGGCCTCCAGCTAAATGATTCGTAGTTGGGAACCAAAGGGACATTAAAGAAACTGGGTGAACAAATTATTTTCTACACCTTTGGGGTGAAATGTGTAGTTTGGGGTCCTAGCGATTCAAGTTTATGAAATGGGTTTCCTTGGTCTAATCAAACTGGGGGTTCTTTAAATTAAAACATTTAGAGAATCACTGTTAACACTATAGAATAGTTCATTAACATAAAATGATAACTTGTGAAGGGACTGGGACTGCTTTATGTGTAAAATGTGAGTTATTTTCCTTAAGAATCACCACATAAGATTGTATTTTAGCCCAGCCGGGCAATAGTTTATTAAAGAGTTCAGTCTCAGAGTAGAATAATAACAACCGGTCAGCTCAGTCTAGTGCAACCAACTACAGGTGCCGTGCGTCACGCACCTGTATAAGCAAGGTTCCTACCTAAGCAATAAAGGTTCCTACCTCAGCAATCAATAATAGGACACCTATTATAACATGTCTTCTCTTTTGTTTTTGTTTTTCAATCAAAATTCAATAACATTTGCAAAAATTGAACATTTCAAGACAGCATTTCAAAATACTTTGGCATACACACTTCAACAGAACTGTTTTCTTTTTTTTTCAAATGCAGAAATCACATTTTCAATAAACTGTTCCCCCCTTTTTTTTTTAAATCCCCCCCAAAGTCCTTGTAACGTTGTGGTGTCACAACTGCACGACCAGCTCTGGTGGTAACTGGAGCGTCACCAGTGCTCGTGGCTCTCTCTTTCAGGGGCAGAGCGTGAGTGTGATTCTGTCAGGGACGGAGTGTGTGAGCTTTGGCTTTGTACATGAGTCTCTTTGCCTAAAACCCCATCTGTCCCATCAGTCCTCATACCTCGGTTTTACAGTGCGGCCTCTTCGGGTGGTTTTAGCCTGCTTGTCTGCACAAGTGTCCTGTTCGTTCACCTGTGCTGCTGCCCTTTGTATTGGGCTTTTTGTCACCTCACCCCGAGGCGACGCTTCCGCAGTCTGCTCCTCCACTCTTCCTGTCCTCATGAGATGTCTACGGTTGCGCCGCAGATGACGTCCCCGGGCAGTCTCTATGACGTATGAGCGTGGTGTCCCAGCCACATCCTTGATCACAGCCGGGCTCTATTTCCCTGTGTCATAGTCCTTCACCCTCACAGAGTCACCTTTGTGCAGAGGAGGCAGATCTTTTGCTGTCCCGTCGTAGTGTAGTTTTTGCCTTTGTTTCTGTGCGTCAATCAACTTCCCAGTATCTGGAGTAGTAATCCACCATTATCAGGAAATCATGACCATGCCATGCAAACAGGTCAGTCCCTAGAATTTGCCACGGGCGTTCTGGTGTCTCATGAGGCATCAGTGTCTCCTTTTGCTGTGCATTTCTGAGCGTAAGACAGACGCTGCATTTTGAAACAATGCTTTCGATGTCTTTACTCATTCCTGGCCAGAACAGGAGCTCTCTTGCTCTGAGCTTACACTTTTCTATGCCAAAATGTCCAGCATGTATTGCCTTTAGCATATCCTTTTGCAGCTGTTGTGGTATTATGATCTTGTCTCCTTTCATCATTAGTCCCTCCACTTCACAGAGTTCATCTCTGTAGTTCCAGAATTGTCTGATTTTGACAGGGACCTCCTTTATGTTCTCTGGCCATCCATGTTTCACTATTGTTTTCAAAGTTGCCAAAGTGTCATCTCTCTGTGTTTCACTGCGTATTGTGTTCATTTTGTCATCGCTGACAGGCATGTGGCTGACAATGAGGTGGATTTGAGCGTCCATGTCACGTTCCAGCTTGTCATGTGGGTCCGAGTCATCGTCCGTGACCTTGAGAAACGCTCTAGACAACGTGTCAGCCACATACATTTCTTTCCCCGGTGTGTGGTTCACCGTCAGTTGGTATGGTTGTAGTTTGAGAAGCAACCTCTGTATCCTTGGAGAGGTGTTTCCTAGTGGCTTCTTGAATATGGACACCAGTGGTTTGTGATCAGTTTCAATCTCTGTCTCCTTGCCATATATGAATTGATGAAACTTTTGACATCCAAAGACAATAGCAAATGTTTCTTTTTCTATTTGGGCGTAGTTGATTTGTGTCTTGGTTAGTGCCTTGGATGCATATGCGACCGCTGCTCCATTCTGTAGTAGGACAGCACCTAGGCCTGCCTTGGACGCATCCACTGACACTTTCACTGGTTGTGTGACATCGTAATACCTGAGTGACTTCTGTGCTCTGTCTATTAGAGTCTTCTTGATTTCGTGTACTGCTTCGTCATGTTTTTCATTCCAATGCCACGCAATGTCCTTTTGTAGCAGCTCCCTGAGTGGTTCAGTAGTTGCTGACAGGTTCGGAAAAAACTTGGCTAGGTACTTTACCATTCCTAGGAACCTCTCAAGAGCCCGCTTATCTGTAGGTGTTTCCATCTCTGCTTTAGCTTGGACCTTGCTGGGGTCGGGCTTCAAACCCTCCTGGCTGAGTGTGTGTCCAAGATATTTCACTTCCTTTATTCCAATCTTGCTTTTTTCTTTGTTTAGCCTGAGATTCACGTCTCTGGCTCTCTGAAGTACTTCTCTGAGCCTTCGGTCATGTTCATCCTTGTTTTTGGCAAAAATCAAGAGGTCATCGATGTAGGTGACCACTCCTTCAATATCTTCAAACAGTTGCGACACTCTCTTGTGGAAGACTTCCTGTGCACTTATCCCAAATGGCAAGCGTAGATATTTATATCTGCCGAATGGCGTGTTGAAAGTTGTCAGGTTCGATGATTCCTCTGTGAGAGCTATTTGCCAGTATCCGCTGCTAGCATCCAGTGTGCTGAAGTATGATGCTCCAGCCAGCTTGCTCATTATTTCATCAGTTGGTATTTGAAAGTGCTGCCTGCAGATGGTGGTGTTGAGCTCCTTTGGGTCTAAGCATAGTCACAGCTTGCCATTTGGCTTTTCTACAGTCACCATAGAGTTAACCCATTCTGTTGGGCCATCTACTTTTGTTATCACATTTTCTCCATTTGTAGTTCCTTTTTCAGTCTGTCAGTCAGTGTCACTGGTATTTTCCTGGGTGCGTGTATAACAGGCTTCACTTCTGGTTTAATCTGAATGTGGTATGGCTCTGCCAGGCACCCTATTCCTTTGTATTCCTCCATTATCGGGTGCTCTTCCTTCTCCTCGACACTTCTCACCAGTCTGACCACATCAAGCCTCTCACAGTCCTTCAGGCCCAGTATGGGCTCAGCAGTGGGCATGTCTACAATTGAGAATTCACACATGTAGGTCTTTCCTTTGAAAGTGCATGGCAGCTTGCATTTGCCCACAACAGACAGTTTGCTGCCTCCATATCCAGTTAGGCATTTTCTGTGCTGTCTGATATTGAATGGGCAATATTTTTGAATCATTCTGGCTTGCTGTTTTGAAATGGCATGTCTGTGCAGCTGTATCTATTTTGAATTTAACTTTGTTATCTTTAATGCCCAGTTTGACATACCATGCATTTTCCTCTTGTAACCTCTTCAATATTGATTGCTTCAATATTAAGATCATCATCTGATTCACTATCTGCCTGTATCTCATTCACCACTCTGTTTCTGCAAACTTTTGCAAAGTGATTTGCTTTGTTGCATTTTGTGCACAATTTCCCATATGCAGGGCATCTCCTTCTGGCATGTGTCTGGCCGCAGTATTTACAGTCCACCATGTACTCTCGTTCACTGTAATCATTCCTCCTGTCACATTGTGATCTTACTGTCGGAGTTTCTCTGCCTTTGGTGCTGTAGCGCACTCTGCCTACATTCTGTGTCACTGCACTAACGTTCTCACAAGTGTCAGTATTGGAGCCAGCCGCACCGGCAGTCAAAGTCTGCATCTGTTGTTGTGTGCACTCTGCTGCACGGCACATGTCAATGCACTTTATCAAAGTTAACTGGTCTTCTCTCAGCAATGTTCTACGAGTGTCATTGTCCCTTATGCCTTCTATTATCCGATCTCTGATAAATCCATCCAATAAATCTCCATACTCACAGTTTCTGGATAAGATTCTTAGGTCTGTGACATACTGATCGATCGTCTCATCTGTTTTTTGTATCCGGTTGTTGAATATATGACGCTCGTACGTCGTGTTCTTCCTTGGTGTGCAGTAGTCCTCAAACTTTTTAATGAGAGGTGCAATCTTAATTTGAACGTGTTTGTTCTCTAAGTCTAAAATCATCTCTTTAAGCTATAGCTACCAGAACGATTGTGCTCATTATATGAAGCGGCTCGAGACGTCCTTCTGAACCGGTGAGATCGTTCGTCTTTTATTTATTTATTTACTTATTCGTCCCGCGAGGATCCGAGGTGTCGTTCTTCCTCTTCCTTTGGAATACGTTCAGCTGGATTACCACGCTATGGGGACTTACTTACTTTATTTACTACTTTATTACTTCTATTCTACTTTGGAGGGAGTGTTACGTTTGGGAGGAAACTCTGGAGAAACAGACTGTTTGAAAACAACTCACGGAACTATACTAAACAATAAAGCGCGGGCGTGCGCGCGTGCACGGACACTCGTTACGGTTCACTCATTCATTCATTCATTCAACCCTGTATGTATAACTGTTGATTCCTGACTGTATTATGAGTAGATAAAAGGTTAACGTGAGCTTTGCTTCTGACTGTGTTTGCTGCTGGTTTCTGTAGGCTGTTACATTACATTCCACTTTATCAGATTGTATCCTAAGAGGAGATCATTCATAACTCGTAATTTAAATAATGGTAGCAGTGATAGTAATATCTGATCGTTACAAACTGACAAGTAAATCTTGCAAAAACAAAGTGGCCGTCCTAATAAAACGTTTGGCACTTTGACTATCAACGTGTGCGGCCACTTTCTTGTGTTTGCAAGATTTTCTTCTCAGTGTTTTGATATGAACACTTCTGTTAAACTGTTTTGTTGTGTTTTTTCATAGACTGGGAAAATCATACCGGACAGCTTTCAAAAGAGCTTCTTTGAGTGGGCTGCGGTAAGACACAAAGTCGATTCTATCTGCAAGGAGAAGCCATTAAGTTGTCCTGCTTGCACACCATCAATGCTTGCAGTCTCTGTTGACGGCAACCGCAAGCTTTACCGTACAGTAAGGTATTGTAAACATCTATCGTGGTGAACGTTTGAGTGATCCCACATGATTTGTCTGGAAATGCCAGGCTACTTACACCGTTTAAAATCTTAAATTGAACATCTATTTTTTAGATCTAAGGAGCAAGCCATCTTTGACAGTGTCTTCGTGGCTAATGATGAGGATGTGGGCAGATTTGTGGATCACATACGCAGCAAAACCAAACATGTAATTGCAGACTTGCACTTCTATGTCAATATTTAACGTAAATAACAGTATACTATGTTTTAGATTGAGTACTGCCATGTAAAATGGACTCAATGTACTCAATATCATTATTTTCTACCATAGGTCCCTGGAAGGGGTGTGTGTGGTGGCGAGTGGTCAGCAGCCAGAGAAACTTCCCAAAGGTCCAAGAGTAACGTGGAGGAGGAGGGCCTGGAACTGGCTGTCTGTAGACATGGAGCCCGATTAAGCAAGTCGAATAATATGACTAAACCCATGCGGTAATACAGATTTTGGCCTCTCTCTGCGCCCTTTCGTATTATGTACACGTTCCTGAATATTTTAGAATTGGGGGAGTCCATATGTTAATTATTTTCGCTTTGCGCAATTTGCTATTAAGCCCCTTGACCTAAAAACACTCCACCTGGGTCTGACCACCTCTTAAATGCAAAAAGCACTGTTTGATTTTACACTTGAGCGGCTCTGGAGTGGAGCGGCTCGCTGCTGGAGTGTTGCCATGTCTGTTTATTATAAGCGGCTTCTTTTTCTGTAAAGTTGCTTGTAAATATTGATAGTTGTGTTTGCTTTTCTTGTTTCTAAAGTGCTTATTTGGGCTTTTCTCCTAATGTTGTTTAAACCAGTGATCCTCACACAGCGACATTCCCATGTCAAGGGCCAGTGACCCCCATGACCGATTTGTGTTTTTAAATGTTTCAATAATATTCCACAATTGTCACTTTTTTCAAAGATTACTTCAACAAAATAGCAGATCTACCAGCTCACAATGCATCACATTCATTCATTAAAACTATGAACTCTGACTGCAGGGGGATATATATTCATCAAAATATGTTGGAAATTTTAATGTGGTGTCATTCAAATTAATCTTGATATGGCAGACTCACTAGAAAATAAAAACATGGCACTTCATTTAAAATAGGTTGCAGACCCCTGTTATATGCGCTTCTTTTGTGATTATGTTTATAGACCTATTTACTTGTTTCTATGAGACATGGCAACAGCTTGCTGTTACAACAGAGGGGCGGCTTTCTGTTCAAACGTTGAGATTGTAAAGGGTCATATATCGCTCATTTATATATCACTTTTTTAAAAACTAAAACATCTCCATAATCCTTGGGGAGTTTGCTTTCATACGCTGTATCACACCTGACTCAATTCTTCTTCAATAAAATGCTACGAGCGAAGACCATAACATCGGGGCTGCAGCATTACGCATGACAGCAATATCTGTCCTGAGTGTCGGGATGTAGTGCTATGGTCACACATAAAACTGTTGAGATTTAGGATGTCCATAATTCTCTCGTTTCTCAACCATTTTTTAAAATGTAAAAATCTCCATATTCCTTAGGAATCTTGCTTTCATTCGCTGTATGGTACATGGTTATATTGTTATCGAATTAAACAATATCAAACAAACTTGTATGTTCGGGGGTTAGACGATTCTGGGAACATTACGCATGGATTGCCAATTTGCCAGCCATATGCTCCGTATCTACTCGCAGTTCCATTCCGATCTGAAAGGTATAGGTAGGTGCCATTTCAAAGGCTTAGTTATTCATTTATGAATCAAATGAACTAGAATAAAGATTTTTACAGCTGTTTTTCATGCTTAGAACAGAAACAGAAAGTGATGATGTGCGTATATCTCCCTCCCTTTATAGCATGTGGCTGCGCCGCTGTAATGACTTTCCAATTAACACTGCAAGTTACTTAACAAAATAGAGACATAGGCCTACAAGCTATGCACATCATGGCTGTGACAGCTTGTGGATCTGTTCTTTTGAGGTGACAGCATGCAGTGCAATAGGAATAATTAACCCAAATATGACAAAGTCATGTCATGTCTATGGTGCCAGCCTGCAGAAATGTAATACCACTCCAGCAAAGGGCGCATTCCGTATGTGACATCAGCTGACTCGTAAAGAGAATAGTACGGACATGTTGATTGGGTAAGCCTTGAACACTCCTTAAACACTCCCATGACATTCAAGGCCGTTTTGCGCACGCCACGGGGTGTCGAAAGCGCTTCTTACCGTGCCCATAATTGTATTATGACATTATGCCACGCCCCCACCTCTTAAAACTGTAATAAAATATGTAATATGATTTGACCTGCTTAATTGGGCCCATGGTGTCTTGCTGGCTGCCCTTAACATGTTGGGTGACATATTGGTAACCCTTAATTTTACGGTACGGTAATTACCAGGTAACTACCAGGTAATTACCTGGTAACTACATGACAATAGTAGGTTTTACCTGGTAATTACCTGGTAACTACTATGTATTTATGCAGTAATTACTAGGTAATTACCAAGTATTTTCCCTAACAACTACTAGGTAATTACCCTGTATGTATAACTATTTACTGTATAATTACCTGGTAATTACATGGAACTTACCATGGTAAATTACCCACTAGTTACCAGGTAATTACCAAGTATTTTCCTGACAACTACCTAGTAATCACCCTGTATTTATAAGTATTTGCTGTGTAATTACCAGGTAACTACCCAGTATTTATAAGTATTTACTCTGCTACCAGGTAACTTACCTATTAGGTACCAGGTAATTACCAATTATTTCCCTGACAACTACTAGGTAATTACCCTGTATGTATAACTATTTACTGTATAATTACCTGGTAATTACATGGAACTTACCATGGTAAATGACCCACTAGTTGCCAGGTAATTACCAAGTATTTTCCTGACAACTACCTAGTAATTACCCTGTATTTATAAGTATTTACTGTGTAATTACCAGGTAACTACCCAGTATTTATAAGTATTTACTCTGCTACCAGGTAACTTACCCATTAGGTACCAGGTAATTACCAATTATTTCCCTGACAACTACTAGGTAATTACCCTGTATGTATAACTATTTACTGTATAATTGCCTGGTAATTACATGGAACTTACCATGGTAAATAACCCACTAGTTGCCAGGTAATTACCAAGTATTTTCCTGACAACTACCTAGTAATTACCCTGTATTTATAAGTATTAGCTGTGTAATTACCAGGTAACTACCCCGTATTTATAAGTATTTACTCTGCTACCATGCAAGTTACCCAGTAGGTACCAGGTAATTACCAAGTATATTCCTGAAAACTACCAGGTAATTAACCTGTATTTATAGGTTTTTACTATGTAATTACCAGGTAACTACCCAGTATTTATAAGTATTTTCTCTGCTACCAGGTAACTTACCCATTAGGTACCAGGTAATTACCAAGTATTTTCAACAACTACCAGATAGTTACCAGGTATTTATAAGTATTTACTGTGTACTTACCAGGTAACTACCCAGTATTTATAAGTATTTTCTCTGCTACCAGGTAACTTGCCCATTAGGTACCAGGTAATTACCAATTATTTTCCTGACAACTACCAGGTAATTACCCTGCATTCATAAGTTTTTACTATGTAATTACCAGGTAACTACCCCGTATTTTAAGTATTTACTCTGGGAACAGGCAAATTACACATGTAGGTACTATAGGTAATTACCAATTATTTTCAATAACTACCAGATAGTTACGGGGTATTTATAAGTATTTACGGTGTACTTATCAGGTTGTCCAGGTAAGTTACCCATTAGGTACCAGGTAATTACCAAGTATTTTCCTGACAAGATTGGCAGTTGTTATTAAGTAATTCCCTGACAACTACAATGTAATTACCTGATAGGTATGTTACCCGGAAATAACAGCTAATAACTAGGTATTTACACAGTTGGACCACATAGATTTACAAAACGTTAACAGGTAAAACCTTTCAAGTTACCCTGTAAGAAAGGTGGAACTGTACTGTGAAAGGAAGCGTGGTTTGTTTCCATATTACTACCCTGTACTTTCACTGTAATTGTAGATTCTATACCCACACTATTGACCATCCAGTATCTCCCATGTTACCCATGGTCTCCAATTTTTCCTATGCAATTTCCAGTTATTTACACAGTAATAGACAGTAGGACCACATACATTTTCAAAATGTTAACAGGTAAAACCTTGCAAGTTACCATGTAAGAAAGGTGGAACTGTACTGTGAAAGGAAGCGTGGCTTATTTCCATGATATTACCAGGTATTTACCCAGTATTTAGTAGATTATTAACCAATAAACTGGTGTTTATCCATGGGTGTGTGAATTTATATCAGGGAGTGGTGACAACCCTAACACATAATGATCAGTGTCGTAGGTGGGCATCCTCTCCGCTCCAACACGTGTCCATAAGTCTACTTCTCCCCCTGGACAGCACACTGTACACACTGCATCTGTAATTAGCTGTGAGGAGATAAAGGACACGACCACAGAGTTCCTAGGAGCCACCCAAAACACAGGCATGCCCACCATTACCAGACAAAATGCATTATTATTATTACACCTACTCACCACCCTGTGACAACTGACAAATACGCAAAAAACAGGATAACTGTCAAAGACCATCTTTATTTCCTGCATTCAGGAAACATCGCCTTATGCGAGTCTCCAGTGACTGTAGCAGAGGCTACATCAAAGTCACTAGATCAGAACAGATCTAACTGTGTAGTTGCATTAATTTAACAAAAACAAAACAGTCACATTATACAACTTGGGGAACAAGTGCAAAACAGGCACATTATAAAACTTTAGAAAAAATAAACAGTGCAAAAGTCACATTTTAAAACTTTAGAAAATAAACAGTGCAAAACAGTATAAACAAACACATTTAAAATGAAATGTGCACATTAGCCACATCATCCCGGTTGTGGGAATTCACATTATCAAGTGTTTTGCAGACCAGTCTGGCCCCAAGTACTGGGTGGGCATTTTGCAGAAACCAAAAAGTGGAAGATTTCTGGAAAACACCCACCCAGCACTGGCACCCACACGGGCCAGACTGGTCTGCAGCGACACTTGATAATGTGAATTCACACGACCGGGATGGTTTATCGGCACTTGATCACTTCCTGTATGAAATGGGGAGCAGCTCTGTGGCCTGCTTCATTGAAGCAATTTACTCCTGAAGTGGTGTATTAGCCTCTAAAAAGGCCTTGCAGACTTTGGCAAAATCAGCAAGAGTCTGCTTGCCCATTATCTGGGGCAGTTCTCCAAACTCTGCACCCTCTCCGGCAATGAAGACATCTGCAATTACCGCCGTCCCTGCAATTGTGTTGCGGTCAATATTCAACACCTCACAGGTGTTTGGCAGGCTTCGGTTCTGCCGGAAGACTTTTAAGATGGCCTTGTAGCGGTGCACTACATCCTCCGGGCTCTGAACTACAAGACAGATAACACAAAAAAAGAATACAATACAAATGAACACCATCATAATTCCAAATGAGTAGTATACATGACAATCACTACTGAATGGGTTAACCCATTCAGGACGGGAACCCCTTTGGTGTTTTAAGCATTATGTCATACCTTAGCTATTGAAAAATAGCACATCTACAAGCTCACCATGCTATGAGTTTGTAGATCTGCCATTTTTGAAAAATCATGGAAATGTGGCACAAATCTCTGAACATTCTTTTAGAGCGAACGTTTTTAACTAAAATCTTTGCTTCGGGGGGGGGGGGGGGGGGGGGGGGGGTCCCTGGAACTACATATTTTCAGATGGGGGTCCACGGCCAAAAACAGGTAATTCTGGGAGTCCTTAACATGAAAAAGGTTGAGCACCACTGACAGAAACACAGGTTTTTCAGAAAACTTCGACGCCAGGCCGAAATGGTCTTCTTGAATCCATAGTTAAATTGTCCTGGATACGGTTTCATAATAGGGCCAGCCTTGACTATGGTAAATGTAGCATCAGACTGAGTGGGTGGAGGGGGAAGTTACCTTAGCATTATGCCTCATCTAAAAAATAAGACACATGACCATGCTATAATACTGACATTATGTAAATGTGACTGCAGTGTTACAATAACATTTGCTTCTACTAGGATGAACATCTTCCACAACCCTTGCTAGGCCCATGTGAGGGGAGTCTGAAAGCTCCCCAAAGTATTAACACAGCCGACGCGAATCGCGTATCAATACGTTATCAATTAATCAAACGTCGGGTGCGGATCACGTATCAATACGTTTCAATCACTTTTTTATAGCATACTTTCATTCATCTTTTTACCCACCCGGACAATGAAGAACCATCGCCCTATCATTGTTGCTTAGTCCCGCTCACGTGATCAGAAAAACCCCCCCAAAAAAAAAACCCCCCTCCCATCCTGAAAACAGGAGGGCGGGCCGCTTTACGCGTAGAAGCCACTAAGCCAGTCTAAAATGGACGCGCCCATGCGCGCCCATGGAATGATCCAGTCGGTGTGTGAAAAGAATCAAATTTCACCTAACCTCGCCTCACCAGGCTTTCCTCCAGCTATTGGCTTTCACACAACACTATACTACTCGATTCCCCCCTCCCCTCCTGTTTCTCCTGCAGGAGGAGGGCCTTGCGAGATGGGGGCTCTGTCCTGGCTGGCTCTGTCTCTCGGAAAAAAACAACCGATCGGCATTGCATTGCGTCTGCAACACACATGGACAGATGCATGTTTCCTTCTTCATACTGTAGCGACCAAACGATCCCCGAGCCTACAATACTACGAACTAACCACAGTATCGAGGGGCCGCCACGACAAGACAGTGTGCCGTTGGTGGATCACGTATCGCCATGCAGAACCGTCATAATCGGAGATCGCTCGGACGTGTGATTGTAACGCTTTTTTATTCATTATAATTGTAGTGATAAGACCGCAATGAACGCATCGGGGACGTAATCGACCCGGGTGTAATGTATAACGAACTTTTCCGCGTCCTAAACCGTGGTGTTGTGATCCGTTGTCGTTGACATCACAGCCGGGGGAATCTTTTTTTTTTCCTCCATCGCCTCCAACCTGCATGCCCAGGCATGTTCTCTTGTTAGTAAATATACTTCACTAGCTTGAAAAACAAAATCAGCTGATGATGAAAACGCGTCTCACCGTTATACTATAGTTCTGAACCGAACGGTGGAATGGGACTTTTTATAGCCGTACGGATCAAGACTTTTGCTGCCCAATGTGCCCATGAACCCCCCCCCCCCCAATGTTTTGCGATCAAGACAATGAGGCAATCATCATCATCATCATCTAAGAAAGCAAGAGTTATGAAGGTTTATAGTCAGACATTGACAGGCAGATATAACAATAAACACAATAAATATGCTATACATGCTATACATCCTGTAAAAATCACACCCCTGTGAAGTGAGCGGTGCAACTGTTCTCTACAGTTGCGCGGTGCAACTGTAGAGAACAGTTGCACCGCTCACTTCACAGGGGTGTGATTTTTATTATTACAGTAGAAGTTTACAGACCAAACTGTAAATAAAAGGTTTACATAACTTTCTGTCTCAGTCCGTATATAGCGAGCTGTAGTGAATAAGTACAGAACAGTTGCAACGCTCACTTCACAGGGGTGTGATTTTTATTATTACAGTAGAAGTTTACAGACCAAACTGTAAATAAAAGGTTTACATGACTTTCTGCCTCAGTCCGTATATAGCGAGCTGTATTGAATAAGCAGAGAACAGAATATGGGACAGAGTTGCACCACTCACTTCACATGGGTGTGATTTTTATTATTACTACAGTAGAAGTTTTTTTCTTATGAAAGCAGAGAGTCTTCTGTTTCATACGGTATATAGTATTTATATGTCGCTATAGGCCTTATTTTGTGAATATTGAGGAGTTCACGTCCATGTCTTCTCTGAAGTTATCTGGTGGGCACAAGCTGCATTCAATAACCAATTACTGTCTAACTGTACATGGGATCAATGTTTACTCTTTTCCTCGTAAAAGTACACATTCAGGGCTTTCATTCGGTGTATAGGATGTATAGGATATTTATTGGGTTCAATTTTATATCTGCCTGTCAATGTCTCTGACTTTAAACCATCCATAACTCTGCTCGCTGTTCAAGATAACCACTTCCAGGCAAATGCAGGTGTTGCAAAAAGGTCAATATCTCCAGAATGGAACATGGTAAAATCAAAATGTATTTTTTAAATTGAAGTGGACAAGTTCAGCTTTCTTTTGATGTATGCATGTGATTCTCGCTATAAGAGAACATTTTGCTGTGGGCCCCCGAACAAGGCCTTTGTGCAATGTTAAACGGTAGCAACATCCAAATAGGCCTGTTGAGATCTTGTAGCAATCAAAGTGTTAAAAGGTGGTGCATTTACCACATTTTGGGGACACTTAAAAATGAATTAACAAATCTGTGCATAATGGTGCTGCAGTGTGATGTAAACAGCACTGTGTTGTTCCAGAAGCAATAGAAATGCAAGTCCTCTTGAGTTACCTCTCTTTCCGAAGGACGCCATTTTACTGGTCTTCTTCCTCCTGTCATCTGTGGAGACTGAAGAAGACTGATGCTTCCGCTTCTTCTTCTTCTTCTTCTCCTCCTTCCTCTTCCGACCATAATCGGACTCCGAGGAGTCCGAAGAAGAGGAATCTCCATCACGCCTCCTTTTGTGTGACCCTTAAAGTTAGCAAATGTAAAATTAAAAGTCCCATTCAGGACGGGAACCCCTTTTGGTGTTTTAAGCATTGTTATACTTTAGCTATTGGAAAATAGCAGGTCTACAAGCCCATAGCTTGTAGATCTGCCTTTTTTGAGAAATTGTGAAAATGTGGCACAAATCTTTGAATATATATTCTGTCAGAGTGAATGATTTTAACTCAAATCTTTGCTTCAGAGGGGGTCCCTGGAACAACATATTTTCAGATAGGGTCCCCCCCTCTCCATCTCTCTTCTGTAGCCCTGGTTGTATGTATTGCAGCAACCATAACTCAAGACTAACGGATGGAACTATTGGATATACGTTTTAAAAAAAAATACTCAGTTACAGTGATACGTCCACCCTGCAAACAGGACTACAAGAGAGATGGACATTCCTCTGCTGTGTTGGGGCTTCAAAGAATATCGAGCCATTTAAAAGGAATTTAAACACAAATTGTACCTTAAATTAATCAAGACTCCTTTAGATTGTAGTTGGAGCCTTACATGTAGGTTTTGGGAGGAACAGTCTAGTTACCTTTTGTACTTGGGGGTCCGGCCTCCGAGTAGCGAGCCTTCTCCTGGTTGAAATCCCGCTGCTCTTTCAGGAGTTTGTTCTCCTCTTTTAGTATGCGGATTTCATCTTTCAGAAGCTGGTTCGCCCCTTTCAGTCTGTGCAGGTCATTTTTAAATTTGGCCATGGTTGACGATGGCCGCTGAATTTCTTCAACTAAAAAAGATAAAGAAAGATATATTTATTACCTTAAGTTATTTTACCATGTTTACTCCCTAATTTAGAAAAAAGGGGGGGGGGGGATACAAATAAAAATGTGGATGTAGGATTAGTTTTTCCCCACTGGTCCCAATATCACTAAACCCAGATAAAACTCAAACACCTGCCTGTAGGAAAAAAATAAAACAGGGATGTGGGTAGGGAAACAAACCTATACCTTCACAGAGCATCATAAAGCTACCCGGATCCACCCACCTCAGACATCAGAAACATTATGAAAATCACATACAGGGTAACTTGAAAGGTTTTACCTGTTAACGTTTTGTAAATCTATGTGGTCCAACTGTGTAAATACCTAGTTATTAGCTGTTATTTCCAGGTAACATGTTAAAAATACACCATGATGGGTAATGGAGTTATAATCTACAATTACCAGGTAGGTACATGGTAATATCATGGAAATAGAACACACTTCCTTTCACAGTACAGTTCCTCCTTATACTTACTGGGTACCTATCAGGTAATTACATTGTAGTTGTCAGGGAATTACTTAATAACAACTGCCAATCTTGTCAGGAAAATACTTGGTAATTACCTGGTACCTAATGGGTAACTTACCTGGACAACCTGATAAGTACACCGTAAATACTTATAAATACCCCGTAACTATCTGGTAGTTGTTGAAAATAATTGGTAATTACCTATAGTACCTACATGTGTAATTTGCCTGTTCCCAGAGTAAATACTTAAAATACGGGGTAGTTACCTGGTAATGACATAGTAAAAACCTATGAATGCAGGGTAATTACCTGGTAGTTGTCAGGAAAATAATTGGTAATTACCTGGTACCTAATGGGCAAGTTACCTGGTAGCAGAGAAAATACTTATAAATACTGGGTAGTTACCTGGTAAGTACACAGTAAATACTTATAAATACCTGGTAACTATCTGGTAGTTGTTGAAAATACTTGGTAATTACCTGGTACCTAATGGGTAAGTTACCTGGTAGCAGAGAAAATACTTATATATACTGGGTAGTTACCTGGTAATTACATAGTAAAAACCTATAAATACAGGTTAATTACCTGGTAGTTTTCAGGAATATACTTGGTAATTACCTGATACCTAATGGGCAAGTTACCTGGTAGCAGAGAAAATACTTATAAATACTGGGTAGTTACCTGGTAAGTACACAGTAAATACTTATAAATACCTGGTAACTATCTGGTAGTTGTTGAAAATACTTGGTAATTACCTGGTACCTAATGGGTAAGTTACCTGGTAGCAGAGTAAATACTTATAAATACTGGGTAGTTACCTGGTAAGTACACAGTAAATACTTATAAATACAGGGTAATTACTAGGTAGTTGTCAGGAAAATACTTGGTAATTACCTGGCAACTAGTGGGTCATTTGCCGATTAAGTTCCATGTAATTACCAGGTAATTATACAGTAAATAGTTATACATACAGGGTAATTACCTAGTAGTTGTCAGGGAAATAATTGGTAATTACCTGGTACCTAATGGGTAAGTTACCTGGTAGCAGAGTAAATACTTATAAATACTGGGTAGTTACCTGGTAAGTACACAGTAAATACTTATAAATACAGGGTAATTACTAGGTAGTTGTCTGGAAAATACTTGGTAATTACCTGGTAACTAGTGGGTCATTTACCATGGTAAGTTCCATGTAATTACCAGGTAATTATACAGTAAATAGTTATACATACAGGGTAATTACCTAGTAGTTGTCAGGGAAAATACTTGGTAATTACCTAGTAATTAATGCATAACTACATAGTAGTTACCGGGTAATTACCAGGTAAAACCTGGTAATTACCTGGTAGTTACCTGGTAATTACCGTACCGTAAAATGAAGGGTTACCGAAATATTTGCATACCCCATGTTTTTACAGAAACAACTGGCATCCAAGCATGACATCACGTTCTTTTGTATGGACGTTTCCTGTAAATACTGGCCATACCTACAGAGAGTCTGTACTGACAGTCCAGAGCTCCAGCCGCTTCTGACCATGAGGCCGTTTCTCTCCGTTCTACATGCAAAAGGCCATGACTACAAATGTGAGGTTAGTGTATTGCAATTAGGACTAGGATTCGATTTAAAAAATAATCGAATTAATTTGAATCATTGTAATTAATCACATATTTGGTATACAATGAAATCAATGAATGATCAATAAATGACCCATCATCCACTGGGCCAAGCTAAGGTGTGTGTGTGTGTGTGTGTGTGTGTGTGTGTGTGTGTGTGTGTGTGTGTGTGTGTGTGTGTGTGTGTGTGTGTGTGTGTGTGTGTGTGTGTGTGTGTGTGCGTGCGTGCGTGCGTGCGTGCGTGCGTGCGTGCGTGCATGGGAGATTTGTCTTTCATTGAATTAAAGGGCCTTTTGAAACTGGCTGGAGGTATTGGCTGTAATGAATGATTGATATCCAGGTTTGTCTATCTCTGTCCAGGTGAAATGGGGCGGGTCAAATCAAGAAGGTGCTGGCTCCACACTAGGGGAGGAGGTGGAACAGTGTAATGCTTTTCTCTCCAGGATAGGAGTCACAACTAAACACATGTCAAAAGAAGGTGCTTTTTCTTTTTTTTTAAACTATATATATCAAAGCTATTGAATACCCTTTACCTCTGTGTGTTGGTTAAAAACATATTGAACCAATGAAAAGTATTAAAGGGTAGGCTACTTGTGCTTCTAGTTTTTTAAAACTGCAGTGTAACTGAGAGAGAATGTCATGCAGCGTCAGGGCATTAATTCACACATGATGCATTGTGAGCTTGAAGGTCCAGCTGTTCTTATCAATAATGGCCAAAACCTACTAACTCCACTTGAGCTGGATTGGGATAAAGTGGTGGTAATATAATGACATGTGCAAGTATCTGACAATATATACAGTCACAATACCAACTTTGATGAGGCTATATTGCTTTTTTTTCTTTTTAAATGTAAGCTTTTCTTTTCCTAAATAATGAATATTTTGGAGTTAGCCGGTTTCTGCCCGGCAGGAGAGAAATGAAATGATTACTATATTTACCCAGGGTATCTGGGCTAAGCTCAAGAACTTGTTTCCAGCCAGGCCCTGCTCATAGAACATTTCATCATAGTGGTTCAATGCCTTGTTCAAGGGCACTTCAGCTGTGGTAATTTTAACGTGTCGGACCGCTGATTCGAACTGGCGACCTTCCGGTATCAAGACCGCTCCGCAATCTGTTCGGCCACCGCTGCCACATAAAGAGAGAGAAACTAGTATGAAAGGAATGACATTATTATAATTACTTGGGGATTGTTGCTGAACTATTCTCTGTGTGCTTGCAGGACGGAATGACATGTTGACCCTATTGTCCATGAAATGGAACCAGCAGAAATGTGACAACCTGGCTAATTCACTTGCACAAAGATACCAGAAGGTATATAGAAATGTGCCATGTGATAAATTCAACACAGACAGCTTTGTGCAATTGCTTATAGCCTTTCGACATGTAACGTTTGCATGATTAAAAAATAAAATCTTGACTTGAGTTGCTGTTATAAACTTTTTGTAATGTCAAAAATCTTGTAATTTTAGACTTCTAAAGCTTTAGATGTCAAGTTGGCAGACCTGGAAGCCCTGAAAGCCAAACTGGAAGAATTTGTGCAGGATGTCAAAGAATGGGCAGATGGTAAGACAATTATAAACATTATCTGATACGAATATTTGTTTTCTTATTATTGTGACAGTAACAGAGTGTTGGATCACTTTTATCAGGAGAAACTGACCAAGGCACACCACATACATTGTGTCAGAAGATTGAAGCCCTCTTGAGTAGTATTAAAACAAGAGATCAACGCCTCTACCGAAAAAATGGTATGTTGTTATTATACTTTAGGCATATTCAGACCTGTCTGAAACTATTTCTATACTATTACAATGTCCCTACAATAGTACAAATATACAGTTTCATGTGTTGTACCTCAGCAAGTGAATTATCTCTCTCTCTCTCTCTCTCTCTCTCCCTCTCTGTTTTATTTTTATTTATTTTTTTATTTTTAGACAGCAATAAAGGACGTCATAGAATCCGCCGAAAACTAAGGCAAGAAAAGCAGGCACTTTAAAGGCCATGGTAGAAGAGTATAACGGTCTCGTTCCACCTGAGCAAGCAGTGTGCTTCGATCCTATCGTGGACACCGAACATCCCTGGCCATGGCAGATTACACAAAGTGTTACGCATTTAATGTCCTATGGAATTGTTCATGTTGTTACACTGTACATTATTTCATACTGATAAATCATACATATGACAGACTATCTAAGGACAGATTATCTATGCAGCTACATTCTTTGTGCAGTTGTCTCAAACTTCCATATCTATGTATTACAGGTTCTGTAGATTACAGCACTAAAAAGGAAGTCTTTGACAAGGTCATGGTTGTTCGAAGGATTCAAGAAGAGAAGGTCATCCTTGTGAAAGAAATGAAGCAGCACTGGGATTATCTCAAGGCCCGTGCCAGTGTCTTGTCAGAGCTGTCTCGCCATCAGAGTGAAGACATGTTGCAAAGTAAATATGCACCTCTACTTGAAGTTTTCACATCTTATGATTATGTTGTAAATTATGTGTTGCTTCCCTGTATAGTGACACATACTGTTCCTTTTTAAGGTGATCTACCAGAGGATGCCAGGAAGGGTCTCACCTGCCTCCACGCAGAAAGCAGATGGAAGTAAGAGAGCTGCAGAGGCGTGCAAGGACATTGTATCGGCATGACATATCATCAGCAGAAGACAGTCCTGTTGTGGATACAGAGAAATCAGATGAAGTTCAGTTCTTGAGTTCTGATTCTGAAAGTTCTGATTCAGATGGTGATGCTCTGTGATGGACTCTGGTGCAATGCACGCACGCACGCACACACACATATGTGCGCGCGCACACACACACACACACACACACACACACACACACACACACACACACACACACACACACACACACCAGCAGCGTACAGCCGATTTCTGAGAGCTTCTGTTTTCTACCGGATTACCATCAGACTATTGAACAAGGCCTGAACACCATCTGTCGCCCAAGCTGGCCTACCACACTGGGACCGGTGGGTGGAAATGGAAGTTATTGGACTAGTATGTACTCCCTCTGTCTGCCCCCCAACCCCCATATATTTTGAGAGGTGGTAGCCCCTCTTATGTCCAGCTTTGAGTGTTCGTGTAAACACAAACTTTGTTCTAACACAAACATTCAATGCCATTGATAATGAATGGCCAGTTTTAAGTGTTTGTCTTATCTTGATGTGTATGCCTGAATTGATCACTGAATACATTTTACTTGCAAACAGTGTTTTTATCTCCACAATCAACTTGAACATTAGAGAGAATATAATGTCATTTATTGCTCTCCTGGTGTAAATGCATGTGTCAGAAGTAACAGCAGTAAGAACAGGACAATGGACATCATAGGTCTTCAGTATCAAAAGTGTTTGTACAATGTATTGGCAGGGATTATATGAATTAATATAGTACACGGTGGATCAACAAGGATTGTATGAATGAATAAATGTTGATTATATCAACAATAGTACTGTCTCATCTCAGCTGTCAACCAGATATGTAAAATCAAAGTCTAATCTAAGAAATATAAATTGAATGATATAATCACTTATATATATAGATATAATAGCTTAGCTACACATGCACTTTAAGTACATGAGTCAGTTATATATATTTACTTAAGTACAGTACTCTAGAGTCCAGTTTGGTGAAATGTATGAAAGTCATTAGAGATTAAGTTCAAGTTTGATAACTCCATCTCATGTATATGGACATTGTACACATTTGCTCAGAGGACAGTCATTTTGTGGATACAGAGAATTCAGATGAGGTTCAGTTCTTCTTGAGTTCTGATTCTGAAAGTCAGTGGCCAGTCAGTGTTTATCATGCAGCAACTGTCTACACACTGCCTACATGAGGCCAGGGGATTGAACTGCACCAACGGGACGCAGTGGACGCAGTCTCATAATCACTCGGAGGATGTTATGCCAGTATACAGCAGTCAAGCTGGCTTCTGGTACAATATATCTGCACTGGGTCTGAATGGGTGGGTTAATGTACAGTCAGGCAGACAGTAATGAATCAACTAAATGAAGATATTAAATATATACATCTATATCCAATGAATATATATATATATGAATGGATATGTGCAAACTAGCAACAGTGCATGTAAGAATGAATAAATGTACAGTGTCAACAGACCTTCAACTGAGTGTCTAGATGAGGTTGGCTACTGTACAGGGTTAAGCTCTGGCTACACTGTACACTGTACAGTGTAGCCAGAGCTTAACCCTAAATTAAAGACATTGAACCACTATGGCCTCACATACTGTACAGAGGTACATTTTATGAACGGGCAAAGTATAGTACCTATAGGTCTCATTTGGAGTTAGGTCAGGGGAATGACACAGCCAAATGAATTGTCTACTGGCTACATAAGGCCATGGAATTGCACCAGTTTATGTTTACACAACCACTGAGGATTTCATCCCAGTACCTAAGAGCAGCCAGGGTCGAAGGATCCAGCCAGGTGTATTCCTATCCACAGCCAGGTGATCTATACGGGGGAGCCGCGGCGGGGTAACCCTGGCTGCACCGTTAGCTTTGGAACCCGCTTGCTGAAGGGTGTGATTGAGACGTAAACAATCAACACCTCCAAACACACTATAATAGTGCTCAAGCTCAACATGGCTGGGAAGAAGAATAAGAATAAAGAGGACATTGAGGACATAAAGAATTCACTGAATTTTTTAACGGAGGAAATGGCTGTTGTGAGTCAGCAACAGAAAACTATAATGGAGCTGGTTGCGGAGGTGAAGAAACTGCGGACCCAGAACGCCGAGAAGGACAAACGTCTCGACTTTTTGGAGAGCAGAGTCCAAGCCATGGAGCAATACAGCAGGATCAACGACGTGATCGTGTCCGGTATCCCCATCAAACCCCGGTCATACGCTCGGGCGGTGGCCGCTAACAACGGGGGGGTGAGCGGCGAGCTTGATGACAGCTCAACGGAGCAACAAGTGGCTGCCTTTCTACAGTCAAAAGAGATTTCACTGGACTGTAACACCATCGAGGCATGCCATACACTGCCCAGGAAAAACGACGACAACAACGACAAACCAGCTGTCATCTTAAGGTTTACCAACAGAAAGCACAAGATCGCAATGGAAAAAGCTGAATGGATCAAACGTTTATTTGAACGAGCACTTGACCAAACACAATGCTGATATCGCCAAAAAAGCACGCTATCTCAAGAAACAAGGGAAACTTCAAAGCACCTGGACTGCAAGTTGCAAGATTTTCATTAAGCTAAACGGGAGCCCTGAAGATGCTAAAGTGGTGGTCATCCGAAACATTGAAGAGCTGGATGAGTACTGTCCAGATTTATAGCTATTCACGATTTCTTTGCTAAGTTGATAACATATCGTTTTGGCTACTCCCTCTGGAAGGAAATTTAGCTACACAAAGAGTTTCGTCTTTACTCAAACCTCCAGCCTAAATTAACATAACTCAAGTGTCTTTTATAGTTTTATTGTCATTTAACACAAACATACATTTAACACATGAACTAGCTATTTAGTTTGGTTAGTTGGTGATTGGTTAGGTACGTTTAGGTTAGCCCAGTTTAGGTTAGCCCAGTTTAGGTTAGGTTAGTTTAGGTTAGGTTAGGTAAATAACCTGCAGACAGAAATATACATATACATTCGTCAATTATAGGCAGGTTTACAACACATGGATAACACATTATTCATTGATTATTAATAGTTTGCATTATGTATCAATAATTACCATTGGTCAATATGAGCTGTGTTGTTCATCGTACCTTTGGCACGAGGCTGGATTCATCTTAGTTGGTTCCACTAGAATCTGCTCTCTACACTCGCCGAAGTGGTTTATAAAACCTCTGTTTCCGACAGGGCCGCCCTCTGGGCGGTTCTTACTAGCTTACATTCATTTGCTGCTGAACATGGTAACAGCCCTTACTTTGGTTTGAGAGTACAGCCATTGGCTGTCATTTGAGAAGCATGCTGGCTAGTAGAACTGGTTTACAGTGGCTCTGGTTACACAACTGCTGAGCTCCTTCCTGTGGTTGGTTTAAGACCAGGAAGTATTACAACTGACATGTGCTTTGACAGTGGAGACAATGAGGTGCTATCTCTCTCCATCTATGGCAGTTTGGAGGAAATAGTGGTCCTGTTGTTGACTTCAGCTATTCATGGCAGTTTGCCCCCTCTCTTGTTTAGGGTTTTAACACATTAGTTATTTACATTCCTTTTAGGCATTGGGATTACATATCCACCTTTAGATAAATGCAGACATAATGTTTTATAGTTAGACACAGTCATTGGGTTAGTAATGCTGACTAGCTCTGGCCTGTTTCTGACATTCCCTTTCGCTTGAGAGGGAGATGGAGGTGTCACATTTCACACCTTCCTGTTACCTTAGCCTGCTTTGGGTTGAAAGGCTCTCTTGGTTATAGTTATAGTACTAAGAATTATTGAAGTTTACACAGTGCATATTTATTAACAGAAACCAAACGCTGATTACTATATCCAGCGGAACAAGTACGATAACTAGTGTACTGTATTCTGGAATAGACTGGGACATGATTGGACTGTAAGGTAACAACACACCATGACACACAACTACAGATCATCAGGTGACAGCAGTCACCTAATTCAGAGGATAAGGGACTATGATCACATTGAACTAAATACATTGGATAACAGTGATCACAGTATAATTGACATGGAGCAAAACATTGACCCGGCAATTTTCCAGCATAAATAACACTATTATAAATATTACACCACGGAACAATATAATCACAACGTCAAACCAGACGGGAAGTTATCAATTATCCACATAAACAGTAGAAGCTTATATGCAAACTTCAAATGCATAAAGGATTTTTTACATTCATTCTCGCAACCATTTAACATCATAGCAATATCTGAAACGTGGTTCAATAATGAAAGAGGACTTGACTTTGAGATGGATGGCTATGAACTTACTTATATTAATAGACTGAGTAAGAATGGAGGAGGGGTGGCAATATATGTTGATTCAAACTTTAATTTTAAGATTGTAGAGGCTATGTCACAGGTGGTTACTAATCTTCTTGAATGCATTACAATTGAGATCTATATAGAAAATAAGAGAAATGTATTGATCAGCTGTGTATATAGAATGCCGGATTCAAGTATTGATACATTTAGAGAGTGGATGGAAGACATGTTTTCAGGAATAGGTAACAGAAATATATTTATCTGTGGAGATACCAATATTAATCTATTACAATATAACAACCATAAAAGTACTGAGGATTTTATAAATACAATACATAGTATGAGCCTACTTCCCTCCATCACTAGACCCTCCAGAATTACATCTCATAGTGCCACTCTCATTGACAATATATTCACCAATGTAATTGACAATAGAATAAGTGGGTTAATAATCAGCAACATTACAGACCACCTGCCAGTATTTACAGTATTTGATAGCAATTATAGGAACAAGATAGACAAACAAAAACTATATAGATGAATAATGACCAATGAATCAATTAGTATGTTAAAACAGGAATTAATGGCACAGAACTGGGATAATGTTTACAAGGAAGCAGATGTGGACAATGCATATAACACATTCATATTAATATTTAGGTCATTATACGATAAGCATTGTCCAATCAAGGAATACAATAGAAAAACTAGAAACAAATTTCAAGAAATTTGACTGGGTGCCTGCAGCTCGCCAAGTCTGTGCAGCATTTGAGCCACGGACCACCATTTGATGACATTTAGCCTCTCAGACCCTGACAACGTAATGTGCAAGTTTATTGCACATTACGTTGCCACCAACATTCTAATGCTAACATGCTAACATGCTAATACTAACATGCTAATGCTAACATGCTAATGCTAACATGCTAAAATGCTAATGCTAACATGCTAACATGCTAATGCTAACATGCTAATGCTAACATGCTAATGCTAACATGCTAACATGCTAATGCTAACATGCTAATGCTAACATGCTAATGCTAACATGCTAACATGCTAATGCTAACATGCTAACATGCTAATGCTAACATGCTAATATGCTAATGCTAACATGCTAACATGATAATGCTAACATGATAATGCTAACATGCTAATGCTAACATGCTAACATGCTAATGCTAACATGCTAACATGCTAATGTTAACATGCTAATGCTAACATGCTAACATGCTAATGCTAACATGCTAATGCTAACATGCTAAGGGGTCCATTTGGTTTCGCTCAGGGGGGCGGCCCGTTTCCGGCGAGCCGCCCCATATCTAAAACGGTTGAGAAATGACAGAGTTACGTGTTTCCCCGATTTTCTCCATTGACTTTCAATGTGTGTGTGTGCATGCACATGTGTGCATGTGCGTGCATGTGCGTGTGTGCGTGTGTGAATCATTAACAAAGTATCATTTTCACCTGAGCTAGTCTATGCGAATGCAAACAGTATTGAAAGTTAAAAGCACAATGACTCTCAATGAGAGACCGTATGTCCGAACAAATTGCTCTATCGCAAAAAGTAAAAGTCGAATGCGATTTTTGTTTTCGCCGTGAGTGACCCGAGACATTGAGGTAGGCCGTGTGCGATCGTGGTATTGGTACGATAAAAAACGTGGTTATAAGAGCGAGTTAAGAATTGTGTTTGTGATGAAAAAATTGCTGACTCATTCAGGCATTTAACATGGAGTTTTATGACCATTATGATGGTACACCTGTCGCTTTCAGGGCTGTAGTTCACGTACTGTATGTATCTGGGCTATGGTTGTGACATTGGGTGAAAGAGGACGAGTGTGGCTACAAAATGACCAAAACCCATGCGTGTAAAGTGAATATTTTGGCCGTGAGGACGATTTGTTCGGAGAATTTCTTCACATTGGCTTCTCACTCTGATCCGCTCTCTCTCTGGCCGTGCGACACTCTGAGTCGAGATTATTGCTCAGACCACACACACTTTGAACTGCGATAGCGGGCAAACCGTGCAACGTATTCGAATTCCGTCTGAACCACGACAAAGTCGATGGCCTCGTGTGCTGTTTGACGTTTAAATCGTGTTTCTACGTAACAGTATGCCAGAGCAATGTGGCTCCAAAGTAACGTTTCGTTTTCTGTTTTTACCCGCGTCTCCCCATCGGCTTTGAATGGGGCATTTTTCGCGTCGTTTATTGCGAATTACGTCGGCACGGTAACGCGAATCGGAAAGAAAAGCACAAGCACACCATTCCCGGCCGAGCCGCACGTTTTGATGTATATATTGCGGGGCTTTGGTAAACCGTGCGTTTCGCGTATTGGTGATTATTACGATTATTATTCTGGGTGCCTGCCATGCAATGGCAGAAACACAGGTTGAAATCTAAAACGCATACTTCATAATAATTATAATCACCAATACGCGAAACTTTGACGTCTATGGCCGGCCGCACGGTTTACCAAAGCCCCGCAATATATACATCAAAACGTGCGGCTCGGCCGGGAATGGTGTGCTTGTGCTTTTCTTTCCGATTCGCGTTACCGTGCCGACGTAATTCGCAATAAACGATGCAAAAAATGCCCCATTCAAAGTCGATGGTGAGACGCGGGTTAAAACAGAAAACGACACGTTACTTTGGAGCCACATTGCTCTGGCATACTGTTACGTAGAAACACGATTTAAACGTCAAACAGCACACGAGGCCATCGACTTTGTCGTGGTTCAGACGGAATTCGAATACGTTGCACGGTTTGCCCGCTATCGCAGTTCAAAGTGTGTGTGGTCTGAGCAATAATCTCGACTCAGAGTGTCGCACGCCCAGAGAGAGAGCTGGTTAGAGTGAGAAGCCAATGTGAAGACTGTACTGAAATTCTCCGAACAAATCGTCCTCACGGCCAACATATTCACTTTACACGCATGGGTTTCGGTATTTTTGTAGCCACACTCGTCCTCTTTCACCCAATGTCACAACCATAGCCCAGATACATACAGTACGTGAACTACAGCCCTGAAAGCGACAGGTGTACCATCATAATGTGTCATAAACTCCATGTTAAATACCTGAATGAGTCAGCAATTTTTTCATCACAAGCACAATTCTTAACTCGCTCTTATAACCACGTTTTTTATCGTACCAATACCACGATCGCACACGGCGTACCTCAATGCCTCGGGTCACTCACGGCGAAAACAAAAATCGCATTCGACTTTTACTTTTTGTGATAGAGCAATTTGTTCGGACATACGTTCTGTCATTGACAGTCAGTGGGCTTTTAACTTTCAAGACTGTTTGCGTTTGCATAGACTAGCCCAGGTGAAAATTATACTTTGTTAATGATTCAAGGTCACCTGACCAACTCTCACACACGCGCGCACACACGCACATGCACGCACATGCACACATGTGCACGCACACACACACATTGAAAGTCAATAGAGAAATTCGGGGAAACACGTAACTGTCATTTCTCAACCGTTCGGACGCGGGGCGGCTCGCCAGAACCGGGCCGCCCCCCTGAGCGAAACCAAATTAACCCCTTAGCATGTTAGCATTAGCATGTTAGCATTAGCATGTTAGCATTAGCATGTTAGCATGTTAGCATTAGCATGTTAGCATTAGCATGTTAGCATGTTAGCATTAGCATGTTAGCATTAGCATATTAGCATGTTAGCATTAGCATGTTAGCATTAGCATGTTAGCATGTTAGCATTAGCATGTTAGCATTAGCATGTTAGCATTAGCATGTTAGCATGTTAGCATTAGCATGTTAGCATTAGCATGTTAGCATTAGCATGTTAGCATTAGCATATTAGCATGTTAGCGCTACTATTAACATAGTAATATAAACATAATATATGCTACGTTATTAATTATGTGCGTAATTGATTAGCATGTTAGCATTAGCATGTTAGCATTAGCATGTTAGCATGTTAGCATTAGCATGTTAGCATTAGCATATTAGCATGTTAGCATTAGCATGTTAGCATGTTAGCATTAGCATGTTAGCATGTTAGCATGTTAGCATTAGCATGTTAGCATTAGCATATTAGCATGTTAGCATTAGCATATTAGCATTGATTACCATGCTACTATTAACATAGTAATATAAACATAATATATGCTACGTTATTAATTACGTGCGTAATTGATTACCCCTTGATCCCGCCTCTAGCTGCCGCTGATTGGCCAGGCCATTTTGTGGCCGGAGCATCAAGTCTGCCTGAGAGTTCCCAGATGGGAGCAGGAGGGGGGAACCCATTGTACTCTCTGCTGCCCCATCTGGTGGAGTCAGGTTACTCGTATCCCACATCTTCACGAATGAATATCGTGGTATGTCTATGACTTTTCCAATGACAATAATGTCAAGGCCGTGGCACGCAAAATGTCCACACACAACTTCATCAACTAATCAAAAGATATCTAATGTAACATAAGAAAGTGGATAAAATCATCAGACCCCCAGGCTCCCGGAGGGCAGGAGTGGCTCAGGGACAGAGTGGCCGGTAGCAGTGTTGATTTCGTCGACTAAAACTAAGACGAAAAAATGTTCGTCGACTACCTTACATGCTGAAAATACATGCTGAAACATCCTGAAAATAGCAGATCTACAAGCTCACAACGCGTCGCAAGGGCAATTGGACCATAACGGGTCCGTTTGGTTCCATTTGTACACACTCAGAGTTAAATTAATATTGATTTTACAATATAAATCGTGGGTCCCAGAGATAGAAATGCCATTAAATGGGGGTCCGTAGACTAATGCATGTCATACTGGGGGTCCTTGAAATTAAACAGGTTGAGAATCTCTGCTAGAGCCGTAAACATCTTCTCTTATGGGGGTCCCTGGCATATCTTTTCAAATGGGGGTCCGCGGGATAATTAGTGTCAATGTGGGGGTCCGCGGGCTAATTAGTGTCAATGTGGGGGTCCTTGACATGAAAAGGTTTTGGAACCACTGGTTTAAAGAACATGTCAAAAGTTGCAGTTTGAGTTTTGGGAATGGGGTTAACAGGTGTCATTCACTCAGGGGTTAACAGGATGGGGTTAACAGGTGTCATTCACTCAGAGGTTAACAGGATGGGGTTAACAGGTGTCATTCACTCAGGGGTTAACAGGATGGGGTTAACAGGTGTCATTCACTCAGGGGTTAACAGGATGGGGTTAACAGGTGTCATTCACTCAGGGGTTAACAGGATGGGGTTAACAGGTGTCATTCACTCAGGGGTTAACAGGGTGGGGTTAACAGGTGTCATTCACTCAGGGGTTAACAGGTGTCATTCACTCAGGGGTTAACAGGATGGGGTTAACAGGTGTCATTCACTCAGGGGTTAACAGGATGGGGTTAACAGGTGTCATTCACTCAGGGGTTAACAGGATGGGGTTAACAGGTGTCATTCACTCAGGGGTTAACAGGTGTCTGTGGCCGCGGTTACATGCAGGCTGATCATTCCGAATAAATACTTCCGAATAAAATACATCCGAAGTAAAAAAAAATTGCTGCGAGTTTACATGGGAAATGGTCATTCCGAATGAGCGTTTACAAGGAGATGTGATATAAGACATGATACATGTTAATTCCCGTGAAACTACGCCATCTGTTGGACACATAAAATACAGGCAGTTAATTCATTATGTGACTGTCTCAACAATAGGCTACAAACATTACAGACGAAAGACGATACTTTGAAATCCCATCATTTCATTCTGCAGTAGCTTTGAGGCTGCTGGTTGGATAAGGGCGGGCATATATGTTTACCGTCTTTTATTCCCCACCCGCGGCGGCTCCCCTTCTCCGCTGCATGGGAAGGTGATCATCTCGTTTGTATTTGTACTTTATTATCTACAGCACGGCCAGGGCACGCAACACACTGATTATTATTGTATCAAGGGTCGCTCGTTATTTTTGAGAGAGAGAGAGAGAGAGAGGAGAGAGAGGAGAGAGAGACTGTTGAACACACACACACACACACACACACACACACACACACACACACACACACACCGTGTCCCATCTGTGGTCTTGTACATCGCATAAAGCATATAATGCATAGCTTATCTGCACAATACACCATCGCCGCATCATTATGGCATAAAGTAGGCTACCAATTGGGTGTTCAATACTAGAATGATTGCAGCTGCTCATCAATGCAATTAAACTGCAAAGCCGTTATGTTTCATGACGTTTTGGTTGCAACTTGGAATAGGCAAGTTATAGCCTATAAAAGTTTAAAGGGATAGGATGGACATTATAGCGATAATAGCGTATTCTTGGGACTGTGTGTGTGTGTGTGTGTGTGTGTGTGTGTGTGTGTGTGTGTGTGTGTGTGTGTGCAACGACGTAGAGTCTGTGGGTGTGGGTGTGTGTGTGTGTGTGTGTGTGTGTGTGTCGTGTGTGTGTGTGTGTGTGAGAGTGAGAGAGAGAGAGAGAGAGAGAGAGAGAGAGAGAGAGAGAGACTGACGGCATTTCGTCCTCTCTCCTTCGTCGTTCTGTGAGTCCCCCGATCTGCCCTTACTAGCCTACAGTAGCATGAAGCATCCAGATACATATAGGCTGGCTATATAACCTATAGGCCTATCAAACATGTTTGAAAATTATCAGAGTGATCATCAACTCGGGACGGTTGGATCTTTGAACACTCACAGATCAGAGGGATCATCACCACTGCTGCTGCAGCCTGCTCCACGTGTTTTTGTGTGGATTTCGTGCATTTGCAAAATGCACGAAATAACGCGATCTATGTGCAAACTCCTCGGCGCGCCTTGGATATGAGCGCCTTGGAGTTGGAGCGCCTTGGAAATGAGCATGCTCAGAAAGACCAGAATTAACTTACATCCGAAGCAGTGTATACATGAGTCCAATTTTCTTTCAATCGCATTGAACATCGGAATAATCCGGCCAGTGACATCGGAATGGTTTTTAAATCGCATCGAGCATTTTCATTCGGATTTAAGTTTTTGTAGGTGTTTACATGACAACGTTTAATAGGATTTAACTTCTATTCGGAATTAAGAGGGGTTGAAAGACCTCATGTAAACGTACCCACTCACTCAGGGGTTAACAGGATGGGGTTAACAGGTGTCATTCACTCAGGGGTTAACAGGTGTCATTCACTCAGGGGTTAACAGGTGTCATTCACTCAGGGGGTTTATTTGATGTACTACTATAGTCTTGATTTGAGTCTGTTATCTTTAGAACATGACTTTGAAGATAAGCCTGCACCGTCCGTGATCTTTAGAACATGCAGCTGTCACGCATTTACTCTGTTTACGACTCAGAAGAATCCAGCCGATAACAGTTGTAGAATAAATGTCTTGATTCCCTGAAATCACGTGACCTACGGGTGGGTTGGGAGCTCTGTGAAGAGGGAGGACTTTATCCAAGCAAGGACAACACTTTTAACGTAACGTACCTGTAGCCCCAACCTTCCGAACAGGTGACGTCAGAGTTGCTACCTAGCTATAATCCTATATACAGCAACACCTGTAGAAACCTCACCATAACACCACTCTGCTGCTGAAGGACACTCACCATCTCCTGTAGAAACCTCACCATAACACCACTCTGCTGCTGAAGGACACTCACCATCTCCTGTAGAAACCTCACCATAACACCACTCTGCTTCTGAAGGACACTCACTCACCATCTCTGGAACTCAGGTATGTTGCATCCACACTGTCTACTGTCAGTCGACTATTTATCTAACTAACAACTTATTTAGCAGAATGTTTAACTTGAGATGGGTCTAATTGGTGTCTGCCTCCAGGAATGCTATTACAAGTGTGTGCACTGTTCACATGTGCACACATGTATCTCTGATCAAGTGTGAGTCTAGTAACCTCATATTGTATCTTGTCTCTGTCTCACAACAGGCCGGTTTGGAGGTGCTTGACTCGATAGCTCTGACTGCAACACTGACATACGTCACCTTTGTAACAGGTATGCAGCTTTGTGAACTGAGCCTCTCATCGTGGTACACATTCAACACTAAATAACACTCTGTGGTTAATTGGGTGTATTATGGGGTATATTAAAATACGCTTCTAAAGGCTTTGGGGATATGCTAATTATCGATTAATTAATGATTAATTGATTATTGATAACCTCATTGATGGAATAAACGGTTATAGTTGATGAGCGGCTTTTTTATTTATTTATCTGGGAATCGTAAAATCCCTCCGTAATGTCTAACATAAAAACATTTTGCCTTATATACAGAAAGAATACAAAATGCATATTATATTCCTTAATCAAATATGTATTTGACCATTTGAGATGCAGGGCCAGGCGACGGCAAACAGAATAACTTCCTACTTCCATCACAGGTGTTACAGATGATACTAATTAAGGCTCTGACTATTCCATTTAGTGTGCAGTATGTGTGGTTCTATTCCATTTAGTGTGCAGTATGTGTGGTTCTATTCCATTTAGTGTGCAGTATGTGTGGTTCTGTTCCATTTAGTGTGCAGTATGTGTGGTTCTGTTCCATTTAGTGTGCAGTATGTGTGGTTCTGTTCCATTTAGTGTGCAGTATGTGTGGTTCTGTTCCATTTAGTGTGCAGTATGTGTGGTTCTGTTCCATTTAGTGTGCAGTATGTGTGGTTCTGTTCCATTTAGTGTGCAGTATGTGTGGTTCCATTCCATTTAGTGTGCAGTAGGTGTGGTTCTATTCCTTTTAGTGTGCAGTATGTGTGGTTCTATTCCTTTTAGTGCAGTATGTGTGGTTCTAATCCATGTAGTGCAGTATGTGTGGTTCTATTCCTTTTAGTGTGCAGTATGTGTGGTTCTATTCCATTTAGTGTGCAGTATGTGTGGTTCTATTCCTTTTAGTGGGCAGTATGTGTGGTTCTATTCCATTTAGTGTGCAGTATGTGTGGTTCTATTCCTTTTAGTGCAGTATGTGTGGTTCTATTCCTTTTAGTGCAGTATGTGTGGTTCTATTCCATTTAGTGTGCAGTATGTGTGGTTCTATTCCATTTAGTGTGCAGTATGTGTGGTTCTATTCCATTTAGTGCAGTATGTGTGGTTCTATTCCATTTAGTGTGCAGTATGTGTGGTTCTATTCCATTTAGTGTGCAGTATGTGTGGTTCTATTCCATTTAGTGCAGTATGTGTGGTTCTATTCCATTTAGTGTGGTGCAGAATGTGTGGTTCTATTCCTTTTAATTTTAAGGACCCCCATAACTCTGAGAGTGTACAAGATAAATGAATAAAGGATAAACTAAATAAATGGATAAATGATCAACTAAAGGGTCCATTTGGTCCCATTTGTACTCTCAGAGTTACACACCCGTACCCGGGTCCATTTGGAACCCACTCAAGGACACTTTGAGTCCCACTGAGTGTTTCCAGTGAGCCAACATGCACAGTATCATCGGTAACACCTGTGAAGGTGTTAAATGTAGCACTATGAGATTTGAAAGAATGGAAAGTGCTTTTATAAATAAAAATGCATTATTATAATTAGCAGTATATAGTCACACATCATCCCCATCATCTTCATCTGTGCTTTGCAGACCGGAAGGTGGAGACATCATGTCGAGGTCCTCCGAAGAAACGCCAGGCATCGGCCACGCCATAGGCGTGTTTAAATTTGTTCGCGGAGATCACGAAGGGGCAAGATCAACCTTCTACACCGCCAATACAGCCACGGAGGAAGTGGCTCCCGCGTGGGGGGGGATAGCAGGTGCTTGGGTGGGGAAAATAGCAGGTTTTGCGGCGGGGGGGGAAGCAGGTGGACAATCAGGTGCAGCAAAAGCTGGGGCAGCAGGAGTGGAGGTAGGCAATGCTGTAGGCGAAGCCATCAATAAGCTTAAGAAAATATGAGAGTGCCTCGTAACAGTTTGGCTGTGAGTGTGACCACTGATCAGGTAGATTCAACAACGTTGAACGCCTCTGATTAATTAATATTGTTTCGGGCAGGATGTTGAATTTGACTTTCCATTGATGTCCCGTGAGTGAAATGAATACAAATGAAATGAGAGTAAAAGATAAATGAGATAAATGTCCAAGCATTTAATGTGTTGGTCAATGTTTTATACAAATGCTTTAACATTATGTAAATGAACCTGAACATTGGATGGTGTGAAAATAAGTCATGAGGGACATAAAGTCACAAGTTGGATTTGGGGGAATAATGAATATTATGGGAGTGATTTAAAATGTATACATAACACTGTATTGGTGGAAACAGGCTAGTGTTATTATTATTATTATTATATTATTATTATTATTATTATTATTATTATTATTATTATTATTATTATTATTACTGTATTGGTGGAAACAGGCATGCATGTATTTTACTGCATTTGTTCTCATATACTTTGTTTATTTACTCCATTTTGTTTGAGTCATATTTTACTATATGGTCAATGAACTTGTTATGCTAAACTGTCTGCAATTAAAGCACGTCAACAATTACAAATGATTGACTTTGTCACTATTCTTCACGTCAAGGTATTCCATTTCTCTGGTGAATAAATGATGTTACTCGTGGACCGTAAAACAGTTTGGGATTCTGAAAGATCGGTTGGAGATATATCAGCATCCTTTATATATATACAATTATACTTACTGTTTACACTGCCAATATGGAACATTCCATGATTTCAAATTCAACCAGTGGATATATCATATTAACATAATATAATAATAATAATAATAATAATAATAATATTATCATATTATTTATTTCTTGCCAACTGCAACAACAGATAAATATAGATATTATAATTTATATTATATAGATATTATAATATAGATATAACTAAATGTACAGTTTATGTAGTCGTTCGAGGCATGCAGGCCTTGATGGCGTCATAATGCCTGATCCATACTTGGCCAAATATAGCTGATCTACAAGCTCACAATGCATCGTGACACGCACGCGCAGCCAAGCATAAAATTACTTAAAAAAAAAAAAAAAAATCTTATTTCGCCAGGATCTCTTCTCCACTAGTCCCTCCATAATATATTAGTCGACAACATTAACACTGGAGTTGAATTAACATTAGCCTATAACTCACTGCACAGATCACAGGGGTGGTATGGGGACAGTATATTTGTGGTCAAAAATGTTTAACAAAACTGTGTGTGTGTGTGTGTGTGTGTGTGTGTGTGTGTGTGTGTGTGTGTGTGTGTGTGTGTGTGTGTGTGTGTGTGTGTGTGTGTGTGTCTGAATGGGAAGCCCCTGGCATGCAGTGAAATTGACAGAAGCGATCTTTATAATCTTAATACTTAGGGCACAAACCAACTTTTGACTTCTTTCTTACCTAAACGTAGTCCACTTTGGTGGTGCTGCATCGCCACCTCCTGGTCATTAACGTGAACGTCACGTTACCTTGTACACCAGGGAATCATTGAGTCATTGTGGAAAGTTTGTAAATAAATAAAGTCCAGTGTAATCTTTCTTCTTAGCCATGCCTAATCCACCATTGAATAAATAAATAAAAAATCCACGTTAGTCAACTATTAGCCGCAATTTCCAACACCTAGATTTATTTTTTTAAATAATGGGATGAAATCTAGAGTTGCAAAACCCTAGAGTGACATCCCTAGATGAGGGGCAGCGGTGGCCGAACGGTTTGCGGAGCGGTCTTGATACCGGAAGGTCGCCAGTTCGAATCCCCGGACCGGCACGTTCAAATTACCACCGCTGAAGTGCCCTTGAGCAAGGCATTGAACCCCTACCATGAAATGTTCTATGAGCAGGGTGTAGCTGTAAACAAGCATCTCGAGCTTAGTCCACTTCCCTGGGTAAACAAAGAACTTTGCTTTGCTTTGCTAGATTCATCCAATTTGCATTTGCGATCGGCTTGTATTAAACAACGTTAAACTCACCAACGTTGCAGCTATAGGCCTGACTCACACCTTTACAACAGACTGATGTATGCTTGTTGTATGAGATGCATAGCTGATGGAAGCTCGCAATGCATTTCCAATGGGAGTCACATGGTTTGACACAACATTTTGTGTTGTATGAGGGGGTGGGGGACAGTCGAAACACAGCCGACAGCCATACAACAGCTTGTAGTCCAAAATGTTGTATCAAACCATGTGACTTCCATTGGAAATGCATTGGGGCGGCCATGACACTTACATCTTGCTTACATCTCTAGCATGCATCAATGTTGTATGCTAGATCGAAAGGTGTGAGTGAGGCCGTAGGGAAAGCTTGAATGATCCTCTTTCAAACAGCAAAGCTTTTGTTTCATAAAAATCCACCGTAGACATGTGAACAAGACAAGGGAAAAACAAGTCGTGTGGGAGGAGAGCGCTGGTTTTACCTACGTGTGCACCAGGTGTGCATTGCACACGCAGGTAAAACAACCAAAGAAGACGGCCCGTCACACGCAGTTATATGAAACAAGCGCTCTCCCACACTGAGACTCTACCCTTCAAAGCCTGGATATATTTCTACTTGCAGAAAAGACAAAAGAGATTTCAACCGTACTACTACTTTGTACTACTATAGTACTATAGTACTAAAAAAAAGGTTTATGCAAATTGTATGCACATTTATAATAGTTATTAAAATAATAATAATACATTAATAATTTACATTTGGGGGATATCTTTCACAATAACAAATAAAACATGTTCTAGACATTCTAATGATCACAAAACATATATTTTACAGGCATTTACTTGCTTTTTTCAGGGTTAAATGTTAAAGGTCAAAGGTTAACAAAAAATAAAATTTTCAGAGTCCAGAGATTTTGAAGTTGTGTGCATTTCTGTCTCTGTGGGGGGGTATTTATTTATATGCAAATATCATGACCAATGGCATTGTAAAGAACAGAAAAACATTTTTTTTTAAATAAAATGTTGCCCAAAAGCATGGCTGGGGCAACATGGGGCAGGCTGGGCTTCAGTGCATCACAGGACAGTTTCATGTCCAGTGGTGGAAAGTAACCAAGTACTTTTACTTTAGTATTGTACTTAAAACCCATTTAGGCCTGACAAAAAAGGCTTCTATATAAATCATGACAATTGTCTGATAAACCTCATGTTTCTATATCAGTGGTTCTCAACCTTTTCATGTCAAGGAGCCCCAGAATGTTCTGTATTTGGCTGCAGACCCCCATCTGAAAATATGTTGTTCCATTTCCAGGGACTCCCCCAGAAGCAAAGATTTGACTTAAAATGTTTCGCTCTGAAAGAATATATATTCAAAGATTTTCACGATTTTTTCAAAAATAGCAGACCTACAAGCTCATATCGCGGCACTCGGTGCCGCGATATGGCGATATGGGTTCTGCCATTTTTCAATAGCTAAAGTACAACATAATGCTTAAAACACCAAAAGGGGTTCCTGTACAATTTTGAGGTCTGTATTTTGAGTATTTCCAATTTCCAATATTTTACTCCACTACATATTCAGAGCCAAATATTGTACTTTTACTCCACTATATTTATTTGAAAACTTTAGTTACACACAATGTGTCGCAATGCGTCATATTGTGAGCTTGTAGATCTGCTATTTTCAAAATATGTTCATACATTTGAAAACGTGAAAGGGGACATTCTGCATTATCCTGGGTTCAATCTGCACAGTGACTACTTTATACTTTTGATACTTTAAACTAAAGGACAACTTTAGTTTTTTCTCAACCAAGGTTCATGTTTTAGGATGTCGTTAGAGAAAGTAAAAGATGAGCGTTCATTGTTTTTCATTTGCTGCTTTCTTTCATTTTAGCGATTTTAGATATTTTTGACGGGGGGGGGGGGGGGGGGGGGGGACTATGCATGCACCTCAAAGGCCCTTATAAAACAAGGCTCCAGACTTCCCAAAACAAACTGGTCAAGCTACTACTTGGCCTCACTCCCCGAACCCACCTCACTCCTGCCCATTTTGACAGGCTGGAATGGCTTGGGGTTGACGACAGAGTACAACATCTTGCAATGGGTCTGGTCCACAAGATTCACTACACCACCAAGATACCCATGTACCTGTCTAAATACTTCACTAGGACACCCATGTACCTGTCTAAATACTTCACTAAGATACCCATGTACCTGTCTAAATACTTCACTAGGACACCCATGTACCTGTCTAAATACTTCACTAAGATACCCATGTACCTGTCTAAATACTTCACTAGGACACCCATGTACCTGTCTAAATACTTCACTAAGATACCCATGTACCTGTCTAAATACTTCACTAGGACACCCATGTACCTGTCTACATACTTTACTATTACACTTTATTGTTACATCTAGTGTACATACAGGTGCATAAGAGTAACACTTTATTGTTACATGTAGTGTACATACAGGTGCATAAGAATATAGGTACTTGTTGGCTTCCTCCAGACACTGCAGCAGCATAGATAGAGAGCATAACATTCAAAACCACAAACCACAGCAAGCACAGCAAACTAAGGGACAGAATAAAGATTGCAAGAAAGAGCATTCAAAGAGTAAGACAAATAGTAACATGTGCATCAGTGTTGTTTTTGACAGCACATTTTGATTTTTGTTTTAGTCACATTTTTGTCACCTGGTATGTTTTAGTGTTAGTCTAGTTTTAGTCAACTAAATATCATAAGATTTTAGTCGACTAAATCCACAGTTGATTTAGTCGACTTAAATGTAATTTGGCGGGCCTTGATACCGTCGTAATTTCTCACATAAAATAAAATAGCTGATCACACTTAAAATAAAATAACTGATCTACAAGCTCACAGCTTGTAGATCAAGACATTTTAGTCTAGTTTTTATTTGTTGACACAATTGTCAATAGGCCTATATTTAGTCTTGGTTTTAGTCATCGTAGCTTACTTTTCGTTTAGTTTTCCTCAGTGAAAAAAGGTAGTCAACGAACATCCTTTGTCATAGTTTTAGTCGACGAAATCAACACTGATGTGCATGTTTTCCCTGTAGTAGCAACGTTAGGTAAACAGCTTCACAGTAGCCACGCCCACTAGGTTAATTACATTTGAAAAAATTGCTGCTATTTCGTTGTGGGCTATAAGATTATCCTTACTTACATGTATACATATAGGCTACTGTATGTAACAGTATTTTTAACACAGCAAAACACAGCAAAACACACTTCTTTACTTTGTATTTTAAAAGTGCGTGCGTGCGTGCGTGCGTGCGTGCGTGCGTGCGTGCGTGCGTGCGTGCGTGCGTTACCACGTTATGCGTGAGGCGTTATGGCCTAACGCCTAACGCGTTAGGCGTTATGCGTGCGTTATGCGTGTGCGCATTAAGTATGCGTTTTAGATTTCAACCTGTGTTTCTGCCATTGCATGGCAGGCACCCAGAATAACATATAATAATTGTCCATGGTTAACTAAAGGTCTACAAAATGCCTGTAAAAAGAAAAATGCATTATATAGGAATTTTATTAGACAGAGAACTAAAGTGGCAGAAGATAAATATAAAAAATATAAAAATAAGTTAACTAGTATTATAAGGATAAGCAAGAAAGAATACTTTAAGAATAAATTAGATAAGAACAAAAACAATATTAAAGAGATATGGAAAATATTAAACAGTATTATAAGATATGGTGCCAAACAAAACAGCTTGCCTAATATTTTGTTGAGAATGACATTGATAACTACAATATGGAGGAGGCGGCAGATCGCTTCAACCAGTTTTTTGTTAATGTGGGCCCTGATCTAGGCAGTAAAATTCAGGATCGAGGATCAGATGGTGAACATGTGGGGGGAATGGTTGATAGAAATCCTTGCTAAATGTTCTTGAGTGAAGTGAAGGAAATTGAAATTTTGGACATAGTCCAAAACAGTAAAAACAAAACATCTACAGACTATAATGATATTGACATGTCACTGCACTGGTCAAACAGGTCATTGGGGGGATTTCTAGGCCATTTACACATTATGTAATTTATCATTCCAAACAGGTTCATTTCCAGACCAAATTAAAATAGCAAAGGTCATTCCTCTATATAAAAATAGAGGAATGACCTAGATTGCTATTGACCGGGTCCATGAAAATTAATTTCTGGGAGTGACAATAGATGACAGGCTTAGCTGGAAACCACACATTACTAATGTTAAGTACAAAGTTGCTAGAAGTATAGCAGTCATAAATAAGGCAAAGCAGGTTCTCGATCCCAAGTCACTTCACACTCTCTACTGTTCATTAGTATTACCATATTTTCATTATTGTGCTGAGGTTTGGGGAAATAATTATAAAAATTCAGTTCAGTCGCTAGTCATACTACAAAAAAGAGCAATAAGAACCATTCACAAGGTCAGCTATCTGGAACATACAAATTCTCTATTTTTACAGTCAAAACTGCTAAAATTCACTGACATAGTAGCTTATCAAACAGCAATAATAATGTATAAGGCTAGGAACCACAATTTACCAGCAAATATTCAGAATTTGTTTCAAGATAGGGAGGGGGGTTATAATTTGAGGGAAATGTTTTATTTCAAAACGTTAAACAGAAATAACACAATGAAAGGTTTTTGTGTTTCGATTAGGGGTGTAACACTGTGGAACAATTTGAGGGATGAGCAAAAACAATGTTCTAGCATCAATCTGTTTAAAGTAAGGTATACAAATATGGTTTTCACAAAATACAGGGAGGAGGAAAATGGATAATTCAGGTGCTTATGTGTTTAAAATTGATATTTTTCACATGTATGTCGCTTTCTGTCGCTCTGTGATCTTGCTTGAGCACAGCTAGTGTGCACACTCTCATAATTAATGGTACTTACTTATAAAGGTCACTTTTATACCACCAACATATACGTGTTTTTTTTCGTATATATTTGATATTGAGTTGAAGCACAGAAGTCAGCGAGTAATTATTAAATTACAGAGGGGTGGGAGTATATACGTTTTTACTTCTTCTCACTCCTTTTCGGATATGCTTAGTCTCTTTTTTTGTCTTTTTCTTTGTTTTGTTTTCTTATATTTTAAGCTATTTATTTTTAAGTGTTTTTCCTAATACAAAGAACTGTTCTGTTTTATTTATTTTATTGCATATTCGAAATGAACATGACAAACAAACAAACAAAGGGTACTATGCTATGACATGCAGCTCTGTGCAACCCTCCCCATGCCATCAATGCATCAAAGGGAAACTGGTCACATCAGACTCTTTAATCACATTCTGTCACGTTCTGAATTAGGCTCACATCTGTGAAGAGAATGAGGTACCAATGGTGGAACTGCCAAATCTGGTGTTCTCTGGTTTACGGTGCTGGGCTATGAGCACAGGCCCTCGATCATGCCACCTTCATGGAGTCTGTTAGACTGTTTCTGATAGTTTGGTCAGAAACATGCACACCCTAGCATGCTGGAGGTCAATTTGTCACCCGTCCTAGGCTATGGGCAGTGGCCTCCCATTCTCGCACAAAGGAGCAGATACAAGGTCCTGCAGTTGGGTTGATAATCTTCAATGGTCCTTTCATGCTGTACAGTAGCTCTATCCTTAACACGCTATGTCACAGAGCTACTGCAGAGACTATGGGCCCAATTAAGCAGGTGAAATCATATTACATATCATATTACAGTTTTTAAGAGGTGGAGGCGTGGGCAATGTCATATTACAATTATGGGCATGGTAAGAAGCGCTTTCGACACCCCGTGGTGTGAGCAAAACGGCCTTGAATTAGTCATGGGAGTGTTTAAGGGAGTGTTTAAGGCTTACCCAATCAACATGTCCGTACTATTCTCTTTACGAGTCAGCTGATGTCCTCATACGGAATGCCGCCTCTGCAAGTGGTATTACATTTCTGCAGGCTGGCACCATAGACATGACATGACTTTGTCACATTTGGGTTAATTATTCCTATTGCACTGCATGCTGTCACCTTTATGCCTCAAAAGAACAGATCCACAAGCTGTCACAGCCATGATGTGCATAGCTTGTAGGCCTATGTCTCTATTTTGTTAAGTAACTTGCAGTGTTAATTGGAAAGTCATTACAGCGGCGCAGCCATATGCTAAGGGAGGGAGATATACGCACATCATCACTTCATTGTCTCCACCAGGCCGAAGGCATGGGGAGAGAGTGCACTCCGTCCGTCCGTCCGTGTGTCCGTGTGTCCGTGTGTCCGTCCGTCCGTCTGTGAACAGCTAATCTCCGGCACTGTTAACCCGGTCGATGCCACATTTTGCACACACACTCCCTGGATGCCAACGATGAACCTCTGCCCCAAAAGTTCCAGAACGGCCTGTTATAGCGCCACCAGGAGGCCGCTTTGTGCAAAACAAGTTTTTGGACAGTACAACTACAGATTTTGTCCAAACATCACGCAAATTGGTACACAGTCTCTCTAGAGCCATTCAACAAAACGGGCTTTTCAGATTTCTCAGACTCCATCCTGATTGGCTAAGATTGGCTTCCAAAGTTCGCAGGAGTGCTCAGTTTCAAACAAAATGCTGCAAATCATGAACACATTGTGTGATTTCCGTGAAATTGCGCACGCACATTCCCACTAGGCCGAGGAAGAAATGCCACGTGAACATTTTCAACTCAGCCTCATGGTGGCGCTATAACTGGCCGAAAAGTGTTTTTACCTCCAACTGCACGGATTTGTGGATAACTTTGTATGCCAACTCCCTAGAGGCCAAGGAAAAACCTTTGCCTGGAATTTTTCACATCTGCTCTTTATAGCGCCACCAGGAGGCCGACATATGTAAAACACATTTTCTAATATTACTCCTTCAGATGTTATCCAAATTTCACGCAAATCGGTACACATGCTCTCCATAGTCATGTGATCAAGACGGCTTTGTTTGATTTCTCATAATCCACCTTCATTGCCTACGATTGGCTTCTAAACTTTTCAGGAGTAGCCCGCTTTGTACCCGTTTTGTACAAATCGCCACAACGACTCAACGCAGTGTCCGATTGCGGGGAAACTGTGCATGAAGAAATGCCACTTGACAGTTTTCAAATCAGCCTCATGGTGGCGCTACAACAGGCCAAGCCACGTCACACACACACACACACACACACACACACACACACACACACACACATTTATATTGCTCCTAAACATTTTGCCAAACATCACACTCACACTCCTATCCTCCTGGTGGAGACCTGTGCCCAGAAGGGCACTTTTTCTAGTTTGTTTCTGTTCTAAGCATGAAAAACAGCTGTAAAAATCTTTATTCTAGTTAATTTGATTCATAAATGAATAACTAAGCCTTTGAAATGGCACCTACCTATACCTTTCAGATCGGAATGGAACTGCGAGTAGATACGCAGCATATGGCTGGCAAATTGGCAATCCATGCGTATGTTCCCAGAATCGTCTAACCCCGAACATACAAGTTCGTTTGATATTGTTTAATTCGATAAAAATAGAACCATGTACCATACAGCGAATGAAAGCAAGATTCCTAAGGAATATGGGGATTTTTACATTTTAAAAAACGGTTGAGAAATGAGAGAACCATGAGTGTTTATAATATCAAATATTATAATAATAATATGAAAGACAAACGGGCTGTGAAGAGCTCACCATCCCGACAAGGAGGAAATATAGCCTATAGTGCATGCACATATATGCACTGTTGCACACACGCTCTTTATTTGTTTCTATTGAAAAACACCAGTAAAATAACGTTTATTTTATTTTATTTCATTCGAGTCACGACGTATGGCATTTCGACGTATGCCATACGTGCGCCATGCGTAATGCTGCAGCCCCAATGTTATGGTCTTCGCTCGTAGCATTTTATTGAAGAAGAATTGAGTCGGGTGTGATACAGCGTATGAAAGCAAACTTCTCAATGATTATGGAGATGTTTTAATTTTTAAAAAAGGTTGAGAAATGAGCGATATATGACCCTTTACAATCTCAACGTTTCAACAGAAAGCCGCCCCTCTGTTGCAACAGCAGGCGAGCTGTTGCCATGTCTCATAGAAACAAGTAAATAGGTCTATAAAAAATAATCCCAAAAGAAGCGCATATAACAGGGGTCTGCAACCTATTTTAAATTAAGTGCCATGTTTTTATTTTCTAGATAGTGAGTCTGCCATATCAAGATTAATTTTAATGACACCACATTCAATTTCCAACATATTTTGATTGTCCACAAATATAAAGTTCTTCCTTCTTTTTAAATATTTTCTTGCACATTGTTATAATGATCATTATAAATATATATCCCCCTGCAGTCAGAGTTCATAGTTTTAATGAATGAATGTGATGCATTGTGAGCTGGTAGATCTGCTATTTTCAAAAGTAATCTTGGAAAAAAGTGACAATTTTATTGAAACATTTAAAAACACAAATCTGTCATGGGGGTCACTGGCCCAAAATATGTTTGGATTAGCCGTCCTTAGTTGGGCAAATGCATTCATCTGGGGGTCCTTGACATGGGAATGTCGCTGTGTGAGGATCACTGGTTTAAACAACATTAGGAGAAAAGCCCAAATAAGCACTTTAGAAACAAGAAAAGCAACCACAACTACCAATATTTACAAGCAACTTTACAGAAAAAGAAGCCGCTTATAATAAACAGACATGGCAACACATGGCAACACTCCAGCAGCGAGCCGCTCCACTCCAGAGCCGCTCAAGTGTAAAATCAAACCGTGCTTTTTGCATTTAAGAGGTGGTCAGACCCAGGTGGAATCGCTATGCGCCACAAAGTGGTTTGAGTTTCGGGCCTTTTGCAGTCTTTAGGGAATGCAACCTCCTGCCTGAGGAGGTAAAAAGACTGCGGCCTGGGTGTGCGGGGTCACTAGCCATGATCTTCCTGGCCCTCCTCAAAGCCCTACTCACCCCCCCCCCCCCCCCCCCCACACACACACACACACACATATACATAATTATCACGCACGCACGCACGCACGCACGCACGCACGCACGCACGCACGCACGCACGCACACACGCACACACACACACACACACACACACACACACACACACACACACACACACACACACACACACACACACACACACACACACACTACCTGAATATTCCTAAAATTGCTATTGGTTGGTCTAGGTTCAGTTGCCTACCACCTTGATACAAAATAAAATAAATCTCGTCTCGGACCCTTGGAGGACTCTATTATGCATTATACTAAAAAGAAAGGGTTGATTTCATATTTTTATGATACTTTACTTCTACGACAAACACAATATCGTTAATGTGGCTGGGAAATGGGAAAGGGACTTTCACACTGAGTACGATGAAGATTGTTGGTCTGAATGCATTAAATCTTCTCAGTCTACTTTTCTAAGTAACAGGTTCAAAGAGATGCAGTATAGGATACTTCATAGACAACACAGAACACCTGAAATTTTGAATAAAATTGATCCCAGTACGTCCCCATTGTGCATTAAATGCACAAAAAGTGGTTGGTACGTATATACACTGTTTCTGGTAATGTCCCAAGATAGCCAGGTTCTGGTCTTGTGTGACAAAATAATTGAGTTCAATTATGAAGTCTACGATCTGTAAAGATCCTGGGCAATTTGTATTAGGGCTGCCATCCAAATTTGGGGTGCTAGATCCTAGAAGGGCTAAGCTACTTAATAAGCTTATCTGTGTAGCTAGAAAATGTATTTTGTTTAATTGGATTCACGAAAAACCTCCATCAGTGACTCAGTGGTATAGAGAAATCTACAGAGTACTCCAATGGAAAGGCTCAGTGCCAAATTAAAAGAGAGAGAAAATAACTTTATGAATATATGGCAACAGCTGATAGATTACTTTCCCAGGGATCTATCTACTGTGATTTATAAAGGAAGTGATTCATTGGATTGGAGAGCCCCAGCTGTACTCTTGCAATTTGCCTTCTGATGTGCCCATGTGTGTTGCGTATGTATATATATATATATATATATGTGTATATATTTGTATTTATATATTTTTCCCTAATGAATAACTGACTGTATTGTGTATGTGCTGCTCGCCATTTTCCTTTGTTTGTTTGTTTTGTTTTGTTTCTGTGCTTTTTGTTTTTCTTGTCTATTTTATTGTATTGTGCTTATAATTTATACCTTTCATTCATCTTTATGTGAAAACATAAAAATTCAATAAAAAGTTATTTAAAAAAAAAAAAAAAATGTTTTATTGCTTTAAGCATATGTAATTCATATAGTTCAAACAAGCCTCTAATTCATTAGATTATTTTTAGAGTCCAAGTGTGTGTGTATTATATTATATTATATTATATTATATTATATTATATTATATTATATTATATTATATTATATTATTATATGTGTGTGTGTGTGGGGGGGGGGGGGGGGGGGGGGGGGGTGAATGTCAGGCATATTTTGGTAAAAAGTGCTGTTCAGGGCTTCAAGCATTGTTAAGGACTCCAAATAGATCATTGCTCAGGGGGCTTCTCCAGAGGAGGAGTGATGAGAGGCCATACTCTAGGCCCTTTCTGAAACCAATCCCTTGACCTCTCGGGAGGTTCCCTCGTCAGGAAGTGCCCCTCCAGCTGAATCAAGTTCCCTTGATTAGGGTGCTGGGTATAAAAAACAGTTTGAAATACACTCGCCCTCCTTGTGCAGAGACAGGAAACAGACACCATCATGCAATTGTGTTACCTGTTATTTTGTTTGTACAGTTATATAGACCAATTATTTGTTTACAAACATTGGGACTGGGCGCACGGGTGACTGTTTCATGTAATCAATTCCCAACAGATCTCCAAACCTGTTGTTTTGGGGAGCACTGGTTTCAGTCCATTCAACCTCCTCGTGAGTTGGCTAGTGAGATGCACCCTAGGAGACATTTATACTTCAAAGCCCAACTGTATTGCGCACAGAGAACAGCTGATATACAAGCTCACATCGCATCGCAGATGCGACTGTTGTGAGCGTAGAGGTCTGCGTGCGCGACACCATCGCGGGACGAAGCATAAATTATACTTGATGGGCTGCAGGAAAAGTTCTAACTGCACTCACGTGCAGTTAGCCGTGCACAAACAGGCTCTGTTGCCGTAATCATGAGCGCACCTCCCGCTGTTTTGAATTGCTATTATTGTTCAAACACAACAGAAACCAAGGATTATATATTTCAAGGGCGAGAGATCCTAATCATTCTTCCTCCACACTGGGAGAAAAACAGCATCTGAAAGTTTGATGGGGCATTTTTTACACGTGAGTGCAGTTAGAACTTTTCCATTGCATCTTATGAGAGGTGGTGTTCTTCTGCTGCCTTTATGCGCGCGCATGCCGTTTCTTATCAGTGTGACGTCGTCTGATAAGGCGTCTATTGCATTGCATCGTGTATGTTTGTGTGACATGTGGATTTCAATAATATGGAAAAAGGAAATACAGCGTGACTGTCAAAAAGGACATGTCATATGGTGTTTATAAATAATTGTGTTAAAAGTTGTTTTGTTTGTGTGGTTTCATTCATAGTTTTTCACGGTGGGGTAAATAAAGAGCCCTTGTGAATCAGTTGGAGCGTTGTCTATTCTGCATCAGATGAAGATTGTTTAGGAGCAGTTTATTTATAATTTATTTGTGGTGGTACTTACATTTGTAGGTCGCGGTTTCCATGCGGACGGAGAGCAGGGCTGCACAAGGCAATCGAGTCTAGATCGGCACAGACTCGCTCTTGAGGGCTTTATAAGCCACTTCCATTAAAGGCTGCTTGGTTTCGGACGACACTTAATATGGCGCAGCCTCGCGTGAACGCGCATATCGAGGGCAAGTGTGTAGGGCGAGGAGCTGGTTTCAGAAAGGGGGATATGGGAGAGGCACCATACGCTAATCACCAGTGCATTGAACCCACCTGGTCTACTCTCTACTCTGAACCGGAGGAATACATTTCTGCGTAGAGACCTACCTGTAACTTGGAACTTTGGAAGGTAAGTTGGCATTTTGAGGATGTACTTGAAATCAAAGTAAAATGCAAGACAAGCAATTAGGGTGCAAACATGTTTTGGTTACATTAGAGATTAAGTGTTTTTAAATAATTGTGTTTAGTTTTATGCTCAGCCAGGGTCAGGCCTAGCACCGATACGTGCCCTCAGTCAGGCCTAAATCCTACCTATATCGAACTTGTTAGCTAAAATACTATTTATTTTCTTCTTGTTGTGCAAAACGGTGTCGTGGTGAAACGAAGCAGATGTACAATCAGTGTGAATGTGTGATACACTCCATCCTATCTCATTATGAGAGGTTCCAAACGGAGCTATAACTACATGATCCATGAAGCTTGTAGGCCGAGGCTGTTTTGCTTCGCAACAACATCGTGATCATGATTTAACATTACTGAACTCATCATGGCTTTGTGTCAAACGCTGATTTAGTTTTTTTTTATCCATGTTTCTCCGTAAGCCATGACAAAGCCCAAGAAGAAGACATGTCAGTGTGGCCAAGTCAACAATGCCAACAAAAAGTTTTGTGACCGCTGTTACCTTTCCCTCACAAACGGGAAGAAGAAGGCAAAATAATCGGATTTCCAGGCAGAAAAATATGCTGCGACAATCAAAAAACATAGGAACGGCAGCAGAGTTGTTGCCTCAGCCCATAAAATGGTAGGCATAATGGCTTTTTAAATTGTAATTTTAATAAATGTTTAATACAGGGTCTTGTGTACAGTACAGGTCCTCATTAAAGAAACATTCGTGGTCAGGGTCCTTTACCTCAGTGGTTCCCAAAACAAATTCACGTCAAGGACCCCCAAATTGAGACTAATTAGCCCGCGGACCCCCCATTTGAAAACATGCCAGGGAGTCAGGGACCCCTCAAAGAGAAGATGTTTACAGCTCTAGCAGTAATTCTCAACCAGTTAAATTTGAAGGACCCCTAGTTTGACATGCATTAGTCTATGTATGGACCCCCATTTAATGGCATTTCTACCTCTGGGACCCCCAATGTATATTGTAAAGTCAATGTTAATTTAACTGAGTGTACAAATGGACAGTTACAGACCCATAAGGGTCAATTTTGTTCCAAACTATCATTTAGCTGGGGACCCCCTGGAACTCCCTCAAGGACCCCCTTTGGGAACCACTGCTCTATACTGCTCTACCTCATTGGTTCTCAAAGGGTCCTTGAGGGAGTTGCAGGGGGTCCCCAGCTAAATGATAGTTAGGAACCAAATGGACACTTATGGGTCTGTAACTCTGAGTGTACAAATGGACCTGTTAGCCATTTGGTTCCATTTGTACACTCTCAGAGCTACATTAACATTGAAATATAAATTGGAGTCCCAGAGATAGTAATGATACAGGGGTCCTGGCCTAATGCATGTCAAACTGGGGATCCTTGAAACTAAAATGGTTGAAAATCCCTGCGTACAAAATATGTCTTATGGGGGCCCGTGGGCTAATAAGTGTCAATTTGGGGGTCCTTGACATAAAAAAGTTTGAGAACCACTGTTCTACCTTTTTAATGGCAAGGACCCCTTAGCTGAGAGAGAGATGTAGTAGGGACCCCCGCTACAGATTAAACTTGTTAATAGATGTCATGGATACAGCACTATCATCAGTGTTGTTTAACTAGTGTATCTTTTGTTTACACAATATATTTTATATTAATTTTGGATATACAAGATCTTAATATTTTGTAATTGTATATTAAGATATTTAATCACTTCAGTCATTAAATACTTCACCTTGGTCTACACCCTTTTGAAAACCCATGTTCTTGAGAACACTTTTTACATAGTTTCTTATGTGCTTGAAGATGCTGTGTGCAAGGTAATTACTCCTAGGTTATCAGTGTCTAATTATAAACATTTGGAAGCAAGGAGTGTTCTAATGTGTGCATGTTAACCTTTTGTGTACTTGTAGGTGAGCAAGCTTCATGCTTTGGGATACCACCCAATTATTTTCATTGGGAGGAAAACGTGGGTCAACACCACTTTCAATGCCGAGACGATCACTAAAATCTGTCCTGGAGGGGATGGTCCAACAAAACCATTCTTGGAGAAGATGACCAGGGCGTATGTGCACGTCATAAGTAAGGCACAATTCAATTGATTTTGAGTGTGCTGTCATTGGCCGCGTTTCCCGTACAGATTTCTTACGCATCTTCTTCATCTTCAAAGTTCTACGCACGCGCATAGGGCTCTAGGCTTCTGTTTGCGGCCCTCTAGGCCGCAAACAGAAGCCTTTCTGCTGTCTAATTGGCTGCATGGGCAGCGAATAAGACACCATGTCCTTTTTTGGGAAATGCCATCAAACACGACAAGATAGACATAGAATACCTAGATAGAGCACAGCCTTACGTGTCATAAGGCCACCTGCATGAATGAATTTAGAAGCAACCCCGTTTTTCCTAAAGCCTTTTTAAATATAAAAATGTCGTAAATAAATTAATATTTTTAGCATCATCTAGAGAATTTCAGCCATCTTGCCATATGTTTTATATTTCTTTTAGAATTATTGGATTACCCGTGACAGCACATTTAGGAAAATGCAGCTATTATAACTCCATGCGTCGTCTTCATTTTGCTGCCATGGCGCAGTATATGAATGGAGTAGGCTAATTCTTTTTTTGGAAAGGCTCGCCACCAAACATGCAGTCATCTTTTTTTAGTATGGTAAACAATAAACATTGCAGGCAATGCATTTTGATTTAATTGTAAGAGGGAGCGTATCAACACACATGTGTAACCACTACATGCAGTGCACGTGAACTGTGCTTGAGCATTATATGCCGATGTTAGCATCTCACTCCATATCATTTAATAAAAGCATATAAAAAACATGAATTATACACCCAATGAAAATTTACACTTCACGGATTATAGGCCATTTGGAATTAGAACAATCGGTTGAAGATTGCCCGAGTATAGGACGATTTAAATATCAACTTTGTGGTTGCGCTGAGGCAGTGAGGACCTGCGCACCGAAAATGCATGATCTGCAATTAAGCTCACAAAGCGCTGTCATGCAACACTTGGAGCTTGTAGATACACGGATGACAATAAACATTTCACAGAATACCGTATAGGCCTATACCACTTTGAATTAAAACAATTGGTTGTGCATAGGCTGCATAGGCACGTAGCCAATATTTATTTTATGGATGTGGAGCCGCGGAGGACTGGTGTTGCGCTGTTGTTAGGTGAGTGGCGTGCGGAGATCTGCAAACTCAACACGGTGAACACGCATTTAATAATATAAATGAGGGCTGAGGCTGATTAAGTTTGCAAATAACGGCCCATGGGCGGTTATATGGACGATATATATATATATATATATATATATATATATATATACTCTTTTTTTTCTCTCTCTCACCCTCTATAGCGCGCAGTCTCTCTCTGTCTGTCTGTGTGTCTCTCTCTGTCTCTCTCTCGCGCTTTAATCATAAAATGGTATAGTTATATTATTTCTATATAGTCCACATTTATGTCTGCCTGGCTCAGCTGGTTCGGGTCTCTCGGAATGTCGGAAATAATCGAATTTCGGTCGGACTCGGCGCAGGAATTTGAAAGAAATCTCGGAACGGGTCGGAATCGGACGAAATTGTCACGGATCCATTCGGGTTCGGTTTAACTATTTGAAAATATTTTCGGAACGGGTCGGAAACGGTAACATGTCACAGATTAATTTAAAGAGTAAAGATGGCCTACTGTCAGCTGTCCAGCAGTCCAAATATTATTAAATTAAATTTCAGAATGGTAGAACAGAGGCCTACCATATACCAGGCCTCAAGCCTGAGGCCTATACCAGGCCTGAGGCCTACCATTGCGTGGCACGGAACGTCTATGTTCACAGGCGTCATGCTTCACTGCGCGTGCCTAGAACTTTGCTCTTAAGAAGATGCGTAAGAATAATCCTTTGAGAAAACCGGCCATTGTTAGTGACTAGACCGGTGCCCGGCTGTACAGCACTTTCTATGAAGTGTGCTACATAATCTCAATGTGACGTCATGGAATCTACAGGTGAGGGGACTTGGGCTCATTAGGTCCACTGGTAGAGCCTGACCAGAGCCTTAGGCGCGCATCTCGTGCTTGTTCTGACTCCACTCCATGTGCACGGTGTTGTGCGTCACGCATCCGTTTGCAGTAGGCTCGGGTACCTTTGAGCATGTTGGCATGAACAAAGGTGGTCTGTAACTAGTACCAGTAAGACGCCCCCTAAAGGGCGAGGTCGTGCATACATACACACGTACAGAGACTTGGTGCATTTATAGATTGATAGATATACATGCTGTGTTGTGTATTGTCAAATTCACCCCTTTGTATCTGTGTTGCATTGTGAGCTTGCCAATTGGCTATTTCCGCTGCATGGCATGCTCACTGCTCACGCCACTGTTCTAAATGAACCCCATAATCAGCCCCATAATTAAATCAGCCCAAAGGTTCATGTCTTTCCATTTTCTATACTAAATGTAGTGTTATTTTGATTGATGTCTAACAGATGTTAATTATTTACCTGTTATCCTAGTTTCTTTGAGGCTCTACATCAGGGGTGCCCAAAAGGTAGATCACGATCTACCAGTAGATCACAAAGGCTGTGCAGGTAGATCACATGACATGTCCCTAAAACATATATCATTTAAATAAAATAATATATAATTTGGCATCTGACACTTGAATTAATGAAGGTGACTTGATTGATTGACATCAAAAAGGGCAAACATCACAAAAAATATAACTATTTCCATTTCCCCCCCTTTATTTCCAATTCCAAGTGTGTTTGTCATGTTATGTAACTCCAGCTCAGCTTTTCCAAAGCCCCCTCAGGTAACATGTAACTACATTGTTCTCTCTGCACTCTTATGTGATCAGAATGCCACAGACGAATAACAGTCTAAGTCCACACTATTGATCCATAATGTATAAATGATAGATAAGGGTTCAGGACAACGAGGCCTTTTCGTGGAGGGGTCAGATTGAAATTTGGACTTAGACTGTTTTTCGTCTGTGGTCTGTTGACTTGAGTTCATGCTTATTCTGCTTATTAGAGTACAGGCTTTAGTTTCAACATACTATTGGTCCGACTGTCCTTGGACCGACAACCTACATCAAACATTCACCTAACCATAACCGCATGTCGGACCTTTGGTGCGTCTGCATCCTGAGCATTCCAATCTTGCACCTCTGCATGAAAAGCATCTGCTAAATGCAATAATTATAAATTGATTGATATGCTTTATTTGTATGTATTTCAGCTTCTGAAAATATGCAGCAACCAGGTGCTTCCACCAGTCAGCCAAGTGGAGCTGTCTCCCCCCCTCCTCTCCCCAATCAAGAGCCAGCGAACATGGAGGAGAGTCAGGAGGAGACCATTACTCTGACCACTGTTCCCATATCTCCTCAAACCCATATTAAGACACACAAGTCAAACTTTGTTCATTGTCGGTAGGTAAATAAGAACAAAATTGTGTAATTGCAGAGAAAACAAATGTAGCGCTTTGCAGAAGTTAATTTTGGCATGTTTTTTATGTCAGCTCGGTAGTGATCAAACCCCCTTATTTTGTAGCATTTAAGTTTTCACTATATCAGCATGTCATTCAATAAATGAATAGAATATTATAATGCAATATAATTGTAATAAACTAACTTGCATACAAAACATTTCAGATTCTCACAGGATGCAGCGCGCAGAAGTAACTACTCTCTCTCCTTCCTTATCTCCCTCTAACAGCTCCACAGTATACACCTCCTCCTCTCCTCCACACTCGTCCTTCGGGTTACAGAACTACCTGGAGAACTTCTCCTTATGTGGTCCCCTAATGGACGTCCATTCTGCCACAACCCACGCCTCACCGTCTCCTGTGCAGCCAAAAATGAACAAGAGTATGTATTATTAATTACCCACACTTTGATTGGCAAGCAGTGATGTGCAGCAAAACTAGTTGGCTGATTATCTGCAAAATCATCACCATAATACATGTAGACCACTGGAATTTATGTTACTTTGTACAACACAGGCGTGTCTCCAGAACCCTCTCCCAGACCCAGTAACCCTGTGAGAGGACGTCGGCAACACAAGAGAAAGCGAGGTATGTTGGTGAAGAGATTAAAGTGTTACTGCTGAGCTTGACCATCTGTGGTATTCCAGCAGTCTGTTCAAGATTATTTGCCTTGATGGAAATGCCTGGTCATCCGAAGACCTCTGGTTACGAGCCGGCACATAATTGAATTAGGAGCTCAGTTAACAGTAGGTAGCTCTGTGCCACTTTAAAAGAAAGCAAGCCTTAAAATGGATTCTAAAGGTTACTGGAACATTGTAAATAAGTAAAGAATGATGATGACGTATGCTGTGGAAAATGGTTGGAAATAACGTATACATGATTTGAACATAGAAGGTAGCCTACATCATTATCAGACCTAACTTTGTACCACTTGTTGAAATACTAGGCCTTAAGTATCAGAATTATCGGGTGGCGCAGTGGTAAAGAACCATGTTCTAGCAACAACATGGGCATTGTGCCTGACTCACTTCCGACACAGTGCCACGATGTTGCACGGCTGCTGGGTCACCAGCCGGTCATCATCAGCCCGGCCACTGAATCTGATGTTAACCCATTTAGAATAGCAGATGTATAGTCCTATACAAGATCATTGGCACGTGCTCGACAATTACAATTTACAATTTATAATGCAACTATACATATAAACTTTACTATACTTATATACTATAAAGTGCTATGACTACATACAATGCAATTCTAGTGCTGTCTACATCACATGCTATAAGTCTGTATAAAATGCTATCTAAGTCTACAAAAGTGCTATCTAAGGGGATAGGGTGAGTGCTACGGGCCATGATGGAGTCTCGAGCTTGTAGAGCTGCTATTTTTTTTTAAACGTTTTTTTAACTCATATCTTAGCTTCTGGGGTGGGGGGTCGGCGGCTAATATAGACTATAAAATTGTGGGGCTCCTTGACATGAATTAGTTTGACATATAGAAACATGGGGTTTTTCAGAAAACTGTCATGATTTAATGTGAAGACATTTTGTAGAATATATATCAGGTCTTGGCTACTTTCAAACCGGTGGAGCAGAGGGTCACTGTCGCCCCCTGCAGCCAGCTCAAAGAATTAACCTTATTCTCCCCATACTCTGTCCCCTGTGTTATTGCTGCAGTGGTGGAAAAAAATGAACATTTTACTTCACAGTAGAATAAGGGTACATTTCAAACGGAAGCCAATACAAAAACTGTTAGGCTACTGTGGACAACAAGTGTGTCCACCACTTTCAATTCATCGGAACATTTAGAGACGTACAAGTATACGTACTTCAATAAAACACTTCAATAAAAGTGTTAATATAGTATTATATAGGCTAGTTCTCTAGCTGTACTTAACCCATTCTGTACGGGAACCCCTTTTGGTGTTTCAAGCATTATGTTATACTTTAGCTATTGAAAAATAGCAGATCTACAAGCTCAAAGCGCGGCACCGAGTGCCACGCTACAAGCTTGTAGATCTGCTATTTTTGAGAAATCGTGAAAATGTGGCGCAAATCTTTGAATATATATTCTTTCAGTCTTTCAATCTTTGCTTCTGGGGGGTCCCTGGAACAACATATTTTCAGATGGGGGTCGGCGGCCAAATAAACCTTGGTGTGGTTGTTATGTGCAATGTCCATTACACTCTCGAGAGTTACATTATTCTTAAACATCTGCATTACTTAATTTACAAGCATTCTACACAATTAGAGAATTGTTATTTTGGTCAACATTTGCCTGTTAATATCTGGTGGATTGTCTTTTCACAAATGAAATGAATGCTCTGCTTCGTTACACTCTAGCCTAAACCCTGGTGGTGTCGTAAGGCCTGGTTTACACAGTGCTTATAGCTGTGTGCCAAACAGTGTTGTTTTTGTCGACTAAACCAAGACGAATTTTTTTTGTCGACTACCTTTTTTTACTGACGAAAACTAAATGAAAACTAAGCTATGGCGAAAGACTAAATATACTGACAATTTAGTCAACAAATAAAAACAACTAAAATGTTAGGAAGGACAAGAGATCCAGTATAAGTCATTTTACACTTGGTTGCATGCTGAAAATAGCCGGCTATTTTCACCAAGTTACATTACGACGGCATCAAGGCCCGCCAAAACAAATTTTAGTCGACTTAAATCGACTAAAATCTTATGACATTTAGTCAACTAAAACTAGACCAACACTAAAACGTTCCAGGTTAAAATGTGACTAAAACCAAATGAAAACCTTTCAAGAGACTATGGCTAAAACTAAAATCTAAATGTGCTGCCAAAAATAACACTGCTTTGGAGTTGCCCAAACTGCAAGTGCACATTTGTGTGCATTAGGAGTCTGCTATGAACATAACACGAGATATATAGCTAGATAGCTATAAACACTATTCCCGGTCGGTGGACTTCAAAAGGCAGCCAATTAGCTACTAAAAACGTTATGCAAATCTCGGCCAATCACAGCGGAAGTTAGGTAGGTTACTCCGGAAGAATAATAATAAAAAAGTGTGACAATAACTATAGTCTGTTTGGCCTTTGGGCAACCACACTAATAATAATAATAATAATAATAATAACTAGAAAAGTCGCAATTTTTGAAAAATTGCAAAGTGTGGTTGCCGCAGTCGCTTACATAGGCCCCTCCCTAATTTCAAACTTCTATAACGCTTGAATAGTTTGGTCATCCTCCCCTTCAATGGAACTCATGTCTTTATAAACGTAGATTGGTTACGTAACTAACAACAGCCAATTAGCTGCTACAAACGTTATGCAAAGCTCGGCCAATCACACCGGAAGTTCGATTCGATTATTCGATTACTCGATTCGATTATTCGATTACTCCGGAGGAAAAAGAAAGTGTCAAAATAACAATAGTCTGATTGCCCTTTGGGCAACCACACTAATAATAATCTAATCTCGAAATGATTTAGCTTTGATCATGTAACTTGCCGTCATCATACGTCATTGCGAGGCAGCACTGACAAGGAGCTGACACAATCACTGTCACATAGCACATCAGATCTCCATATATGGAGCTGACCTGTTCTGATGTTCCATATGTTGATCTGACCACATCAAACCCTGTACACCCTGTACACTCTCCGTATATGGCCAGACCTCATCAAACCCTGTACACTAAAGACACTGCCCCCGCTGCCACCCTTAGATCTCCATATATGAAGCTATTCTGACATTCATTCCATATGTTGATCTGACCTCATCAAACCCTGTACACTCAAGACAGTTCCGTCCGGTCCTGCATGAGCCATTTGGTGCCCTAGGCAGGCGCGGTACCCCCACCCCCCCTTCAATCCATGTGAAAACGGCCTGTGTGTAAGGTTTGTTTTATTTCCATTAACTACTCCTCCCTCTCCTCTCCTCTCGTCTCCAGCCATCAGTAGATTGTGAAGTGATGAGAAATCCCGCCCCAAACAGACCTGAAGTCCCGGAGAAGAAAATGGTATGAACACAACAATTATTTATTTTTGAACACATTTCTACATAATTCAAATAAACAAACTAGTCTAATTCTCATCTCTATTCTAGTAGCTTCATGGAATAAATTGTGGCCTACTTGCAGTGTTGCAATAATATTGTAGTTTTACTCCACTACATGTATTTGAAAACTTTAGTTACTTTGTAGATTTTGATTATTATTACAAAACATACACAACTTATGTCCTATATTTCTATATTGCAGTATTGATACTTTAACTTAATTAAAAAATGAGAGTACTTTTCCCAATTCCCACCACTGCCTACTTGTAACTTGTAAGTAAGTGTCCACTGGTGTTGGGTGAAATCAACCCTCAACGGCTTCTGACAGACATATGGGAGGGGGTGGGGGAGGGAAGCCTCGAGCAACCTTATCGTGTACTGGGTGCAACCCCGTGGAGTCCACCTTGTGCCCTAGGAAAATCACTTCCCTGCTCATGAACATGCACTTGGTCCTTTTTAAGCGCAATCCAGCCTGTTCCAATCTTTTGAGCACCTCCTCCAGGGTCTGAAGGTGCTCTCTGTCATTTCGCCGTCAGGAGGATGTCATCCAGAAAGACTGCCACGTTCGGAAAACCCCTTCCATAGTGCGCTGGAATATAGCAGGGCTCGAGGAGACCCCGAAAGGCAACACATTGTAAGTGAACAACCCTTTGTGGGTGTTTATAGTCACATACTTTTTTGACTTCTCCTCCAAGGGGATCTGGTGGTATGCATGGCTCATATCCAGCTTGGTGAACTTTTGCCCCCCTGATAGACTAGCGAACAAATCCTCAACTTTTGGGATGGGGTATTTCTCTAACTTGGACACTCTGTTTACCGTCAGTTTATAATCCCCACAGATTCTAACACTGTTGTCAGGTTTTAACACTGGTAATATTGTTTGACAGGCTGCATTATTTTCTGTTGTACCAAACGTTCAATCTCTGCCTCCACTTTAGCTCTCATTGCATATGGGACTGTTCTGGGCTTGAAACACCTGGGGGTGGCCTCTTTGTCCACATAGATTTTGGCTGGGGCCTCATTAAGTCTCCCCAATTCCTCCTTAAAGACCCTGTCATACTGACTGAGCACCCCTTGTAATGAACATTCTTCCTCGTCCTGTATGTGATTTACTGCACTCCAGACTATGCCCAGTTCCCTTATCCACTGTCTGCCTAGAAGACTGGGGCCATTTCCTGGGACTACAACTATTGGTAGTGTCTTAACAATATCACTGTGCTGTAACTTTTACAGTACCCAATGTCTCTATACTGGTTGACCTGTGTATGTCTTTAGCTTAAAAGGCCATGGCTTCAGTGGGGGTAATTTACCTTCTTCCCACAGATCTGCAACCTCCTCACTGTTCATCACCGTCACCCCACATCCTGTGTCAAGTTCAAATGTCTTTGTTCCTCCATTCACAGTCAATGTTTCCCTGAAAGGCTCTTCTTTGGTGAGCTCGGTTTCCTCCATTTTATACATTGTGAAAAACACTTCCTCATCATTTGACTCCTCTTTTTCCACTTCTAGAGTGACATGATGTGCTGCTTGTGTTCTCCCTTGCCTCTCTGACTTTCGCACCCCTTAAACTTTTCAGCCCCTGCAGTTGAACTTTTGGAATGACACACAGCTTGAATGTGCCCCTTCTTACCGCAGCAGTGGCATGTCTCCTGTATGAAACGACACTCACTTGCAATATGCCGCTCACTGCCACACCTGTAGCATGCTCTCTGTTGATCACTCACTGTACGTTGGCTCCGCTGCATCGCCATTTTATGCACCGCCTGGGGGGGCTCCACAATTTGGGATTGCAAATCCTTCTTATCCCTATTCGCTGTCTATTGCCTGTGCAATTTTCAGCGCCTTGTCGAAGGTCAGGTCCATCTCCGATAACAGCCTGCGTTGAATGCGGTCATCAGCAATCCCGCAGACGAGTCTATCACGTAACTGCTTCTTCAGTTTGTCCCCATAATTACAATCCTGCGCTAACTTCATCAGCCCAACCACAAAGTCCAACACAGTCTCATCAGGTTTCCTGTTCCTGGAATAACACTTGAAGCGTTGTACAATCTCGCTCGGTTTAGGATTATAATGTTCCTTTAACAGTGCAACGAGTTCATCAAACGTCTTGTCCCCCGGTTTATCGGGACTCACCAGATTTCTCATCAGGCTGTAGGTTTGACTTCCCACCGAACTCGATCAGCAAGATTGCTTTCTTCTTATCAGCATCATCAATATCATTGGCAGCAAAAAAACAACCCAATACTTCACAGTATTCCTCCCAAGACTGGGTTTGACTGTTGAATGGAGCGGTGTTTCCCAAAAGTCCCGCCATATTACCGGCACTTCTTCCTTAATGTCAAATGTCTTTTCAGTTGTTGCACAGTTGTTGTTGTCGTCTTCCTCCACTCAGGCGGCCACTTTTATCCTCGTCGCCATTTATGTAGTAACTTCACAGGACTAGCTTTGTATTCCTCAGTGTGATATTTATTAACTGGTTCCGTCCATCCGACGTGTCAGCACGTCCTAGGGGTCCCAATCGTCTTAGCGCATCCTCAATGATATGGGGCGAGATAAGAATATTCTGAATTTTTTCATTTTTTTTTATTTGTCAGTTCGCCTTTCGGCTACCATATGCTACACTCTAGGGCCTAGAGTGTAAGTAAGCATCGGCTTCCCTGATTGGCCCACCCAATTTCACTGTTTCACACATCATATAGGAAAGACAATTCAATCGACAGATTATATTTAGCTTCAATCCATGTGAAAACGACACATGTGTAAGGTTTTTTGTTTTTCCATTAAGTACTCCTCCCTCTCCTCTCCTCTCGTCTCCAGTCATCACCAGATTTCTTGCGTGAAAGTGATGAGCCATGTCAGACCTGAAGCCAGACCTGAAGTCAAGCGTAGCTTAAAGAAGAAAATGGTACGAACACAACAATTATTTATTTTTTAACACATTTCTACATAATTCACTTGATTCATAAACACATTGAGCCTGTAAAGATATATCGACTCTGAAGAATGCAGTTATCACAGATGTCTATGGCCGCGGCCATCTTGGTCAGTGCACTAATGGCTGTTTACCGCTAGCTATAGCAACCGCAGGCGCAATAATTGTGACAGGCCTAACTGTCTGTGTGTGTGTCCGTCTTTGTGTCATCGGGTATCCAAAATGGGGCATCAGATAAAGAAGGATCGGCCCCGCCAGTTCCATGATCACCCGATTCATCCATCTTATAACCTGGCCTGGAAGTGCAGGTCCAAACAGGCACAAATTGGACCGAAAAACTACGGCCCCGCTCCCAAAATGCGCCTGCCTGGACACCAGGAGAGCTACAATCCCCCGCCCAAATAAAACACCAAAGAGGAGGTACAATTTAGGCCAACATGGATTAAAGTTCTGAGTCGCTACGATAGATTTCAGTCATTTGGTTTCCATAGAAGCCAGCGTGTCGAAAATAGCAAATCTACAAGCACGTCACAGCGCATTGTTTTGTGAGCTTTTGATTGGCTATTTGCGACCATTAGTTATTTTAAGTTGAAAGAGTATTTGAAGTGATCAAACTAGCAATAGAATACTAGTTTAGAAGCATCTTTCAGAAACATGAATGCTGTCAGAAATGTCTTCATTTCTTCAGCTGGTTGGCCTAACACATCATCATTACATTTTCAGTCTTTATTTTTATTTTTTATTTTTTTATTTTATTTTTTTTAGATTTTTGTGCTTTATTCCATGTGAATCCCACCAACGTTCTAGGTTAGACCCACCTTACCAGGTGTTTGATTGGCTCCAGGGCAGGCATATAGTTTTACTGAGGTTAGGTTTAGGCATAGTTCTGCTGAGCTTAGGTTTGGGGTTAGGTTTACAAACAGGAAGAAGGACGCACACCAGTATTGGTGAGGTACTAATGGCCTTGGGCGGTAGAAAAAGAGATAAAAGGGTGCACACTCATAGCCTGTTTAGCCAGAGTGCTAAAAAAAATATTAAAAATAAACCAACATTTCGACCTGTGAGGTATTCTTCAGGGAACTTTAGGGTTAGGTTTAGGCATAGTTGCAAAAACGAGAACTGTCAATCAGAGCGACTACTGGCCAATCTCAGCAGGGCTTTCCCACCCACGATCATTGACAACACATGGCTTGCTGTGCTTTATCCCAGGCTGTGGGGGGCAGCCAATTGCCTGGAGTGTATGATGTGATGCTTCTGTGATCACGCCAGAGGGCGCAATCTCCCATAGCGAGCTATTTAGCGTATTTGATTCTAAAATTGTGTGTGTGTGTGTGTGTGTGTGTGTGTGTGTGTGTGTGTGTGTGTGTGTGTGTGTGTGTGTGTGTGTGTGTGTGTGTGTGTGTGTGTGTGTGTGTGTGTGTGTGTGTGTGTGTGTGAAGAAGAGGCCGAAGAAGAGGTACAAGGACCAGCTTAACACTAGCATGTCTGAATTAAAATCACTACTACTATGACGGCTAACGGTCAGGCTGACCGGTGTTTTTCGTGCAATTCCATTGGCCACTCTCTCCCTGCATCTCTTCACACCTCTCCCCCCGTGGCGGGGGGTTGACGACTTGCCATTGTCTTCTAAATGTCACATTCCAACTAATTCAAGGCAGCGTTTCAACTCGACAGGACAACTCAAAGTTATTTTTCAACATGTATTTATTTAGCTATGCTCAATAGATAGGTGGAAACAATACGCCAGTCAGTCAACACACCATATTTCACCATATTTCTGATGCGCTGATATATGAAATGAATATGCGCGACAGCTGTGCGTGCGTGCGTGCGTGCAAATCAGAAAAGTTTAGGCTACAGACAAAGGAGTTGGGAGTTTGGGAGCGGCCGGCTAGCCACATATTAGCCTATATATATTTTAAAAATACCCAGCATAATTGTTGGGAAGGCTAAGCCTGGCCTAGCCGCCGCCTATGATCGATGTCATTTATATATATTTGATTTATTGTGCCAGCAGAGAGATCCGTAGCAGCAGCACGGTTTATATATACACCATAGGATAGATCAAGTCATGTGACGCATCACCGCCACAAATAGTGCTACAGCGTTATCTAAAATGCACTTCCGCATACCTCACCGTCAGTTACTTGGATATTTTCTCCCTCTCCACGAGAGAGGGAAGGAGAGAGAAAAAAGAGAGCCGTGATGCGTCAGTTCCACTGGTCGCGTGCAGAAAAGTTATTTTCTTTTTCATTTCAGTTTACCAAACTATAATTATAGTGACGATGTGAGCGCTATATATTCAATATAGCGCTAGCTATAGCTAGTTTCTGTACCATACCACGTTCCTATGTCGCGCATTTCATATCAGCGCATCTTACCGTCTCGTTTCTGTATTGAATCAACCAAATTTGTACCGTAGTAAAAAAAAACAATGTCTGTTTACTTGGATCCATGAACATAAATTATAACATAATTATGCTAAAGATGGCGTGTATAGTCAACATGTATTTATATCTATTGAGCTATGCGCTTGGTGGAAACAATACCACACACCATATTTCTTTTTCCGTTTCGAGAAATAAAGTCAGACATGAATACTTTGTGTTAATTCAAGAATGTTTATTGTTTCTTAGTGTTACACAATATAACAATATAAAGCATGCAAGGTGTGACATAAAATCAGGAAAACATCCTATGGCATTAGTTTCTGTACATTTATCTGGATGGCACACAAAATGTTGTCTTTCTCTTCTTTCGCTTAGATACACTTGACACATGTCATAGTAAATGTACCAGTGCATGTTCCACACGCCCGTTTGTCACATTTATGGCAGCTGATTAGCGTCTTGTTTCCACATCCGTCAAGCTGACACTGCCTTCTCTTCTTGGGGGTAGGGGTGTCTGGTGTCTGTGGACCATTCTGGGCCCTCTTGGCAGCTCTTGGCGTTGTAGGCTGGTTCTGTGGTGTGGTCGGCAGCGGCTGCAGTGCGCTGCGCTGCTGGCGCCGAGGTGTGCGTGGTGGCACTGACGCAGAGTCCTTTTCATCCATGTGTTCCTTACGGAGCTGTAGTGCCAAGTCCTGTAGGAACTCCCTCCTGGTGAGCTGCGGTTTGTCCAAGCACTGTTTGAACAATACATAGGCATTGATGGCAGCCAGGTCCAGCATGTTGTAAAAGACAGCCACTGGCCAGCGACTGGTGCCAACTCTGACGCTGTAGTTTCGTGCCATCTGATCCAAAATGTCCACTCCCCACTTGGTGTGGTTGTAATCAGTTACAGACTCTGGCTTTTCTTTGGGGTCTGTACCAATCCCGATGGAACGGTGCATGGTGCTCAGGATGCAAACGTTTTTGTTGGGTTTGCTCTGGTAGATGGTGAGCGTGGCATCATTGCTCTTCATCAGTTGCGTGTGGAATAGCCTTTCTTTTCCACGTACGCATGGAGGCAACTCTCGCCTCTGTCTGTTCACAGTTCCAAGTATCGTTGTGTTTCTTGCTCGGAGAGACTGCCCCAACTTCATCGAAGTGAAAAAGTTATCCATTGTGATGTTCCGCCCTTTGTCGAGGAATGGTTCCACCAGCCTCTGGACAACATCTTGAGACAGCGGCACGCCATCACTGCAAATGACAGGGAGAAGGTGTAATGGTTATTACAACGCAAAATATATACATATAGGCATTGATGACATTTTAAATACATGATTATTATTATTATTAGAGGAAAATAAATTACCTGCTGCGGTACTGGCCCTTTCCAAGGTAGGGAAATCCATTTAGGAAGTATTTGCTGTCCAGGTCAGCAGCAATCCAGAACTTAATTCCAAACTTGTCTGGTTTATTGGCCATGTATTGCGTAAACCCACATCTTGCCTTTGAGGGGAAGAGCTGCTCATCCACCGTGATGTTCACTCCAGGCACATAGCAAGATTTGCAGTTGTCTGTGAACTGATTCCAAATGTCCGTTATTGCCGCAAACTTGTCTGCTTCTATAAACTTTATTATCCCATATAATTATGCTAAAGATGGCGTGTATAGTCAACATGTATTTATTTAGCTATGCTCAATAGATATAGGTGGAAACAATACGCCAGTCAGTCAACACACCATATTTTCTTTTTCATTTCAGAAACTATAATTATAGTGACGATCTGAGCGCTATATATTCAATATAGCGCTCACATGTCACTATAATTAATTACCCTTGCGCAGCAATTACACTGTCCATCTTTGTATTGAGACAATAAAATAAATACGACATTAGCGTTATATATTGTCATTTTTATATAGAGGGGATACATTATAGGGAAGGAGGTCTATCGCGTTGGAATGATTCATGTCATTAATTACCCTTGCGCAAGGTGACAAGAGCAGGAATGTGCAGAATTATTTATACTGATTGATTCAATAGTTCAAACACAATCAACACAATAACAATCGAATGGATTTCTGATTGGGCCATTCTGCACATTCCTGCTCTTGTCACCTTGCAACTACGATGCAAAAAATGTGTATAAAGGATTTGATGTCACACATGCATGCTTGTGATGTAACACCAAACATTTCAGGCCTACATGGTAATATTCGTTCAAAAACTATAGCCTACGGTACAAAATAAATGTAGGATGTAGCATTTATTCATATTATACACAAGTCATTTCATTGAAAACAGCCAACAGGAAATGTCATGCACAGCTCAGTCACAATGCTATAAACTTTATTATCCCATATAATTATGCTAAAGATGGCGTGTATAGTCAACATGTATTTATTTAGCTATGCTCAATAGATATAGGTGGAAACAATACGCCAGTCAGTCAACACACCATATTTTCTTTTTCATTTCAGAAACTATAATTATAGTGACGATCTGAGCGCTATATATTCAATATAGCGCTCACATGTCACTATAATTAATTACCCTTGCGCAGCAATTACACTGTCCATCTTTGTATTGAGACAATAAAATAAATACGACATTAGCGTTATATATTGTCATTTTTATATAGAGGGGATACATTATAGGGAAGGAGGTCTATCGCGTTGGAATGATTCATGTCATTGATTCATGTCATTTTTACACTGTTCGTTTAGCGTGCCCTCCGAAAAATAAAGTAAAAATATTTTTGATGCGCTGATATATGAAATGAATATGCGCGACATAGTCACAATGCTATAAACTTTATTATTCCAACATAATTATGCTAAAGATGGTGTGTATAGTCAACATATTTCTTTTTCCGTTTCGAGAAATAAAGTCAGACATCGTTATTTCTGCAAACCGCATATAAGAAATATAACATCTAAAACAACATTTAGTTTATGTAAGTTTGTAATGTAAGTTTGCCTACATGTGGACTTCCACATGTAGGTTGGAATGCAAATGACACATTAGCTTGAACAATGCCCGTCTCCAGCCGGGAGGAAGGTGTGAACAGCACGGCTTGTGGGGGAGAAAGGGTGAGGGCTCTAAGAGCGGTCCCACGGACCGCAAAAGAGCAGACATTTTAGTAGAATTATGTCTAAAATCATATTTCCAAAACGTTTCAGATGAAAAAAAAAACAGAGATGGTTTGAATCGAACATTTAGAAAAAGTCATGCAAGGGGAACTTTCTCAGGACTTCATGGGCAAAGAAAATCCACTTCAAAATTTCAAAATCGGTCAGCCTGACCGCTCCGACGCGCTAGTGTTAAAGGAGAATGTTGCCCTAAAACAGTTTTATTACCTTTAGCTGTCATCCTACAGTCCTTTAAAGACGTGCAGAGGTGTTTTCATCCACATTGGTCCTTTCCTGGCTTCTCCCCCAGACTCCTATAATCCATTTTCAGCTTAGAATGGAAGCCGACGGGACATAGGTTACTTTGGCTATAAAAACGTTACGAAAATGAATAATTCTTTTCATAGCGTCTTGTTAGCATGTGTAATGTCCGTTCACATTGTTATTTGTCCCAAGTGTGCTCCCGTATTGTTGTTCTGACCATGTTGTCCGGCCGGCCTGTACTTCCTGGTTTCTGGTGACGTCTCGCTCTGAAATCTCGTCTCATCGCGATACTTCCGCCCAGCAGCACTGTTTATTTCTCGAGCCTGTGCGCGTCTATCCGTTCTGTTGGTTTTTCTTCATTGCATTCAACTTGCACCTTGTGGACTTTGTTTTATACATTTTATGAACATTTGAAGACCTTATTGATCAAACCATGTGGTTTATATTCACTTTGATAAGCTTTTTCGCACGTACAGTTTGTTTATTATGAGCAGATAGCGGATGCGCTTCTCACTCAGACCCGTCTCTCTCTCCAGTTAGAGCTATTGGGTACTGCAAGGACTCTGGTTTCCATTCATTTTATGAACATTTGAACAACTTGTCTTTTATCCGACAAAAATATTTTTTAATCGCTTTTATAAGCCTTTTTCCCCGCATCTTCTATTTTTTAATTTGCCAGCTTTTTTACGTGGAATATGAAGCAGTGCGTTTATCCTGGCTGTACCAACAAAAAAACTCCAGCCACTTTGAAACGGAAGAGTTTCCATCGTATCCCAGGTCTAGCTAACCTAGAAACGAGGCAACTTTGGCTTACCGCTATCCAAAAAGACATCCATTTACCTGCTGATGAAACTAAAGAGTGGACGGTTTGCAGTGATCATTTTGATGAAGATGCTTTTTTGGCAAAAGAACCAGAACCAGAGACTGTACCGACAAAGAAAGGCTATGGGCTCCGAAAAGGTAAAAAGAAGGCTATCCAAAGGAGAACAAGGACAAACATCCATAAAGACGCTGTTCCAAGAATAGCTGCTTTACAGGTAATTTGGATTATGTTTTTGGCATATAAAGACAGTAGTATGTTGTACTATAATATGAAATTAAGTTATTTCAAAGTAGTTTATCTTATATATTAGTAATAGGCTTTTGTTTTTTGTATTCCTAATAACAGCTATTATCAATATAAATTATATTCATATGTAATTATTGCTCTGCATTCAGTCTACCCTTTCATTGTTGTGGTTTTGTCCTACAATATTTTTTAATATTATATCAAAAATCTAGTTGATCACATAGGTAAATGTATTGGGAGCTTTTAGTATGTAGGCTGTTGCAGAAGGCCCTTTGTGTAGGCCATAGGCCTACCCAGCTCCCCATTATCAAGTTTATCACTTTAGTAGTAGTAGGCTTATTGCATGTAGGCTGTTGGAGAAGGCCCTTTGTGTAGGCCGTAGACCTACCCTCCCCCATAATCACTTTAGTAATTGCATAGCCTACAAGCCACGACACTTGGCTTGTAGGCTAAACAAAACCTAGTATTGACCAGTGCACAATAATAATAAAAAAAATCTCAACAGCTTGATATGTAACACACAACTATGAGTATACACACTATTACTAGTATTAGACAAATTGTCTTTTTACAGGTGAAACCAGTTGCGAAATAAAACAATTAGAATTTCGTTTAGTGAATTACATTATATGTTGTTTTTGGGCCAACTATACAACCAAGATATCATGTATGAGTCCAATGTTGTAAACCAGTGTTCATCTTTTGTTTATCTCAAAGGAAATGCCTTCAACATCATCAGGATCTTCGACCATGGTCACTGAAACAGCGGTTGGGAAATTAACACAGGTAATTAATGATTTATTGTACAAATGTTTTCCTAAAACATGATTATAAACATAGAGGGGATGTTTTTTCTGAAAATTAGTTCATTTTTGTGTGCCCCCTCACTTCACAGTTTACACAGGTGTGATTTTTTTTCAAGAGTTATTATTTTTAAGGGTCACTGCTGTTACTTTTGCATTTGATCACTTTATTGTTCATTTTTGGAGACATAATCTTTTAATCTTTGAATCTACTTGTAGGGTGCAGAATCTCTTAGTGAGTTTACTGATGCTGACACATCTTCAAGTTCTTTGCTGACTCCCGAGTCACCACAGTCGTGTCGTCAGAAGAGGAATTCAAGTTTCTACCTGAGCACTCCACCACAGGCAGTAACAACACCACGCACAAGGCCATCTCTGTCCGGGCTCTATGAGGCGCGGACCCCAACATTTTTTCTAAAGGTATATTTTATCATCACATTTTATTTATATAGAATCCAAAATAAGTATCCAATCTCTGATGTTGAAAATACACCATTTCTCTATTGACTCTGATATCATCATTTTTTCAAAAACAATAGCCATCTACTTCAAGTCCATCAGCCTCGACTGGATGTCCAACATCCGTGATAGGCACCGCTCCAGTAAGTAATGTTTTTAAAATAAACTATATTTAACCCATTTTGGGCGGGAACCCCTTTTGGTGTTTTAAGCATTGTTATACTTTAGCTATTGAAAAATAGAAGATCTACAAGCTCATAGCGCGGCACCGAGTGCCGCGCTACGAGCTTGTAGATCTGCTATTTTTGAAAAATCGTGAAAATGTGGCTCAAATCTTTGAATATATATTCTTTCAGAGCAAACGTTTGAAACTCAAATCTTTGCTTCTGGGGGGTCCCTGGAACAACATATTTTCACATGGGGGTCGGCGGCCAATTACATATTTTTTGGGGGGGTCCTTGACATAAAAATGTGAGCACCACTGACATAGAAACATAGGTTTTTCAGAAAACATGATTTAAAAGACATTTGTAGAATCGTCCTCGGGTCTAAATGGGTTTAAAGCAATCAAATTTGATAGTACTGGTATTGTACTATTTCTTGTGATTATAAATTATACCTTTGTTTTTTCAACAGACCCCAACAGAGCCTGTATCGGAAGAGACTATGAGCCAACTAAATACTTCTTTTTGCTCAATTTTGAGTGTTGACGTTGATTCGATGGAATCAGCCTCTGGACAATCACAGGAGGACAATGACTCATCATTCCTTCCATCCAGCCAAACACCTAGTTCAGATTCTTTGGACGAGTCAGCCTTGCCCACAGAAGACAATGATGTCTAGGTGGATGCACAGGATCTTGGCAGAACACCCCTCAAATGGCTCACCGTGCTGCAGATAACAACATCCTCATCAGTGCATCCATTTTTTTAACTGGAGCGACCTACACAGACATTTCGGAATGGGCAGAACTCATCGACCTTCAGATTCCAAAACAAACTCAGTTCTACAGTATTCAGAAAAACTACTTGATTCCAGTCATACAAGCCGCTTATGCAGAACACAACAAGGAAATCATCGATCGACTCAAACAGCAAAACTCAGAAGGTCACAGGATAGAACTTTGTGGTGATGGCAGATCTGATAGTCCTGGTAATATATGACTACAACATTTCATAATCATATACATTTTGTTGTGGCTATTTTACTGTGTATAATTAGATAGAGATAAAGATATACAAGGTGTGTGTGAACAGAGTGATACGTGTTATTTTGTACTAATGTATGAAAAATCTCTTCTCCAGGGTTCAGTGCTAAATACACCACCTACTCATACCAGGACGACGCAACAAAAGAAGTAGTTCACTTCGAATTGGTCCAGGTAATTATTCACTATGATACATATTCAAATCTGTATTTTATGTACATGTATTTGGACTCATTTTGGACACATTTTCTAACAGATTTTCATTTTTTTTGTGTCTCAAGGTTTCAGAGGCCACCAGCTCTGTAGCGATGGAGCTAATAGGATTTGAGCGTGGCCTTGAGAGACTCCAACATTTGGGTGTGGATATTGGAGTGATTGCGACTGACAGGTCACCGTCAATCAGAAAACTGATGCAGAGTGCCAAATATGAAGGAGTTATCCGGCATGAATTTGACCCATGGCATGTTGCCAAAAGTAAGAAAAAATAGTTTTATAAATAGCAAATGTCATAGGGCAGAGAGACTAAATATAATTTCTTATTCAACATTAATTTTTGTGATTTTTCTTTTGTTTTTTGTTTTTTCTTTCAGATGTGACTAAGAAGCTTTTGGCTCTAGCCATCAGGGCCGCTAACAGACCTCTTCAGCCCTGGATAAAAGCTGTCAACAACCACCTGTATTGGTCTAGTGAGAACAGTGGCGGAGATCCAGAGGTAAATACAAATTACATATAAGATAATAAACATGCTTATTTCAGAGATGATGGAATTTCCTATATTCAAATATAAATAATTGTGTTTATGTTTCAGGCTTGTGTACGACAGTGGAGGTCTTTGGTGCACCATATTCTTGGCATACATCGTTGGGAGGAAGATGGAGTTGAGTATACATGCAAGCACCGGGACTACACCGCTGAAGAACAAAAAAACAAGAAATGGCTAACCGCAGACTCTCCAGCCTTTCAAGCACTACAGGGCATTGTGCTAGACCCTATTCTTCTCCGTGATCTCAGGCAGATGGCACTCTTCAAACACACAGGTATGTTGTGGCCTAGAGCATGTACTTGCATACATTTAGTATAAATTATTTCTGAAAATGCAAATTATAGAGATCATCATATCGTTGGGTACCACATAATCAATAAGTCACACTATAAGCATTATTACATTTCTTTAACCCATTTAGGCCTCAATATTTCATGTCAAGGACCCCAAAAATTATATGTAATATGCCTCCGCTCCCCCCATCTGAAAATATGTTGTTCCAGGGACCTCCCCAGAAGCAAAGATTTGAGTTAAAAAGTTCACTCTGTAATAATATATATTCAAAGATTTGAGGCACATTTTCACGATTTAAAAAAATAGCAGACCTACGAGTTCATAGCGCAGCACTCGTTGCCACGCTATGAGCTTTTAGATCTGCTATTTTTCAATAGCTAAAGTATAACAATGCTTTAAAACACCAAAAGGGGTTGTCGCCCCTACACGTGTAGTATATAACGATTATGTCATTGCATCAACAACACTTACTATTGATAACAGTATAATAAATTGAATGTGTGAGAATGCGTTATTGAAATTTACTGTTTTTGATTTGCAGGATCCTTAGAAGTGTTTCATTCGATGATGCTGAAATACACTCCAAAAAGGATTCATTTTTTTTATGACTCCATGCTGGCGCGAACACAATTGGCTGTTATTGATCATAACTACAACGTCGGCAGACAACAGGCCACTACGAAGACAGGTAATAATCTGAGTGAAGTGGTACCAACAATAATTGAATATCAACATTTTTGTTTTTTCTATAAAAATTGAAATGTCCCTTCTTTTTTGCTTTGTCTTATAGGAAAGGAAAAGATGAAGATTCAAGTGTCCAAAATTTCCAAACTGTGGGTTGCAAAGGGACAGAAAGAAAAAACTCAACAGCTTCCCTTCCGCAGAGACCTCTTGAACCTTGTGATGCAGTTGAGAGTTGAAAAGCCCTTGAAAAAGAAGACAGCCAAGAAACACGCACCATTTCCCAGAACAAACATAGCCAGGACAGACAAGCCAGAAATGTCTATGCTAATGGACAAGCGTTCAGATCGATTCAGTCATCAACGCAACAAATAAAACAACTTTTTTAATTTTCAAAAAATCATCATGGACATTTTTTGTATAGATGTGTTATTATGGCTGATTTTTTAAGAGTGTCTTGTGTACTTATTACCTGAATCTGGAGTCTAAAATGTTTTTTTTCTAAATGTGTTAATTTCTTTGATTAAAATTGTTAAAAGTCTACACAGAACATTATATTTATTTTCCATGATCTACACTGTACAGTGTTTATCATGCTTATGTTTTCTGATACATGCAGCTATATCATAGACTTGTACATTAAATAATTGAATTGACTATAATTGAACCCTTCTTTAGATAGCTACATGTTATTACATGACTGACAGAAAAATCGTTCACAATGTATAATTTGATATCTAGTTTAGTGCCTACAATGTGAATGCATTTGCAGTAGATGAAGAAATGAAAAAATCTGCACACCAATTGATGCTCCCAATAATATCTTCACTGAAGTGGTTATTGTGAGCATCAATTCGTGTGCAGATTTTTTCATTTATGACTTTACTTTGAGCCAGCACCCAGCCTATATAGGTATATAGATGTGCGTGTCCTTTTTGGCTGTTTGTTCAGACTCCCCATCTACATGAATTTGCAGTAGGCCTACATATGGGAAATGGTTGGGAGTGGGGTTTGTATTCAACACACTTTTTTGTTCCCACACCGACACCAGCCAAAAGTTCCTTCACCATTACTCTGGGGTGCTGCTGTATCAATGTTTATGGTGACGTCTTGTAAAAGTGCGCATCCATTAGACAAAGCTCTTCATCCGCAAATTCATGTTCGAGCATATAAGGCGCAGCACGAGATTCAAAGCTTTTTGAAAAACAGACGTCTTCAAAGTGTTACACCATTGATGTTCGAGTGATATGGCCAGAAACAAATAGGCTACATCAGTATGAAATAAAAGTCACTAAATAAAGCAAAACAGTGGTTGATCAAATAAGAGGTCTTCAAATGTCCATAATATGTATAAAACAAGGTCCATGACGTGCGTGTTGAATGCAACGAAGAAAACCACTCACAACAGATAGGCGCACAATAGGAATTGGCTTTGAGAATAATAACAGCTACTGGGCGGAATTCGCTCGAGTCGAGATTTCAGAGCGAGACTATACTGAAAAAAAAGCCTATACAAGCGAATATAAACCACGGGGTTTGATTCATAAAATGAATGGAAACCAGAGTCCTTGCAGTACCCAAGAGCTCTAACTGGAGAGAGAGACGGGTCTGAGTGAGAAGCGCATCCGCTATCTGCTCATAATAAACAAACTGTACGTGCGAAAAAGCTTATCAAAGTGAATATAAACCACACGGTTTGATCAATAAGGTCTTCAAATGTTCATAAAATGTATAAAACAAAGTCCACAAGGTGCAAGTTGAATGCAATGAAGAAAAACCAACAGAACGGATAGACGCGCACAGGCTCGAGAAATAAACAGTGCTGCTGGGCGGAAGTATCGCGATGAGACGAGATTTCAGAGCGAGACGTCACCAGAAACCAGGAAGTACAGGCCGGCCGGACAACATGGTCAGAACAACAATACGGGAGCACACTTGGGACAAATAACAATGTGAACGGACATTACACATGCTAACAAGACGCTATGAAAAGAATTATTCATTTTCGTAACGTTTTTATAGCCAAAGTAACCTATGTCCCGTCGGCTTCCATTCTAAGCTGAAAATGGATTATAGGAGTCTGGGGGAGAAGCCAGGAAAGGACCAATGTGGATGAAAACACCTCTGCACGTCTTTAAAGGACTGTAGGATGACAGCTAAAGGTAATAAAACTGTTTTAGGGCGACATTCTCCTTTAAGACTTCACTGAAGAAGTGCAAGATCAGGCCTGAGGACCTTGAGGCTGCTGCTGCTGACCGCGACTCGTGGCGACAGCGCTGCCACGAAGGAACTCGGAGGCTGGAGGAGGACAGGACTGCCAGAAGACAGCAGAGACACAGGAGGAACACACCCTGACTGCCAGTACCACTACCACCACTACAACCTACCCATGCCCCACCTGCAATAAAATATGTGACTCCAGGATTGGACTCTTCAGTCACTGTTAAAGACATAAGTGGACGTCATCGGATTCGATGGACAACCATAAGCAAGCAAGTGTGTGTGTGTGTGTGTGTGTGTGTGTGTGTGTGTGTGTAAACCTTTTTTCTTTTTTTTACACATACAGTTAAACTGACACTTTCTCTCTATCCATCAGGTAGCCTACCAGAATTGAGCCGGGATAAACGGTGAGGCCGAAACAGGCTGACACTTCTTCATAATATGTACAAGCTCACAATGTCACACTGCGAGATTGTACATCTGTTATTTTTGAAAATTCTTTAAAAATATTGAAAATGGTTGGAAAATATTTTAACACAAATGTTCCCTTCTGGGTGTCCCTGGGACAAAACCTTTTCTAATGGGGGTCCGATCTAAATACATATATAAACTTGGGGGTCCTTGACAAGAAAACGTTTGTAAACTACTTGTATAAAGGGTCCATTGATAGAAAAAGTTTGTGCTTTGGACTAGAGTTCTACAATTAGCCGTTCGCTAAGTCCCACCCAAGCCCGTTGTTGGCCAATACCACGTTAGTGACGGTTACTAAGTTAGGATCCTGGTCAAGCTGTCTCGCCTGCGTTCACCGGTGCAATGGAGTTGTATTCCTCCGTGTCAGTGAAAGACATCCCAAAGGAAATCATTTCCAACTTCTGGAGTAGTAGTGGTAAGGAGATATCGGAGAGAACAAGGCAAAAAGGACTACAATATGCCTTTGAAAAGTACATTCATAACATATTGTTAGCTCACCAATCGCAATGTAAAAGTCAGCCACCCCATGTCTTGTCCATTGATGTTCAGGACAAAAATATAAAGGGACAACAATGTTCTTGCATTGCAGGGTAAGTCAATATAGTGTCCTTGTTGTATTTTAAGGTATGGTTCAGTCATGACTTCCTAAAGTTTTCGCTATGCAATGTGTTTAGCCCCTTGCTAAATCATCCTGTTTTCCATTTGTTTATAGCGCACCGGGATATTGTTCCCACGTTGTGGGCTTAATAAATACGCTAGATGTCATGATAGCGCAAGTGGAAAGCCCAATAAATCCCGTGCCTATATCCTCTGTGGTGGTCGCCAAAACGACCCGCAAACGAAGACCTGTCGACTGTCACTACACTGGGAAAAGGTAAATTCAAGATTCACGGGTATATGAGTATTTATACATTATTTACATACCAGGGTAAGTTAACAGCATCTTTCTGAGGTCCACACAGCTACAGCAAATATATTTATTGACATATATTTATTGACAACCATGTGGTATGACTGTATACCTTTTTCATATGGGATCATTCTGAATGAATGATTCATAGTAGTACACTCTGTTTTGCTAGTGTGAGGAGCAACACAGTAACAGATGAGGACTTGATGTTGCTGCGGCGGCAGACAGGAGCACCCATCAGCTATTTGGCCCTGTCGATGTAGCTGTAGGAGGAAGCAGCTACCCCCTTGGAAGTGGTTTGAGCCATCAGGTAAATGAAAAGCACTTGGCTGAACAGAGTATGTTTGTAATCCAACCCAGCAAGCACAATGACGTCGTGATGACGTTATGATAACATCCTCCAGTGACGTTCAGGACTAAGCCAGATCACAGCTCATATGGGGATGATCTTTACGTCATTTCCAGGACGACTTTCAGTGACTTCCATGATTAGGCCTGCTCAACACGTCCAAATCGTCCCCATATCGGCTGTGATCTGGCCTAGTCCTGAACGTCACCAAAGGATGTCATGACAACGTCATCATGACGTCTTTCAGTGACGTTCATGACTACTACTAGCAGTCAGATTGTAGCTAAGCTGAAGGCTACATTTTCCCGTCACGGCGTGCCAGAATTTGTAGTGAGCGACAACGCAGCGAACCTAGTCTCAGCTGAGATGAGGAAGTTTAGCGAGGATTATGATTTTGTCCATGTGACATCTAGCCCACACTTTCCCCAGAGTAATGGTCACGCAGAGAGGGCGGTCCAGGTAGCAAAAGGGATACTGAAGCAGGAGGACCCCCTAGCTCTGATGACATACAGGGCCACACCATGTTCTACTGGAGCCAGTCCAGCAGAACTTTTGATGGGCAGGAAGCTCAGAACCACCTTGCCCACACTACAGGACAACCTGAAACCGAGCCGGCCCAATGAGGACGTCGTCAGGCAGGCTGATGCTGCAGCCAAGCAGAGGCAGGCCTATTACTACAACCGCAGAAACGGAGTGCGGTCTCTACCCCCACTGAACCCAGGGGACACTGTGCTCGCAAAATTGATCGGACAAAAGCAATGGACAATGCCGGCTGTTGTTCACAGCACTTGCTCAGCTCCAAGGTCCTACATAGTGGAGACAGGCCAGGGGGATCAGTACAGGAGGAACAGGCGCCATCTGTTGGCCACACCCAACGCACACACGCGTGTTAGGGAGGGCCTCGACCAGGTTACTCCTGGGGAGGTCATGGACACTGAACTGCCCCATGATACGGACGCACCTGCCATTCCTACACAGGGGACTGATACTGTTACTCGCTCTGGCAGAGTGTGCAAACCAGTGCGCAGGCTGGATTTGTGAATTTATGGTCTTTGGGGGGGAAAAAAAAAGGGAAAAAAAGGAGAGATGTGTGTGAATAACGTGCACTGAACCTGTTGTTTGTTGTCTTGTTTATTTTCCATTTCACATACTGAGAAGCCACTGACTTAAAGTAGTGAAACTAGGCTGTGAATTCATGTTGGTTACAGTAAAAGATACTGTGAAAAGATTTGGGAGTTATTCAGCTTGGAGGGGGAGATGTAATGAGTGAAGTTACTGAGACAAGGGTCTTGTCACTTTAAGAGGTTGTCTGTGTCTTGAGTGAAGTTTATGTGTTGCCCAAGCTTTTGGAGGGAAGCTAAATAAATACTACTACAACCGACATAAGAACTCACAGAGTCTGCTTGATATATTATATGTTCTGTGAGACACATCAACAGACATTACAATAATAACTAGAAAAAGTGCCCCTCGGGGCACAGGTCTCCACCAAGCCAGGTCAGGTTGTGGCCTCCTGGTGGCGCTATAATAGGCCAATGTGAAAAGGGTGCCATTTCTTCATACGCCTTTGATGGCAATTGGATGATTTGAGGCATTTTGTTCCAAAAATGTGTTTGGCAAAAATCAACCTGTTGGTGGCGCTATAACAGGCCAATGTGAAAAGGGTGGGATATATTCCTCAGCCTAGTAAGAAAATGTGTGAAAGATTTCACGTAAATTGCATGCTGCGTTCATGATTTGAGGCTTTTGTTCAAAACGGGGCAATATTGCAAACTGTGAAAGCCAATTCTAGCCAATTAGGATGGAATATGAAATATCGAACAGATCCGACTTGAGCACATGACCATAGAGATACTGTGTAACGATTTGTGAGATTTTTGAACAGAATCTGGAGGAGTAATATAAAAAAATGTGTTTTACAAAAGTCGGCCTCCTGGTGGCGCTATAAAAGGCAGATGTGGAAAATGCAGGTCAAAGGTTTGTCCTTGTCCTCTAGGGAGTGTGTATGCAACATTTCACGCAGATCGGTGCAGTTTTAGCTAAAAAATGTGAAAAGCTGCCTCATGGTGGCGCTATAACAGGCGGTTCTGGAAAATGTGGGGCAGAGGTTCATCGTTGGCATCCAGGGAGTGTGTTCAAAGTTTGGCACCGACCGGGTTAACGGTGCCGGAGATTAGCTGGTAACGGACGGACGGAAGGAAGGACGGACGGACGGACGGACACACACACACACACACGGACGGAGTGCAAAACATACTCTCTCCCCATGCCTTCGGCCTGGTGGAGACAATAACATGATGTTATACATGTGCAATGTTGCACAACTGATATTATCAGAACTGGTATAAGGTAATAGAAAGTAAAAATACGTTTTGATACAACTATAACATCTTCATCATCTGTCTTTTTTTTTTTTTTTTACTAATTTACTTGCACTCTGTAAACTAGTGTCCGAGACATCAGTGTCCCGGTGTCCCACGGCTCAGTGCGACAGCCAAACAAAGTACACGACTGCTCGCTGCCTCGCTCTATGATGATTATTGTACAGTGTTTATTAGACTGTAGGGAAACAATGGCTACTACTAGCCGAGCCAGAGGAGATTGGACCCCATCCCTCCCAGAGAAAATCCCATAGCCTGGAAGGACGATCGGCCTGGCTCGGCCAATAGAGTTCCCTCAAGGTGCGTTACGTTGTGTTCCGCTTTGAGTATGGAACATGATTGAACGACTCGTTCGAGTGACTGGTGGGTCCGTGCGGGAGATCCTATATAGCTTACGGCAGTAACCGAACGACCGAAATTAACGAAATTAACGGCGAAAGTTACCATCACTAGCTGGATGGTAACCGCAAGGATGCCTGTTCGAACCCGGGCTCCCCCAGAGTTAGTGTCAAAGTGTCCTTGAGCAAGACACTGAACCCCAAATTGCTCCCGATGTGCTGGTACCCTGCATGGTTTCTGCCGCCATCGGTGTATGAATGTGTGTGTGAATGGGTGAATTGATGCACAATCTATGTAAAGCGCCTTGGCTATATAAATGCACCATTTAACTCCTGTTGGAGGAGAGAGAGGGCAGTCAGCTATGAAGAGATGTGATCCCTCCTTTATAAATGTAACTCCTGTCGTAAAGTCCAGGGTACACACGGAAGCTATACTTTTTGTTGAAATGGGTTAACCCATTTAGACCTGAGGACGATTCTACAAATGTCTTCTAAATCCTGACGTGAACGACGTGAAGGACCCCCAGAATTATATGTAATTGACCGCCGACCCCATCTGAAAATATGTTGTTCCAGGGACCACCCATGAAGCAAAGATTTGAGTTAAAAACATTGGCTCTGAAATAATATATATTCAAAGATTTGAGACACATTTTCACGTTTTTTCAAAAATAGCAGTTCATAGCGCGGCACTCGTAGATCTGCTATTTTTCAATAGCTAAAGCATAACATAATGCTTAAAACACAAAGGGGTTCCCGTTCAGAATATAATAAGATAATTCTAACGCCCCGGATAGTCTGATGCGACGTTACTCCGTGGTGGGAAATAAATAATACAAGTACGATATGATACAAGAGAACTGTCTGTAAATGGTAAATGGTGAATTTATATAGGGCCTTTATCCAAGGCGCTTTACATAGATATGATACAAGAGAACTGGCTGTAACTAGAAGAGGCAAACTACTTGTTTATGCCGTTTGCTTTGATGGAATAATTGATTGAACACACGTGTATACGTTGCACTATGATTTGATTTGGGTGTGTACTTCTAAATAAAGGGTTAGTGATTATCGTGCATTCATCTAATTATAGTAAACTAATACTATAAAGGATAATATAGTATTATCCTTTTATAGTACATAGAACATAGAGTTCTCATCGGGTCCCGAAAATGAAGGCCCGGCCCTAACTGATCAGGCCCGAGGCCCGGCCCTGCTGAAAACGTCGGGCCTGGTCGGGTTCGGGCAGAGTTTGAGAACTCTAATGGTCTACAAGAGACCTTTTTACAGTACAATGTTTCACGTTTACTTACACATAAATTACACAATCAACACAAACACTTTATTTAGAACACACCCAAATCAAATCATATCACGGTGTACATGACATGTTCAATCAATTATTCCATCAAAGCAAACGGTTTGCCTCTTATAATAAATTAATAATAATAAATAAATAAATAAAATAAAATGTACAAGTTAGTTACAAGGCTGCATTCTTGCATTCTGTCGTGCGTGCCAAGCTGTCATTCTCTTGTATTATTTACCACCATGGAGTAACCTCGCATCTCGGAGGACAGTCAAGACGGGCAGTGTCGGTAGGCCAATCAGAGACAGGCGGGGCGTTGCCTATGCTCGGACGCAAACGAGATTCACGCGTCCTGATGCGTTCAAGGGCGTTTAGAGAAGGAAGTGTCATGGTCACGTGACATGCGCCATGACACTTTCATGGGAGCCAAATCTCGCACCGGAAGTTCCATGAATACAAAGCAGTGAATGGAGCCGGCTGGTCCAGCTCATAACAAACATTATTTATGAAACATTGAGACCTGTGTCATATAATCAGGTCAGGCATATAAAAGAAGACATATTACAGTTTGTTTTCTAATCACTTGCTTTTCGATGTGCACAGAGTGCACAGTACTTCATTTTATTTGAGGATTTAAAGGAGAATTCCATACTAGAAGGCTTTCTTACCTTTATTTGTATAGTTGTTACGTCCCCACCAAAGAGGTCCAGGTGTTATTTTGTGCAAAAGTGCATTATTGGCTATTTCCCCATATTTAAGCCCTCAATGGGGGTTGGGTTGCTGTGCTAATTCGCTTATTTCCATAAAAATAAGTAGTAAAGTGTGCCGCTTGGGATACTATTTACATTATGAAGAGATGATATATACAAAAAAAAGATTTTTGAGTAATGAAAATAAGAGAATTAGCACAACACCCCATAGCCCCATTCAATGCAATGCAATTCAATGCAATTCATTGAGGGCTTATGGTAGGGGAAACAGCCAATAATGCGCTTTTGTACAAAATAACACCTGGACCTCTTTGGTGGGGACATAACAACTACAAATAGAGGTAAGAAAGCCTTCCAGTATGGAATTCTCTCCCCCCCCTCCCCCGTGTGTGTGTGTGTGTGTGTGGGGGGGGGGGGGGGGGGGGGGGGGTGCGTCTGTGTGTGTGCCATTGTACCAAGATATCAGAGACACATACTTCCCACAGATTACAGCCACACACGGAGATTTTGAAAACATGACCAATGACAAAAAACTCCCATATCTGCTGGGCGAAGTACAACAATGTGCAAACACAGCAGCAAGATTCGTGAGTTGCTGTGATAGGAGAAGGATATCACTAGAGAAAATTCTGGTCTGGGCCTATGGACTTTTGTCTGGTCGAGTGTGGGTTGGACTTGGGTTCAACTCATAGCTTGAGTCACACTAACATTGGCCCCATGCATATGGAACGTCACTCGGCTATAATGTAGCTCTACATATCGGAAGGAGAGGTTCCATGTGGGGCTGGACTTGTGTCGACAGCCACGCTTTCTGCTTCAGTATGTTTTGCATCAGGACAGCTTCGTGCTGTCATTAATCTGGTGAAATCACCGCAGCGCATCGTTCGAGCCTCCTTGTTGAAGCAGCTAGCATAGAAGCTAACGTTAGTGTAGCAGCCATAGAGCTATAAAGGAGGTAGCAGCCCCAAATATCGAACCTTCCCCTCCGCTATTGCACACAACCGTGCTGTTATCGATAGCTTTTAAATCTAAATGAAGTAAATGTCCCATTTACGGGGGCAAAGGCGACCTTGGAGAATGGTGGTGTGTTGTTGTCTGTCTGACTGACGGCACGCAATTAATGCATTGGAGGTAGTGATGTGTCGGTCATGAACGAACGAATCAAATTAACTAGTTATTTTTGGTGAGCGAAACCGACCCGGTCACTTCCGTGAACGATCCGTTCTGCGTCCGTTCGCAATGACGGGGATTCGCCCGGCTGCTCTTCAGAGCCTGGAAGGCAGGGCCGTGCTCTGCCACAGCACAGTAGAACAGAGTTGCATGCAGACAGACAGGAGAAGTGGGTGGCGACTGGTAGTCAAGTCATACCGATACATTGACCGAGAACGAAAGACCGAAATCTTTCGTTCTTCGTTCAAAGTGCTGTTGCTGTAACAGTATAACCGACCGGGAGAAGAGGGTGGTGACTGAACGATGTGCAAACTAATTGAAGTGTGTACGAATGACCGACTTGGATCTGACACTAGAGTCTAGCATTGGAAACCCATACGTTTTTATTTAGAGAAAGGAACTTTACTGTCTGGAGCATGCAGTTGCAATTGCAAGCAACACGGTGTAAAACGTCATGATTAGTGTAGAAACAACGATTAAACAATAAAACTAAATATGAGTTATTGGAATAGAAAAAAAGTAAATAACCGAAATATGCATTTACACACACACACACACACACACACACACACACACACACACACACACACACACATTGGGGATATATATATATATATATATAAGCTTTTGTTGGGCTAATTGACACACACACACACACACACACACACACACACACACACACACACACACACACACACACACACACACACACACACACACACACACATATATATATATATATATATATATATATATATATATATATGTGAAGCTTTTGTTGGCCTAATTGATGATTTCCTATTATGTGGATTGGTTCATTTCCTTACTGCATTTGTATACTTTGTTTGCAATTAAATTACCCATCTAATATAACACCTTGAGTTTTTTTTTTCTTGAAGATTTGGGGATGGGGAGTACATTCCAATTCAAATGAGCTTTATTCATATAGGCATGAGCAAAGCATTCCAGAGGGAGTGAGCCCTGTCCCCCCAGGTGCAGTACTTGACCCTGCTGACCTCCAGGAGGTTGGCTACTTGGCTTCACTGGACTACTGGGGGGGGTGGGGGGACATCTTGTTCAGGTTGTTGAGTGCTCTGTAGGTGATGAGCAGAATTCATGTGATTCATGGGTTTAAACCATGTTTACAGTATATTCATATAATACATTAATTTAAAGCCCAGACCCAGAGTTATAATGTTCTCTCTTCTCTCCCAATTAAGCTTGACAAATACAATCTGCCGCAGCAGATAACATTTAGTTCAGTTAAATTCAGGGTAAATTTCAAGGTCCTGGTGCTCACATAGAGCTCTAAATGGTCAGGCTCCATTATATCTAACTGACCTAGTCCAACGTTACGTGTCAGAGAGGGCCCTAAGGTTTTCAGATCAGGGTCTTTTAATAGTTCCAAGCACCAAACGAAAAACAAAAGGTGACAGAGCCTTTCAGGTTGTAGCGCCCACACTGTGGAATGCCCTCCCACAGGTGTTGAGATCCGCAGCCTCGGTGGACATTTTTAAGAATCAACTCAAAACTTTGCTATTTGCACAAGCATTTCCTAATGTAACATGATGGTTTTCCATGTGTGTGTTGTTTATTTTGCTGTGTTGTTCTTTTCTTAGATCAATTGTATGTTCCTGTTTTTTGTTGAGTAATATTCTGTTGTATTTTGCTTGTCTTTGTTTTTATTCTCTGCATGTAAAGCACTTTGTGAGTTTTCTCTGTGAGAAGTGCTATATAAATAAAATGTACTTACCGGTACTTACTTACTTACACAGCAACAACTCATTTAACAAAACATAGCTCATTATTTTCATATAATCATCTAGGCCTAACTCAAATAAATCACTGCTGTCCCTTCTGAGACATTAAGTTAAATTATACTTTTTGTGAGTCTCTGAGACTGCTTTTAGACATCTTCACATGCCTATTCCATAGTCAAACCATTTGACACACACACACACACACACACACACACACACACACACACACACACACACACACACACACACACACACACACACACACATCTTTATTTATTTATCTTAGTTTTGTGACTATGTCAAAGGTGGTCGTATTGATGAGAACTCTGCAGAAGTTGACTGGACACTACCGTCATGTGCAACTAAGGGATCCGGTTAAGAACCTGGTGGACACCTTGATAAAAGAAATGGAAACCAGATTCAGCAAAATTTAAAGGAATGATTTGTATAATGAGGCAGCAGCATTGGACCCCAGGTTCAAACAGAAGGTCTTCACGCGGGCACAGGATGCTGAGAGAACCTTCACGCACATCACGAATATGGCAGGGAGGGTGACATTGCCTGACCAGCAGGGAGAGGAGGAGGAACATCTGACTGAACAGGCACAAGGGAGCTCCACACAGGAGAGCAGCAGCATCTGGAGAGAATTTGATGAGGACACCACTGGGCTTCAGGCCAGTAGGAACCCAACGGCTGATGCTATGATGGAGGTCCGTGCATATAGGGCGGAGGCTCGGCTGCCCAGGACCTCAGACCCTCTCAAGTGGTGGAAACAGCGAAAGCAGGCCTATCCAAGGCTGTGTCGAGTCATGAAGACTTTGCATTGTGGCAACATCAGTGCCATCAGAGAGGGTCTTTAGCTTCTCATATAGGCCTTTTCTTCACAGGGCCCTCGGGGAGGGGAGATTGAACTAGTTTTACTGACAGACCCTCATTTTAAATAGTCCTACTGATTTGCATAGGCTATATAATTGTACAAAAGGCCAGCAAGTATTGCCCTCAAACTAATATGTGTTCTTATTTCTATGTTGCATTTCATTCAGTATGCTTGGTACATACTTGTATTGGCCAATTTCATTGACTGCCTAGAGTCCTTTCATGTCAGCAGTGTTTGTATTAGGCAATTAAGTGTCTGCATTATACTCAGGTCATCCTGACCCACAAGCTAGGTGTGGTCACGATTAGGGCTTGTGCCTGGGCTTGCAGGCTGCCTCAGTCATTCCTTTGAGTCCTCTGAGAGAGAAGCTGGACGTCTTCTCTCTGTTCATAAGCAGTAGAGCTTGAGTTTCTTTTGCTTTGGACATTCTGTGTTTTTGTTAGTGTGCGTGCAACTAAAAGTGAGTATAGTGCGGCGGTTAAGCTCATATATGGAAAGTATTGTGCATTTTATGACTAAAGCATGAAACTTTCAGAATATCATCTACACACCCCAAGGTTTGATTTCAGACGTGGAACCACTTTCTGACTGACCTCTGGTGACCTTGAGGGGTCATTGACCTCAGAATTGCATTTTTGCACGTTTTGCTCCATTATTTTCCACTATAATAATTATTTATGTTTGTTAAATGGAAGTTTTGTTCTAATGAATGACAACTTAAAGCCCAATAGTCTACAGAGATGGTGAATCATGTCAACTTTTATGATATAAATGTTATGACATTGTAATAACATTAAAAACATCTATAGAGAGCGGTTAAGCTCATATATGGAAGGTATTGTGCATTTTATGACTAAAGCATGACACTTTCTACAGTGCTAGCAAAATAAAATAAAGATGCAGCTCTTCATAGAGCTACAAAAAGGACTGTATGAAGAGGTATAAGGAGATGGTCAAAGCCAAGAAAGCTGCACAGGAGCTTGTGGCAGCGAAGAGTAAAAAATTACAAGAACCACAGAAGAGATAGTTGTCGTTATTTTAACATTATTGTATTGGTCTTAATCTTTTTTTAATTAAGTTATGGAAGAAATAAATACAGAAAGACTTGATTGATGAGTTTTTTTGGTTTTTATATCCAATGAATATCGTTACAGTATATTCAAAGGTGCTATAGGGCATAGCAGTGGTGGCTATTTTATGGTTCCATCCATCCAGACCCCATTCATATAGAGATTTCAATCCAGGATTCATAAATGCTGTGAAAAACAAAGGCTATTGTATATTTTATAATTAAATATTTAAAAATAAATCACAGAATCAAATGTTTTAACGTCATGATTCAGTACGGTCCTGGATGGCTTGATTCTATAGGCTTATTGTTTTTTTTATATAAATATTCGTAGAAATCTCTATGGGGGAAAAAACTATGGGGTCTGGAACGATGGAACCCGAAAATGGCTGCCACTGCTATTGTATGCCCTATTCATCTCATGATTTTGGTTTTGGAGGCAGCATGGCGAGCTTTCAGGGTTCATACGTTTTGGGGGAAGTAACTGTTGGATACTCTTAAGCCTTCTATACCAGGTGGCAGGAATTTAAGGAGATGTTGGGAGATAATATGGTACCATTTCTGTCATAACACTTGCTACCAGTGACATCGATGGAGAATCCAAGCTAATATAAACTGAAGACTATATTTTTGGAAAGTTAGCTATTATAGAAGTCATTGTTCTCACATTAATACAAAATCAAATTAAAACATTTAAATGTTCAAAATGAAAAACCTGCCTACCGACAATGTCACCGGTAGGCAAGTCTCTGAACTGTCCACAGCCCTACTCTGAGACACAGACTGAGTGGACAAAAAATGTACCATAATGAGCACTAGTGAGTTCACTTAGAACCACAACCTCACACTCAATGGTCTTTTTCCACTATCTTCATCATCTCTCTCCTCATTCCCTTCAGCCTCTACAACTTCTTTGTCTTCATCTTTGTGTATCAGACCTTATATTAACCATATTGGAAAATTCAGTTTTCTGCTTCAATTAGGTTATTGCTGCTCAAGGCCGTCAGACCTTTGAGGTCAGGGGTAGTTGGGGATTAAGGGTCTTGCTTATGTATACCTCGACACATTGCCGGGGCCTGGAATTTAACCTGGGACCATCTGTTTCCCAGGTGGCTCATTCAGCTATGGCCATCCTTCTTGTGAATGGGTTGTAGAAGTTCCAACAGGAACTGTATTGAGAGACTAGGCATGGTACTTTCTCACAGGGTAGGAGAGTAAGGAGACAGTATCACAAGCACAAGCATCTGATAACACTCGATGCCTGCTTTTATCACAGACATGTTCATCAATGTTCCAATGCAGAGTGTGCATCATGCCGTGCTTTCAGATTCCAAGACGTCCGATCATCTACCTCATGAGCCACTGCTGCCCCGTCACTCCACTGGATTAGACATGTCATAAAATAGGCCGAAAGACGAATTATTATATACTTTATGCAAATTATGCAAATGAGGAACAATTTCATAATTTAGTTATGGCAAGAGATTAATTTATGTAACATAATATAGATGTAGACTCTAAAACAACCTTGATATGTTGACTAAAAGCAATAACACTATAGCTAATTCCTAATTTGTACCTATGTTTTACATAATTTATGCCAATTATGCTAATGAAGAAAGGGTGTATGACTTCACCATAATAACAGATGCATTTCTGGATATCACAAACATAGACTTTGACTCTTAAGTCACCTCAGTTCAATGGATGCAAAATGATAGCCATTTCCAGTTAATTTGCTCATTAAGCAATTGATTTGCTCATTATGCTAATTACTCAAATTGTCCAACATATAACTTTTAGCAAACAATCATCATCTGCCAGCCTATAGATGACATTTTAATCATAAAAGTTTAAAGGAAAAAACATTTCTGGGTTTAACATGGGCAGTTTACAGCATGGTTTGACAGCCCGAAATGTGTACAGCCTCTGACAATTTCCAGATGTAAATTCAGAAGTGTTTCCACGTCTAAAAACAAACTTCATGGTATATAGAAACACTGTAGAAAGTGCCATGCTTTAGTCATAACATGCACAATACCTTCCATATATGAGCTTAACCCGCCTTACTCTCTCTCTCCGCACTATCTCTCTCCTAGATGTTTTTAATGTTATAACAATGTCATAACATTTATATCATAAAAGTTGACATGATTCACCATTTATGTAGACTATTGGGGTTTAAGTTGTCATTCATTAGAACAAAACTTCCATTTAACAAACATAAATAATTATTATAGTGGAAAATAATGGAGCAAAACGTGCAAAAATGCAATTCTGAGGTCAATGACCCCTCAAGGTCACCAGAGGTCAGTCAGAAAGTGGTTCCACGTCTGAAATCAAACCTTTGGGTGTGTAGATGATATTCTGAAAGTTTCATGCTTTAGTCATAAAATGCACAATTGGTTTGGTTATCCGCCGCACTAGTACCTATTTGTAATGATGTGCCATTATTATTTGTACTGTTTAGTTGAATTTGCGTTGCTGTAGCTTATTATGAGAAGTCATTCACTTGTGCTACAAATGTTTGCTGGATTTAATCATTTTCTTATTTTGATGGTCTTATGCAAATGTTGTTTGAATGTCGCTCATGTTAGCATTACATGTCGCTCATATTAACATTTCATGCACATTTCTGATTATTCAAAGCTGTTAATTGTTTTATTAGTCAGGTTTGTGAATTCCCTGTTTTTTCTTTACTATCCTAGAACCACACACATGTAACACAGAAAAGAGTGGTGAAAAGTTGATGTGGGTGTGAAGTGGAATAAATCTCTTTGAACAGACATCATTCGTGTTTTAACTGGACACTCTGTGGAGGTTGACATCGGTTGAGCAATCAGCTCGTCAATATTACGTCAATTCTTTACAATAATAATAATAATGATGATGATGATGATGATAATAATAACATGATGTTATACATGTGCAATGTTGCACAACTGATATTATCAGAACTGGTATAAGGTAATAGAAAGTAAAAATACGTTTTGATACAACTATAACATCTTCATCATCTGTCTTTTTTTTTATTTTTACTAATTTACTTGCACTCTGTAAACTAGTGTCCGAGACATCAGTGTCCCGGTGGCCCCCGGCTCAGTGCGACAGCCAAACAAAGTACACGACTGCTCGCTGCCTCGCTCTATGAAGATTATTGTACAGTATTTATTAGACTGTAGGGAAACAATGGCTACTACTAGCCGAGCCAGAGGAGATTGGACCCCATCCCTCCCAGAGAAAATCCCATAGCCTGGAAGGACGATCGGCCTGGCTCGGCCAATAGAGTTCCCTCAAGGTGCGTTACGTGGTGTTCCGCTTTGAGTATGGAACATGATTGAACGACTCGTTCGAGTGACTGGTGGGTCCGTGCGGGAGATCCTATATAGCTTACGGCAGTAACCGAACGACCGAAATGAACGAAATGAACGGCGAAAGTTACCATCACTAGCTGGATGTTAACCGCAAGGTTGCCTGTTCGAACCCGGGCTCCCCCAGAGTTATAGTACAGCGGATTACCAAAAAATTGTGCACTTTTTCAAAAAAGCATGAAACTTTTACCATAGTTAGATGATACCATGAGGTGTATTTTCAGATGTGGAGTCAAGTCAGATTTGACCCCTGAGGCCCGGTAGAGCATAATATGTGACCAATACCCATAACATCCTATATAAGGCAAAAAAGTCCAAATTTCATCATTCTTTAAGTAGCATGTGACATATGAAACTAGGGTGATTTCATGATGCTGAATCCATTCCAAGCATTAGTTTTGCAAAAAAACACTCATTGGGCTAAAAACGGCCAATGCCGTCATCACAAATTGATGATGCCAGCACATTTGGGCAAGTGGGCATGGCCGTTTTAAGCCCAATGAGTGTTTTTTTGCAAAACTAATGCTTGGAATGGATTCAGAATCATGCAAACACCCTAGTTTCATATGTCACATGCTACTTAAAGAATGATGCAATTTGGACGTTTTTTGCCTTATATAGGATGTTATGGGTATTGGTCACATATTATGCTCTACCGGGCCTCAGGGGTCAAATCTGACTTGACTCCACATCTGAAAATACACCTCATGATATCATCTAACTATGGTAGAAGTTTCATGCTTTTTTGAAAAAGTGCACAATACCTCTTGTATTGGGGTATAAGCCGCTGTACTATTAGTGTCAAAGTGTCCTTGAGCAAGACACTGAACCCCAAATTGCTCCCGATGTGCTGGCTAGTACCCTGCATGGTTTCTGCCTCCATCTGTGTATGAATGTGTGTGTGAATGGGTGAATTGATGCACAATCTATGTAAAGCGCCTTGGCTATATAAATGCACCATTTACCATTTACCATTTAACTACTGTTGGAGGAGAGAGAGGGCAGTCAGCTATGAAGAGATGTGATCCCTCCTTTATAAATGTAACTCCTGTCGTAGTCCAGGGTACACACGGAAGCTATCATTTTTGTTGAAATGGGTTAACCCATTTAGACCTGAGGACGATTCTACAAATGTCTTCTAAATCCTGACAGTTTTCTGAAAAACTAACTAAGAATTATATGTAATTGACCGCCGACCCCTATCTGAAAATATGTTGTTCCAGGGACCACCCATGAAGCAAAGATTTGAGTTAAAAACATTGGCTCAGAAATAATATATATTCAAAGATTTGAGCCACATTTTCACGTTTTTTCAAAAATAGCAGACCTACAAGTTCATAGCGCGGCACTCGTAGATCTGCTATTTTTCAATAGCTAAAGCATAACATAATGCTTAAAACACAAAGGGGTTCCCGTTCAGAATATAATAAGATAATTCTAACGCCCCGGATAGTCTGATGCGACGTTACTCCGTGGTGGGAAATAAATAATACAAGTACGATATGATACAAGAGAACTGTCTGTAAATGGTAAATGGTGAATTTATATAGGGCCTTTATCCAAGGCGCTTTACATAGATATGATACAAGAGAACTGGCTGTAACTAGAAGAGGCAAACTACTTGTTTATGCCGTTTGCTTTGATGGAATAATTGATTGAACACACGTGTATACGTTGCACTATGATTTGATTTGGGTGTGTACTTCTAAATAAAGGGTTAGTGATTATCGTGCATTCATCTAATTATAGTAAACTAATACTATAAAGGATAATATAGTATTATCCTTTTATAGTACATAGAACATAGAGTTCTCATCGGCAGAGCCGGACTTACCGTTGGGCTAGGGTGGGCTGAAGCCCGGGGGCCCCCGACTAGGGGGGCCCCTAGTATAAAATTGTAAAGTGAAATCCAATTCAAGTGAAATGTGTGTATTGTTATTGTATTTAGTTGTATTATGGTTAAACCATTGAGAGCTTATGCCTGCCTGCCTCTCTTTTTAGGGGCCTGGGTACCCCAAAATGAAAACAAAATAGCCCAATTTTTTTCCGGCCTCGCGGCTGCGCCGCTCGGCCAAATCGCGGGACGCGCGGCTCTGCCGCGCGCCCCAAGGGGGGCCCTCAAAATTGCTCCAGCCCGGGGGCCCTCAGCAAGGTAAATCCGGCTCTGCTCATCGGGTCCCGAAAATGAAGGCCCGGCCCTAACTGATCAGGCCCGAGGCCCGGCCCTGCTGAAAACGTCGGGCCTGGTCGGGTTCGGGCAGAGTTTGAGAACTCTAATGGTCTACAAGAGACCTTTTTACAGTACAATGTTTCACGTTTACTTACACATAAATTACACAATCAACACAAACACTTTATTTAGAACACACCCAAATCAAATCATATCACGGTGTACATGACATGTTCAATCAATTATTCCATCAAAGCAAACGGTTTGCCTCTTATAATAAATTAATAATAATAAATAAATAAATAAAATAAAATGTACAAGTTAGTTACAAGGCTGCATTCTTGCATTCTGTCGTGCGTGCCAAGCTGTCATTCTCTTGTATTATTTACCACCATGGAGTAACCTCGCATCTCGGAGGACAGTCAAGACGGGCAGTGTCGGTAGGCCAATCAGAGACAGGCGGGGCGTTGCCTATGCTCGGACGCAAACGAGATTCACGCGTCCTGATGCGTTCAAGGGCGTTTAGAGAAGGAAGTGTCATGGTCACGTGACATGCGCCATGACACTTTCATGGGAGCCAAATCTCGCACCGGAAGTTCCATGAATACAAAGCAGTGAATGGAGCCGGCTGGTCCAGCTCATAACAAACATTATTTATGAAACATTGAGACCTGTGTCATATAATCAGGTCAGGCATATAAAAGAAGACATATTACAGTTTGTTTTCTAATCACTTGCTTTTCGATGTGCACAGAGTGCACAGTACTTCATTTTATTTGAGGATTTAAAGGAGAATTCCATACTAGAAGGCTTTCTTACCTTTATTTGTATAGTTGTTACGTCCCCACCAAAGAGGTCCAGGTGTTATTTTGTGCAAAAGTGCATTATTGGCTATTTCCCCATATTTAAGCCCTCAATGGGGGTTGGGTTGCTGTGCTAATTCGCTTATTTCCATAAAAATAAGTAGTAAAGTGTGCCGCTTGGGATACTATTTACATTATGAAGAGATGATATATACAAAAAAGATTTTTGAGTAATGGAAATAAGCGAATTAGCACAACACCCCATAGCCCCATTCAATGCAATGCAATTCAATGCAATTCATTTAGGGCTTATGGTAGGGGAAATAGCCAATAATGCGCTTTTGTACAAAATAACACCTGGACCTCTTTGGTGGGGACGTAACAACTACATAGAGGTAAGAAAGCCTTCCAGTATGGAATTCTCTCCCCCCCCGTGTGTGTGTGTGTGTGTGTGTGTGTGTGGGGGGGGGGGGGCGTGTGTGTGTGTGCGTGTGCGTGTGCGCGTGTGTCGACATGTTCTGTCAATAGCATGGAACTGCAGCGATCTTTGAGGAATGGGTCAGACATTAGATTATAGGCTTGAACAAATATGCACTCCCAGGTATCACATGAGTAGGCCTACATCACAGTCTAGGTAGCTGTCTGCAGTGGGTTGACTAACCTTTACACGCACGCTCAACACTCAACACTATAGTATATGTATTAGAGCTGGGACTCGATTAAAATTTTTAATCTAATTAATTAGAAGCTTTGTGATTAATTAATCTCGATTAATCACATTTTAATCGCATATCAATATTCAACCCGAGAACAGTGATAAACCTTTTTTTTCAAAGGTTTTTTGGTATCCCAGTGAATCAATGAATAGTGACTACAGGATACCACTAATTTTCAACATTTTACTGTCATTAATATACCTTAGAGCTGTTGTGTGGAAATAATAAAAAAGTCACCCCATTCTGTGTTGCCTAGAACTGGAGGTCTGAAAAAAATCAGTAACAGTAACAAGTACATCTCAGTGACATCACAAAGCTGTACTTCATAGTGTTACTGTTTTTTGTCAGACCTCCAGTTCTAGGCAACACACAATGGGGTGACTTTTTATTATTTCCAGTTTTCCACACAACTCCATAGAAAAATGTTGAAAATGAGGGGTATTCCCCTTTAAGCAATACAACTTTATTTTCTCCAACAGATAAACAAGTGCAGCAAGTGCCTATATAAAGTGTCTATGAATACTCAAATGTGCTTTACATGGTGGGGCATGAGAAAAAAAATAAAAACAACTTTATTAGGGGGTAAACACTTAGACAAAGGAACAAAATAAAAAACGGTGGAATGAACTAGCTTGGGAGTGCATTTCACATGGGGTTGGGGCAGACCATTGTCTGACCACGGACTTTCACACTTGCTGCTTCAGTATGTTTCGCATCGAGGACAGCTTGACAGCTTTGTGCTGTGGTGAAATCTCCGCGAGCCTCTGCAAGGCGTGCAAGCTTCTACTCTGCGAGACATGCTAAGCTGAAGCAGCTAGCATGGAAGCTAGCTCTGATCCATAGCTAGAATGGAAGCTAACATTGGTCATATGGCTTATGGATCCTTTCTCTCTGACATTGCACACAACCATGCTGCTATCCACGCGTCCATCCGATTTTAAATCTAAATGTCCCATCCACGGAGCAAACGTTTGGGTGTTGTAAGTTGTTGTCTGACGGAGCTGTAGTGTAGAGTGGACTGCTGCTGCTGCTCCTCCCCCTGCAAGCCGTGCAAGGAGTGCAGCAGCCTAATGAGCCTAGAAATGCGCCCAGTGAGAAACGTTCCGCCGTGAAAGAAAAGTGCGATTAAATGCGTTAATTTTTCTGTAGTTAATTAATCTCAATTAACGCGTTAAAGTCCCGGCCCTAATGTATAGTTTATATGTATAGTTTCACTATATAGATATTCCACTGTTACGTTATTAGCTTACGCATGTTTCATGATAACTACTTCTTATGTATGTGATGTATTGACATGCTTTTGTTCTTGCTTAATGTAAATCTCTCTGGATTAAGAGCGTCTGCTAAATGCCTAAATTGTAATTGTAAATTGTCTCAATATGTCCCTATGTGTCCGTGGCAAAGACTAGGCCTTGTCTGTGGCACATTATAGACTTTATGTTTTACAGTTATTATGTTGATCATAAGACCCAAAGACTAGGCCTTGTCTGTGGCACATTATAGACTTTGTTTTACAGTTATTATGTTGAGACCCAAGTACTGAATGTCAGGTCTCCAGGTTCCAATCAAATCATCGCTATCAGCCATTCACAAGCAATGTTTGGGCAGCAGTGGCTCAGCGGTAGAGTGACCGGATGTTCCCCGGTTCGAACCCTGTGGTATCCCCCAGAGTTAGTGTCCAAGTGTCCTTGAGCAAGACTCTGAACCCTTATTTGCTCCCGATGTGCTGGTTGGTGCCTTGCATGGTTTCCTCCACCGCCTGTGTGTGTGTGTGTGTGTGTGTGTGTGTGTGTGTGTGTACACAATCTTTGTAAAGCATGTTTGTGTTCACACAAACCCGGAAAGCTGGGCATAGGAGGCGCTAATGCCCCTCAAAAAGCTGATCTACAAGCTCACAACATGTCGCATTGCGATGCACTCTGTGCTTGTAGATCTGCTATTTCCAAATAGAGCTCTCTCTCTCTCTCTCTCTCGCTCCCTCCTTAAATCCCCCTCCCCTCCCCTCCCCTCCTCTCTCTCTCTCTCTGTCTCAGCCCCCCTCCTGTCTCTCTCTCTGTCTCTCCTGAAAAAAACATCCCCCTCTCTCTCTCTTTCTCGTTCTCTCTCTCTCTCTCTCGCTCCCTCCTTAAAACCCCCCCTCCCCTCCCCTCTATATGTCTCTCGCTCGCTCTCTCCTCTCCTTAACCACCCCTCTCTCTCTCTCTCTCTCTCTCTCTCGCTCCCTCCTTAAACCCCCAACCTCCTCTCCCCTCCCCTCCCCTCTCTCTCTCTCTCTCTCTCTCTCTCTCTCTCTCTCTCATGAATGTCCACCCCTGGCTATTGACCGCTCCCTCCTTACCCCCCCCCCCCCCCCCATGTGACCTCACATGTGTCCTGGCCACACAACAAAGGGTTAAGGGTCATGTCTCCTTCACCATCCCCCACACCCCCTCCCCTCCCCGCCCCTCCCGTCCCCTCCATACGTTTAAAAGAAGGAGAGCCTTTCCAGAGAAGCAGACAGTCGGTCAGTCTGTGGCACCAGGACGCTCCAATCTCTCTCTCTCTCTCTCTCTCTGTGTCTTTAGGAACATGGACTTCTGGCCCGGAAGACACACCTTTCTCCTCAATCTGCTGCTGCTGTGCTTCTGTTCTGCTCTCGCTGACTCCGAGGACGGAACCATCAACGGGGAGGTAAAGTATCAACAGTCATTTGAGTGACCAACTGGACCACTGCGGGTCCATTTGGTTCCATGCAGGTCAGAATGGCTTTAGCCTAATATTAGAGAGAGAGATTATTGAAATTTGTAGAGAGAGAGAGAGAGAGAGAGAGAGAGAGAGAGAGAGAGAGAGAGAGAGAGAGAGAGAGGCAGGCAGAGATAGAGGGGGGGTGTGACCCCCACACAGGGCCCTGCTGGTCATGTGGGTTAGGGTTATTCTCTGGAGTAGTCATGCATAGAGAGAGAGAGAGAGAGAGAGTAGCCTGGGGGGGAGGGGGGGTGCACCTGTGTGTGTGGGGGGCTACACTTTGCTCCAGATGGCTGTGCGTGTGTGGCGTGCGTGCGTGCATGCGTTTGTTTCACAAATGGAGAATGCTGGGTTAAATGCTAACTATTGTAAGGGTCTATTGGTCTCTTATTGTATTTGACAGGTACATATTGAGGATAAATGTGAGGGCAGAAAAGTGATTGGCCAGAATTACATTTGTGATGATTTCATTGGCTGAGCAGAATATGATGTATGATGAAAAATAAATAATTTTAGTTAATGCAATGAAATTAAGCTCCACCTCCGAGGACGACTTGCGCGACGGCCAGATTCTCCTCCGCGCAAGTCGTCCGTGGAGGTGGAGCTTCTTTTCCATCCACCAGCTGTCTAAAAACTCGAAAAAAATAAGCTGCGCACAGCTTAAGACGTGCGCGGCTCTTTAGTAAGTCTGGCACTCTGGCAGCACCTTTAACGGTGCTGGAGCTGTACACGGACGCACACGCACACACACACACACAGTGCAGCCAGCCGTCGGCCTGGTGGAGACAATGAGCTGTCTATCAACTGTGAAGTGGCTGCAACGTTCAACAGGTTACTGAACAGGTTATTCAAAATTAACTTGTGAATTCTAATGTCTTGACTGATGGCCACGCAGCATGTAGCCTACAGGGAAACAGCTTGGAAATATTCACAGAGGTACAGACAGAGAACGCTCTATTATTGTTTTGTTAAAGGGATATTTTTTTTTAACTTAAGCTGTATGAAATACTTGCCATTAATATAGTGGTTGCAACTGTATTAATTGATTGCCCGAGTCCCGTGGTGGGAGTTCTGCTCTGGTTTTTCTATAGCGCCACCAGGAGGCCACAACCAGACCTGCCCTGGTGGAGACCTGTGCCCCGAGGGGCACTTTATCTAGTTTGTACTCTTTTCATGCTACTTCTGTGATACATATTTTATTTACTTCTGTGTTTAACAGTTTTGATGTTAATCTTTACCACACTGAGATTGATTGATTTAACATTTTATTCAGTTTGTAGAAGGGGTACAGTTGCAGTTAAAAAGAAAGTGGCCTACAGGCCAAAACAAACACTGCTACTGCGAGGATATATCAGGAAAAACACTAAGCCTTGTTTACATCAGGGTCCTCCATTTTCAATTCATCACAACATTTAAAGACGTACAAATTAATATACACTTCTATGAAAACCAGGACATCATCATATATACAGTTAAAGAAAGTAAAAAAGGGAAAAACATGTACAATTGGGGGGGGGGGGGGGGGGGTTGACTTTTTTACAGGGGCCAGTTTTGAATTGCAGCCGTCCGTAGGTGCTCTTTGAGAGCGGTTTTGAAGGAGTCAAGGGATTCACATTTCTTTATAGCTGTTGGTAGGGCATTCCACATTTTAGTAGCATAGCTATAGCATAGCAACATTAATTTAATCCATTGTCAAATCTGGGTTGCACGTGGTTTGTTGAGCTCCCTCTGGTGTTGTGAGTGTGGACTTTGTTGACATTAAGGAAGTATTTAGACAGGTACATGGGTATCTTAGTGAAGTATTTAGACAGGTACATGGGTATCTTAGTGAAGTATTTAGACAGGTACATGGGTATCTTAGTGGTGTAGTGAATCTTGGAGACCAGGCCTATTGCTAGTTGTTGTACTATGTCGTCAACCTATCAAAATGGGCAGTGTTTATGGTCGACCGTTGTGATTGCATCCTGCACGCTAGTGAATATTTAAGTTAATGCTTGAGTTCATGCTAATAATGACTCTCCCATAGTAATAAGGAATAAACAACACATCGCTTAATGGCCTTTGTACACTTTGACACTAATTGCAGTACACTAAGTACATTTAAAAGCAAGTACTTTTTTACGCTTACTTACATTTTGACTGAGCTATTTTACTTGTAGTGGAGTAAATTTGACCAGGTCGTATTTTGTACTCTTCTGTAGCTCTGCTTGTAGGTTGAAGTGTGTTCAGACTTGTGTTGGGGGGATTTTTAGGTCAACCCACTGCAGACACTTGTCTTTACAGACTGTGATGCTCTCATGTGAGACCTATAATCTAATCTCTGACCCATTCCTCAAGGATCGCTGTAGTTCCAGGCTATTGACAGAACATGTGTCGACACGCACGCATCCACATATGCACTAACCTTTACAGACACGCTCTTTCATTTAGTATAGGGCTCTATATACACATTAGAAAATACACACACATAGAATCATCTCTAAATCTGTGCCACACGTTGAGCTTGTAGATCTGCTGTTTTTGCTACGTTTGTGTGACAGAATGACAAAGTAGGGCATTCATTATTAAATAAAATATGGAGATAAGATGTAAGAGGGCATTGCTCTGCAAAAGGTGCATGCGTGTGCGTGTGCATGCGTGCGTGTGCGCGCGCTCCGTCTTCACTTTTCAGCCCTCACTTTTATCTTCAATATGTACTTTGCTCAGCCAATCAAATTATCGCTATGGGGTGATCAGCCAATCACAAGCCAATGTTTGTGTTTACACAACCTGGAAAGCTGGGCATATACAGTAGGAGGCACTAACGCCCCTCAAACAGCTGATCTACAAGCTCACACAGTGTCGCATTGCGATGCTTTCTGAGCTTGTAGACCGGCTATTTCCAAAAAGAGCTCTCTCTCTCTCTCCCTCCCTCCCTCTCTTGGAACAACCCCTCCCCCCCACCCCTTTCCCCCTATATGTTTCTTTTCCCTTTTTACCTCCTTTATGATGAATTCCTGTTCTGTTCTTTGGCTATATAGAAGTGTCTATTTGTACGTCTCTAAATGTTTCGATGAATTGAACAAGGTGGACCCTCTTGTAAACAAGTGTAATGCTTTATTGGGTCGTCCACTCACAGTTAACAGTCTTTGTATTGAGTTGTGCTTGAAATGTACTGTAATTCTGCAGGGGGGACAGGGAGTAGCTCATAACATATCTACAGTGGATTTTTATTAAACAAACACATTGCAGATAGAAACGGGATAATTCAAGCTTTCCGTACAGCTGCAATGTTGGTGAGTTTGACGTTATTTAATACAATTAGATAGGACTGTTCTGTTTGGATGAATGGGCTGTCTATGGGAAGTTGCACCCAAGGTGGACTCCATGTTGCTCCCTGGAAGGAAAGAAACATGCGCAATGGGTTATATGCAGCCAACTCTTCTGCGTTCAGCTTCCTTGGTCTCAATGTTTCTTTCCTTCCAGGGAGCAACATGGAGTCCACCGTACGGTCTTCGCTTCCTGTCCTCTTTTAATAGTCCTTGGTTGCACCTAGGTAGCACCTTGCTGGCAAGATGGCAGCCGTGTGCATATCATCAATGGGCTCCACTGTGGAGGACTGGGGAGGCCGCAGGGTCCTAGTGCCTGACGATCAGAGGACTGGGGAGGCCGCAGGGTCCTAGTGCCTGATGCTCAGAGCATAGGCGGCGGGTGGATTTTACCTTTAGGTAGGGTAGAATTGCGTGGGAGGAACTCTGCGCCGCAGATTTATTTATTTATTTATTTCCCAGATGGTCTAAAGACAAGTTAGGACTACTTATCATGATTTGACGCGATTTGACCAATGTATTACCGTTCAGTCTCAGCGCCTGGCGGCCCATACGGTCCGCTGCCCATATAAGGTCATCAGCCTGTGTGTGTGTGTGTGTGTGTGTGTGTGTGTGTGTGTGTGTGTGTGTGTGTGTGTGTGTGTGTGTGTGTGTGTGGAGACAATGAGCTGTCTATCAACTGTGAAGTGGCTGCAACATTCAACAGGTTACTGTAATAGATTAGAGTGGTGTTTGGGTGCCACCTTGTGGCTTTAACAAGCAATTGCAGCTGTGTTTGAACTCTAATTCTAATGTCTTGACTGATGGCCACCAAGTCTACAGGGAAACAGCTTGGAAATATTCACAGAGGTACAGACAGAGAACGCTCTATTATTGTTTTAATGTTAAAGGGATGGTTCAGATTTTTTTTAAACTTAAGCTGTATGAAATACTTGCCATTAATATAGTGGTTGCAACTGTATTAATTGATTGCCCGAGTCCCGTGGTGGGAGTTCTGCTCTGGTTTTGGTGAAATATTAAGTAGTTCCGGTCATTTTGTGGGGGGCACAGGGGGCCACGTAGTAACAGTAAATGTATTCACAAAACTAACATTTGTATTGTTGACCTATTCTAAAATATTAGCGCAACTTTCGTTCAACTTTGACCCCTCTATCACATGGAACTATTTTTTGGCCGTAGTGATATGGACACAAAACACATAGTTCCGTGTGATAGAGGGGTAAAAAATGAACGAAAGTTAATTTACTTTTAATGCGTGGCCCCCCCACAAAATGACCGGAACTACTTCATATTTCACCAAAACCAGAGCAGAACTCTCACCACGGGACTCGGGCAATCAATTAATACAGTTGCAACCACTATATTATTGGCAAGTATTTCATACAGCTTAAGTTCAAAAATTCCCGACTGACTTTGTTATTCATGTCTATATTTTGAACATGTCACGGGCTTACTATATATGTTCTACCTACCACAGAGCTCCGACGGTGTGTTTTACCGCTGTCAACTTGCTGTATAATTAACTTTGCTGAATAGTTGCATGGGAAAATAACCCAGCTAAATGGAGGAGTGACATCCTGACATTTTCAACTACCTAGTGAATTATCCAGATGAGTATTAATAATAGTCTTGCAAGAAGCTGTTTAGATCATTTTTAACAAATACATATCATATAAAACGAAATACAACAAATATATCTGGGTATTGAAAACCTCAAGGGATGCAACCGTGACGTATATACCGTGCGACCACTTTGACTTGAGATTTACAATGCTAGCACTTTTCACAAACTGATGGGAGTATATTATAGTACATTGTAGGATGTATATTGAGATGGCAGGTATGTGACATTGAAAAGGACAAATCAAACATATGGGACACTTTATTAGAACACAAAAAAAATCGCTATAGCCTCAGTAATGAACCAGTGAAATTAGGGTATTTCATGATGCCTCTCATAGGGATTGCATTGGCAGCTGCAGTACACAGTTGAAACGGACCAGAAGTGGGGCCGCTGTCTCATTTGGGGGCGTAAAATTTGTAGTCCCCGTGTGTCTCTATGGATGACTCTATTGAAGCCATGGAGGTGGTTTCTGATTGGCTACCACTGATCACATACCCTTGCTGGGAAATAGATTGGTCTAAACCAGGGGTGGGCAATTATTTTTCCCAGGGGGCCAAAGGCTGAATTTAATTATGCATAATATCAATTTTATTTCTATATAAAAAGCAGTAAATGGCGTTGTTTTGACAAGCTGGCAAGAGTATGTTATTATTGTCTCCACCAGGCCGAAGGCATGGGGAGAGAGTATGTTTTGCACTCCGTCCGTGTGTGTGTGTGTGTGTGTGTGTGTGTGTGTGTGTGTGTGTGTGTGTGTGTGTGTGTGTGTGTGTGTGTGTGTGTGTGTGTCCGTCCGTCCGTCCGTCCGTCTGTTACCAGCTAATCTCCGGCACCGTTAACCCGGTCGATGCCAAACTTTGCACACACACTCCCTGGATGCCAACGATGAACCTCTGCCCCACATTTTCCAGAACGGCCTGTTATAGCGCCACCATGAGGCAGCTTTTCACATGTTTTACCTAAAACTGCACCGATCTGCGTGAAACGTTGCATGCACACTCCCTAGAGGCCAAGGACAAATTTACCTGCATTTTCCGCATCTGCCTTTTATAGCGCCACCAGGAGGCCGACTTTTGTAAAACACATTTTTTGATATTACTCCTCCAAATTCTGTCCAAAAATCTCACAAATCGTTACACAGTATCTCTATGGTCATGTGCTCAAGTCGGATCTGTCCGATATTTCATATTCCATCCTAATTGGCTATAATTGGCTTTCACAGTTTGCAAGATTGCCCCGTTTTGAACAAAAGCCTCAAATCATGAACGCAGCATGCAATTTACGTGAAATCTTTCACACATTTTCTTACTAGGCTGAGGAACACTTTTCACATTGGCCTGTTATAGCGCCACCAACAGGTTGATTTTTGCAAAACACATTTTTGGAACAAAATGCCTCAAATCATCCCATTGCCATTAAAGGCGTATGAAGAAATGGCACCCTTTTCACATTGGCCTATTATAGTGCCACCAGGCACTCTGCATTTCCTCAACAAAATGAAGAAAATTGTTGCAAAAAACTAACAAACAAAAAAAACATGTTTATATTACTCCTAAACATTTTGCCAAACATCTCACACAGTCCTATCCTCCTGGTGGAGACCTGTGCCCAGAAGGGCACTTTTTCTAGTTCGACAATGAAAAGATGAGGTTGCCTTACAAAAATTGTAATTATTATTATTAAATTATTCAAGCAAAATTTCCAAAGCAATGGTAAACAAAATGTGAAACATTTGACTCAAATAATTATTAGGCCGTGTTGGGACCCCAGAAAAAGTGCCTAGAAAATGAATTTCGTTCCCGTGTCATGGGCACTACTCATTCGATGCATTTTTTCATAGATAATACCCTTCTGGACTTTGGGTTAAAAGTTCTACTCATAATATCCTGCAGTATTTTGTCACAAGCCAGAAATGTAAATAGAAGTAACCAAGTAATCAAAAATCTTGTGCTGCTGTTTTTGCTTGTAAAATATTCATATTGATTTTGGCAACACAAAATCTTTCTCAAATGTCATAAATACATATACCTAACATCTGAAACAAGTATTGGTGCCTTAGTTTACTATTATGTGAATCTAGATCATGAAATGTATCAAATTTGTTAAAGAGAACGCTTCAACTATAGTGATTGGCACCTAGCACAATGAAACATACACATAGTACATTTAGCCAAAAGCTTATGTTTCATACATACAAAGTGTCACAGCATCTGACATTTGTCCCAGATGTAGCCCAGGGCATGCTCTAATGATCAAGCTAGTGCGCCAGAGCCTATGACCTTCGGGGTCACCATGGCGGCCAAATCAAATATGGCTGCCACCTAAAACGGATTTGAACCAGATGAGCTACAAATGCAAACTTGGTGTCTAGTTCATGTTATTTGACCATTACAAACACGTTGGAATACTTATCATTAAAATTGGGTGTGTCTGGAACCCTAATTTTCATATTTCCAAGATGTGCTATGTGGGCGTTTTCACATGGGCTATGTGAAAACGAGTTATAACTTTTGACACGTTTGGCAAACTTGGAGTCGATTTTTTTTGTATCATTGGAATTGGAACATTGGAATGTTCCAATTCATGATTAAATCTATCTAGAACACTCAGGTTTTGCCATTATGGCGTACAGCTTCCTCGCTGTATGCACCTAAACCACCCACTCCAGTGAAGTCCCCACGACGGAGCCTGCCTTCCTCACCAGCCATTTGCAGCATCCTGTTGCATACGCTAAGAGATCTGAGCCTTCTCAAGAGTAGTCAGAGTAGTCAGACCAGTCCAACGACCTGTTTAGGTGCACAAGGAAACTAGAAACTTGTAGTTGTCTACATTCTCCACTACCTCAGCATTTATGTTGGAGGTACCCTATTGGTCGTGTCATATAGTCCACCACCATTGGTCTCGTTAGCATTGAGCCAGAGGCGGTTTGCCTTGCTCCAGTGCACAACCTCCTTAACCATGCGTGCTCAACAGTGTTGTGACCTGAGATGGAAGGATGCAGCTGACCACTGCAATGTCATCTGAAAAGTTATTGTAGTTGAAGCGGAAGTCAGATGTTTATAGGGTGAGCAGGAAGGGTGACAGAACTGTGCCCTAGGGAGGACCCGTGATGTTCACCAGCACCTCCGAACAGACAACCCTGCAGTCTCACATACTGCGGTCTGCCCGAGAGATAGTCTGAGATCCATGCCACCAAACCATGGTCCACCCCCATCAACGCAAACTTCTGCAAGCAGTTGTGACTGGATAGTTTTGAAGACACTTGAGAAGTTAAAAAAGCATGATTTTAACTGTGTTGCCCAGGGTGTCAAGGTGTGTGAATACCTTGTTTAGCATGTAGATGATGATATCATCAAACCCAATGTCCACCTGGTATGCAAACTTAAGGGGGTCGAGGTAGTCACTCACCATCGGTCACAATGCAGGAAGATTTCCACAGTTCCTCTCTGTCTTCAGGGAGAGGCATATCGTTTGGATCAGCGGTTCTGGACAACCGGATCTCCATATATGCCTATACTATATTATACTATGCATTTATATAGTATAGTATAGTATAGTATTGTCGTGTTAATTATGGGTGTGCGAGATGTATTCTCAGATATTGGGGAAGAAAATATATATAGATTATGGTGTCTAGGTGTATTTCCAAAGAAGAGAGAATTACAGCTCATTGGTGAGTTAAGAAGAACCTAGGAGGTCATAAATGCCAGGCCACTTCCTTGCTGGGGGGTTGGCTGCTGGTCAGCATTCCAGCTGTAAAGGGTCTATAGTTTATGGCGCCTCCCAGGGCAGTGTCAACTCACACAAATAGAACATGGAAATGGGGATTAAGTAACTTCTATCTTTAATCCCTTTCAATTGTGTAAATGTGTTCTAAATAACCTATTATATATTGGGTTGGTAAAAAGCCTAAATAATAAATATGTGATAGTCTAACAGCTAAGGTCAGCGGTGCAGGCAGGAAGCTGACTGCACCACAAACTGCCTCTCAGAGGAGAAAGACAGGATGGTCTGTGGCTTCTGATTGGTTGAAAGTGTTTAGCAGGGAGGTGTGACATCAGTCATAGAGCTTGCTTTAATATACTGACAAAGCAATGATAGACCAGATTCACCAATACCATCGAACGTGATACATGTCTGTCTAGGCAGAGACCAGCGGTATGTATTTGCTATATATTATATGCTATAATGTATTATGCGATATATAATTGTGCATTATTAATAATTGATGTAATATGATGTTTAGATTGTAACCAAATGTCATTTATGTTTCTTTTCTCCATTGACTGAATGATAAGGTAGATTTAAAACCACTTAATGTACCATTAATGTACCACTTAATGTACCATTAATGTGCCACTTAATGTGCCACTTAATGTGTCACTGAACTAAGTCTGAGAGTCAACAATGACAAGCTAAGCTGTACCATGATCTGGGAGTCTTAGAGTGTAAAATGATAGTAAACCCTACCGACAGAGTTAGGATAGAACCACAGACCAATAGGACCTGTAATCCAGGCCGGGATACTGTATTCATCTTGTGTTGGGGGGAAGTGTGAACAGAACGTGTGAATGTATGATTGTAAGTGTTTATAATTAATATGAATTAATAAAAACCCTATAAAATGCACGTTTGAGTTCATCAAATATAAGCTATCATTGGAGCATTTAGTTCACTTCTGTGCGTGTTAGTCACTTTACTCTGCCTAGTGCAAGGGCTGGTCGGAGCCTCGGCACAACATCGCCAAATAACCGAACAAGTATAGTATAGTATAGTATAGTATAGTATACGCCAATACCTCAGGCCCATAGCCCTAATGCCCTTTGAAGCCGTTGCATTAAGGCTATGGGACTGTTGTCTTCCTGCCCTCACATGAAATGCAGACCAGCCTCTCCTCTGTTGCAGAAATATAAAGAAAGTTTGACCAACTCACCAATACAAAGGCGGCTTGTGTTATTAGAAAGATTACTTTCCTTAGTGGATACACTCTGAGCCCCCCACCACAAGTATGAATTGCACTTTTTGGACAGAAAGGCCACTGTGCCCTCCACCGATATTGCCAAGAAAAAATCTTAGACAAGACAAGATTTTTCCCTTTCTGACCAAAAAGTGCATTTTATACGTGTGGTGGGGGGCTGAGAGTGCATCCACTATAAGGAAAGTAGGCTTTCTAATAACACAAGCCGCCTTTGTATTGGTGAGTAGGTAAAACGTTCCTTATATTTCCGCAACAGAGGAGAGGCTGGTCTGCATTTCATGCGAGGGAAGGAAGAGAACAGTCCCATACTATACTATACTATACTATACTATACTATACTATACTATACTATACTATACTATACTATACTATACTATACTTACGCCAATACCTACTGTACAGTATGTATGAGCATACATACTGTAGGTGGTTCTGGACAACTACCTATCCAAACAACTCGACACTGGACATATAAATGTCTCTGCGGTCAGCAGCAACGCGCATGCCGAGTTTGAAGTTGGTCGGTTGGACGATTCTCGAGATACGTTAACTAGATGGACATGTGTATGCACTGCACGTACAGAGATTTTGTGCATTTAATACTCGTATCAATAGGAATGTGTATATTAGAGTGTTCTAGATAGATGTAATCATACACCAGAGCATTTAAATGTGTTTCTGATGCTTAAAAATATAAAATAGACACCACGTTTGTCAAAAATGTCAAAAGTTCACTCGTTTTCACATAGCCGCCATCTTGTAAATATGCAAATTATGGTTCCAGACACACCCAATCATAATGATAAGTATTCCAACATGTTTAGAATGGTCAAAACATGACATAGACACAACGTTTGCATTTGTAGCTCATCTGGTTCAAATGTTACAGCCAAAACCCTTTTAGGTAGCAGCCATATTAGATTTGGCCGCGATGGCGACCCCGAAGGTCACCAGCTGTACAAATGTCAGATGCTGTGACACTTTGTGGTACTTGAATAAATGTTTCATATAATATGTTGTAATAATTCTGACCTTCTATTACATTTGTTTTTAGTCTTTTTTGCATTATTCCAATTTAGGTAACATTTTCATAGATTTTCAGCCATTTTGGGCCAAGGTGCGCTGCTTTTCTTTTCTACCTTTCATTACACAGTATGTTGTGACATTTTTTATGTATGAAACATAAGCTTTTGGCTAAATGTACTATGTGTATGTTTCATTGTGCTTGGTGCCAATCACTTAAGTTGAAGTGTTTTCTTTAACAAATTTGCTACATTTCATGATCTAGATAATAGTAAACTAAGGCACCAATTCTTTTTTCAGATGTTAGGTATATGTATTTATGACATTTGAGAAAGATTTTGTGTTGCCAAAATTAATTTAACACATTTTACAAGCAAAAACAGCAACACAAGATTTTCGTTTTTTGTTATACATTTCTGGCCTGTGACAAAATACTGCAGGATATTATGAGTAGAACTTTTAACCCATAATCCAGGGGGGTATTATCTGTGCAAAAATGCATTGAATGAGTAGTGCCCATGACGCGGGAACGAAACTGAACGAAAAGGGACCTCACAATATGGCCTATAGTGACTATTTTACGTCATGATGATGTAGCCTACGATAAGAGTAGGGGTGTGCTGAAATATCGATATGGCGATATATATCGATACGTCCTCCCGCGATAAATAATCGATATTGATTATTACAATATCGATTAAAAACAAAAAAAACTATAGTGCAACCACTATAGACAGCTATGTGTGTGTCCGAGCACGGAAATAGCATTTTTTCAGTTCCAAGTATTTTGTAGTTGCAGATATCGTGATATATCGTTGATGAAATTTCATACAATATATTGATATATCGCAAATATCGCAATATATTGAATATCGTGATATTATCGTTATCGAGGGCCTAATATCGAGATATATATCGTATTGTGAGGTACCCATATCGTCCCACCCCTAGATAAGAGTTCCCGCCCTCACTTCACATGGGTGTGATTTTTGTTTACTTTCTACTTGCATGCTTGAGACGTTTCCTTTCCCAGTTGAAAACTTTTTGTTTAAGTTACAAGTCATGAAAACTCTAGCATTTTATTTGAACAATAAGAACTTCAGATGTAGCTCTCTTAATAGTTGTTCTTCCATTCGGAGGACCCTGGAGGCAGCGGTGCCACTTTCACAACCCATGTCGCGTCGCTTACTATCGGCGTGGGATGATTGTTGAGTCACAAGCTCACAACCATTAAACAACAACGACGTTCTGAAAACACAATAGACTTGGCAGCTTGGCAGACAATGTATGCTGATGTGTGCACGTTCTGCGAGATTAGCCTACTTTGTGGTAGAACGGTGTTGTGTGTAGAAAACAGACGATCCACAACAAGCTCACGGCGCCGACGCTGTCGGCGCATCCGTGCATCGCCCATGCGCTCTGAACTTATGAAGCATGCCACATTGTGGCCGCAACATCGCCGTATGACGCAGCATCGTCGTACGGCGATGGCATCGTCGTACGGCATCGTCGTGTAAAGAATAAAGGGATTTAACTTGTCCTCCTGCAAGGAAGTTTGGTAATCAAATCAAGCGCCTGCGCGGCTGCGCCTACCGTGTTGTGGACTACTGGAGCTGCATGCTCAGGGCTTCAATGCTTCATGGCTATTGGCATAAATCCAAAAAGCCATCATTTTCGCATTTGAGGGTGGTGAAGGAAGGAAGACAGGTTCTCAATTGCACAGTTTTGACTTGCAGATTGCGTGCACTATGAGAATAAATGTGGTTTTAGTCCACCCATAAGGTAATTACAAATTATGTTTTATTTTCAAATTATCAAGTAGCCTAATTAAATCTTTCGCGGGCCGGTCAGAGTCAGTCAGCCCGCGGGCCGTACAATAGGCCTATCTCACAGCCCCCTTTCCACGCCCCCTTCCGGTAGCTAGTGGTGTCATTTAACATTAGCATTTACACGTTTTTTTCTCTGGAGAATCTAAGTACATTTCCTAATGTAAAAATGTGACAGAAACAAAAGTTGTAGACTTCTTAAATGACCTCTGTTAACATGTAGTGTCTATGGAGTGACGTCACGCTATCACCACTAGCTCCGAAAGGGGGCGTGGAAATTCTGTGAGATAGGCCTATTCCCAGATCTGGTCTAAACTGAGCATGTCAGAAAGCCTATCAGTGACGCCTAGTGGACTGACATGGTATTTGGTATTTGCACAGACAGTCAGTTTAGTCAGTAGTGATGTTTGACGCACACACACACACACACACACACACACACACACACACACACACACACTATGTTATGTGATTCCCTTTCCCTTTGTGCGTTCATGAAACAAAGTGAGTGTGACTCACTTTTACGTTCTGTGACTTGTGTTTGTTTCATTGGTAACTCATGGTCGTTTGGTAAGTGTTTGTTTAGCTCCCCATGCACTGCCTGCAGTTTGTTGTCTCCACCAGGCCAAAGGCATGGGGAGAGACTAGTATGTTTTGCACTCTGTCCGTCCGTCCGTCCGTCCGTGTACAGCTCTAATCTCCTGCACCGTTAACCCGGTCGATGCTAAATTTTGCATACACACTCCCTGGATGCCAACGATTAACCTCTGCTCCAAATTGTCCAGAACGGCCTGTTATAGCGCCACCAGGAGGCAGGCCACCAACATTGGCTTTCAAAGTTGGCAGGATTGGCCTGTTTTGAACAAAAAGCCTCAAATCATGAACGCAGCGTGCAATTTACGTGAAATCTTTCACAGACTTTCCTACTAGGCTGAGGAATACATCCCACCCTTTGCACATTGACCTGTTATAGCGCCACCAACAGGTGAAAATTCCTGTACACAAGAAAGATTCAATAAAGTATAACCTTGAACCTTATATGAACAATTAACATATCATATGGTGTAATAGAGTTCTTTACTTAAATAAAACAATAACTGAGGCTTAAACAGACATGATGGACTTGCGTTCACAACCACTTTGGGAAACCTGTGCTCTAAACAAAATGTAATAATAATAAATAATCATATTATGTGCAGTCAAGCTAACAAAGGTAGGCTAAATTCAAATAGCATCCACCCTAAACAAAAAGCATGTCGTCCAGATGCACGCACTCATATTCAGCTTCAAACGCACACTGCGTTCCTCCATGTCCCTCCAATTTAACTACCGTTGTGTTTGCCACTGCGTTCCTCCATGTCCCTCCAATTTAACTACCGTTGTGTTTGCCACTGCGTTCCTCCATGTCCCTCCAATTTAACTACCGTTGTGTTTGCCACTGATGTTCCTCCATGTCCCTCCAATTTAACTACCGTTGTGTTTGCCACTGATGTTCCTCCATGTCCCTCCAATTTAACTACCGTTGTGTTTGCCACTGATGTTCCTCCATGTCCCTCCAATTTAACTACTGTTGTGTTTGCCACTGATGTTCCTCCATGTCCCTCCAATTTAACTACCGTTGTGTTTGCCACTGCGTTCCTCCATGTCCCTCCAATTTAACTACCGTTGTGTTTGCCACTGCGTTCCTCCATGTCCCTCCACTTTAACTACCGTTGTGTTTGCCACTGATGTTCCTCCATGTCCCTCCAATTTAACTACCGTTGTGTTTGCCACTGATGTTGCTCATGTTGTAGGAAGATCCATCCCTCCTGCAGCCTCCTCTGCAGTGCCGAATTGCACCGCTGATGAAAAACTTGTGTCCTTGTGTCTGTGGCCCAGCATACATTCAGACCTATGGCGTCCTTGTGTCTGTGGCCCAGCATACAGACCTATGATGTCCTTGTGTCTGTGGCCCAGCATACAGACCTATGACGTCCTTGTGTCTGTGGCCCAGCATACAGACCTATGACGTCCTTGTGTCTGTGGCCCAGCATACAGACCTATGGCGTCCTTGTGTCTGTGGCCCAGCATACATTCAGACCTATGGCGTCCTTGTGGCTGTGGCCCAGCATACATTCAGACCTATGGCGTCCTTGTGTCTGTGGCCCAGCATACATTCAGACCTATGACGTCCTTGTGTCTGTGGCCCAGCATACATTCAGACCTATGGCGTCCTTGTGTCTGTGGCCCAGCATACATTCAGACCTATGGCGTCCTTGTGTCTGTGGCCCAGCATACATTCAGACCTATGGCGTCCTTGTGGCTGTGGCCCAGCATACATTCAGACCTATGGCGTCCTTGTGTCTGTGGCCCAGCATACATTCAGACCTATGACGTCCTTGTGTCTGTGGCCCAGCATACATTCAGACCTATGATGTCCTTGTGTCTGTGGCCCAGCATACAGACCTATGACGCCCTTGTGTCTGTGGCCCAGCATACAGACCTATGACGCCCTTGTGTCTGTGGCCCTACATTCAGACCTATGACGTCCTTGTGTCTGTGGCCCAGCATACATTCAGACCTATGATGTCCTTGTGTCTGTGGCCCAGCATACAGACCTATGACGCCCTTGTGTCTGTGGCCCAGCATACATTCAGACCTATGGCGTCCTTGTGTCTGTGGCCCAGCATACATTCAGACCTATGATGTCCTTGTGTCTGTGGCCCAGCATACAGACCTATGACGTCCTTGTGTCTGTGGCCCAGCATACAGACCTATGACGCCCTTGTGTCTGTGGCCCAGCATACAGACCTATGACGTCCTTGTGTCTGTGGCCCAGCATACAGACCTATGACGTCCTTGTGTCTGTGGCCCAGCATACATTCAGACCTATGGCGTCCTTGTGTCTGTGGCCCAGCATACATTCAGACCTATGGCGTCCTTGTGTCTGTGGCCCAGCATACAGACCTATGACGTCCTTGTGTCTGTGGCCCAGCAGACCTCGTATGCATATTTTCTGCACAATAATGATATACTGTAGCATGCATAGAAAAACAAGAAACCTCTGATCAGTCCAGTAGTCCCTGAGATTTGCTGCACACACACACACACACACACACACACACACACACACACACACACACACACACACACACACACACACACACACACACACTAACTATGAATTCACTATACATACAAGTTGGTGTTCCTTCAAAGTGTTTGGTTATTTCTTATTGTGGAACAAACCTTTTAATGGTGTCTTCATGTTTGTCTTTGTGTCTCCACCAGTCATGGCTGAGACACTATGGCTACGTGGCTCCCCTGGACAGTACGGACTCATCTTCCAGGTCTTACCTCTCTGTCCAGGATCTGTCTGAACCCATCAGGGAGATGCAGAGGTTCTACAACCTGGATGTCACTGGACTGTTGGACCAGCAAACCATCACGTATGTCTCCTACATCTACTCATGTACCTCCTTGGTTTTGTCAACCATTCATTGAAACCTTCGCTAGAGAAATAAGCCACACAGAGCCTCTTGCTCTGAGACTCATACAGTATATTAACGGCTTTATTGCTCGTGGCGGAACATTCCGTCATAAGGAATCCAACCAGCAACTGCTTCTGGCGTAATGTTCCGCTTGATAAGCTTTATTATTGATATCAAACCGGAACGCTGAATTATTTTTAAAAAATATTATTTTGGCTTGGCCTTTCCTTCTTTAGCGATCCTAGACCGGATTGCGCAACCGCGCTGCCGTCCGCATCCCATTATACAGGCTGACTAAAAAGCGGAATAACTCGAAATCTACAGAGCTCTCCATTGTTTGGATAAAATGCGTGATGTTCGGAGGTCTTTGATGATTATCCGGTGGTTTAGATGGAAACATTGGCGCTTTCTAGAGCAAGGACGGCTTCATTTTAGCTCGCTAGCATTGACGCTATTTATTTAGCATTAAAGATGGACACTCCAGACAGGATGTTAGTCCAGCGTGTGCTGCATTGAAATAGGCTCGGCAGTCTGGCTCTGCGTCCAGCAGGAGGCAGTATATGGGTTAGTATAGAGCATTAAGCCACACAGAGCCTCTTTCTCTGAGACTCATGCAGTATATTGCAGCTGTCAGTGCCGGCCTAGCCATCAGGCAGAGTAGGCAACTGCCTTTTATTTATTTGTTTCTAACTCGTATACATATTTTGATATAATTAAGTTTGGGGCATCACAAAACACCCTGACTGCACTGCACATCCCTGGCTAACAAGACAAATAATTGCCCTCTATAAGTAAAAATAAAAACACCTTAAATATTTTGTATATTTATTTTATAAATAGTTAATCTTTCACTCAACGGGGACCGCTCCCGTCACTAGTTGATGATGTCATATGTCCATGTGTAGTCTAGCCCTATGGAATGAATGGAATACATATGCTAATATTCTTTAAAAAAATAAACGTAATACTTCCTAATGTTAATATGAGTATCAAAGGCCTGGGCCGTGGCTCAGCGGTCCAGGCACCTTGGCCGGTAGTCCAAGTCTGGCAGTGTGCCGCGGGTTCGACTCCCGATCCCGACGGCCTTTACTGCATGTCACTCCCCCATCTCTCTCCCCCATTTCCTGTCAGCCTACTGTCTGTCCCTCTATAAAAAATATAAAATAAAGGTGAAAGCCGCAAAAAAACAAAAAAAAACAAAACAAAATATGAGTATCAAAGTCATACATACTTTTTTTTAAAGAAGGCTGACATGGAGAGCTAAATTCTAGGCTAGTGAACATTATATTCTGGTATTTTCAGAGCCATGAAGAGACCCCGCTGTGGCGTTCCTGAAAAGACCAACGTGGGGTGGAGCAGCTACGAAGCAGTTGGAACCAAGTGGGACAAGTATAACCTCACTTACAGGTACGAACAGAACAATCAGTTAAAGTTCTGTATTTTGATTGGTCTTCAGGTATTTGTATTGATGATAATAATAATAATAATAATAATAATAATAATAATTAATAATAATACCACAAAACTGGACACATTGGAGACTTTCCTAATATTGACAGAGACTTGATGAATGTCAGGCCAAACCAGCCAAACCCAAACCGTGTTTTGTCTTCCTGTGGGATTACTGTGGGGTTAGTTAGGGAATGTAATACTCCACTTGGACAGCTTTGCTTAGTTTCTCTCTCTTTGCCTCTTCCTCTCCCTCTAGTATCTTAGTTTGTCTCTCTTTGCCTCTTCCTCTCCCTCTAGTATCTTAGTTTGTCTCTCTTTGCCTCTTCCTCTCCCTCTAGTATCTTAGTTTGTCTCTCTTTGCCTCTTCCTCTCCCTCTAGTATCTTAGTTTGTCTCTCTTTGCCTCTTCCTCTCCCTCTAGTATCTTCTTAGTTTCTCTCTCTTTGCCTCTTCCTCTCCCTCTAGTATCTTAGTATCTTAGTTTCTCTCTCTTTGCCTCTTCCTCTCCCTCTAGTATCGAGAACTTTGCATCTAACATCGAATGGCAGGACACATTAAAGGCCATCCGTAGAGCCTTCAAAGTCTGGGAGGATGTCAGTCCGTTCGTCTTTGAGGAAATCCCCCACGATAAGATCTATAACGGGCTCCGCGATACGGCCGACATCATGCTCTCCTTCCACTCGGGTCCTCACAGAGGCCATAATCCATTTAGAACATTGGAACTGGCACATGCCACCGCCCCCAAGCCTGGGGGCGGTGGACGCTCAGGCGTGCACTTCAACTCAGCCCTGCAATGGAGCATCACCAATCAGCATGTGCAAGGTAAGAGATGGTGCCACCTGGACAGGAAGTGAGTTTTACACATAGAGACAACCGGAATTAGTTGAAGGGGCTTTTGTTCATTTGTTAAAATTAACAGGACACGTCAACTGAAATGAAGTGAGATTTAACATGATATCAACTTAGTGCTTAGTTGTTTTAAAGATGTTTTGGTAACACTTGCTATGCATCCCATGTTTATAACGCGTTATGAACACACTTATAAGACATTATAATCTTCTCATAACCATGTACAATTATATTTACATTTTTTATATTTATTGTACATTTATTGTTATATAATAATACTTCATAACCTTAATCATAACACATTATAAAGTTTATTATAATGACTTATAATATCAAGTATTATAATACTTCATAACTTGCTATGTATTCCATGTTTATAACGCATTATAAATATTATAAGACAATATATTGTCTTATAATAAAAAAACGTTGAGGCTGACAACGTTGTTGTTATAAAAAACAACAACGTTGTACCAAAGTGCTTTACAGTAAAACAATTAAAAAAACACAACTTCATAGAAAAACCACAAACAATAAGCACAGTGTCACATTAAACATCAAAACATCTCATACTGTGCTTGGAAATGCCAAAGAATAGAGGTAAGTCTTGAGGCGTGATTTAAACACCTGGAGGGTGGGGGCTTGTCTTATGTGCAGAGGCAGCTCATTCCAGAGCTTGTGAGCTGCCACTGCAAAAGCTCGGTTCCCTCTGAGCTTCAGCCTGGTTTTAGGCACCACCAGGAGAAGCTGGTCAGAGGACCTAAGCGTCCGTGTCGGAGCATATAGGGTTTCAGCAGTTCAGATAAATAATTGGGTGCCAAACCATTTAGACACTTAAAGACAAAGAGCAATACTTTGAAGTCAATCCTGTATCGCACAGGAAGCCAGTGGAGGGAGGCTAGTACAGGGCTGATGTGGTCTCGCTTACGTGTGCCTGTAAGCAACCTAGCAGTGGCGTTCTGGGCTAGCTGTAATCGAGAGATGGAAACCTGGTTTACGCCAATATACAGGGCATTACAGTAGTCAAGGAGGGATGTCATAAACGCATGAATTACGGTTTCAAATACAGAGCGGGATAGACAAGATTTAACCTGAGATAGCCTCCTAAGCTGGAAGAAGCTCTTTCTTACTACCTCATTTATCTGTTTGTCCATCTTTAGGTCAGAGTCGATCTTGAAACCTAGATTGGTGGCAGTTGGCTTTAAGAAGGGCTCAAGGGGGCCTAAAACACCAGGAGGAGACACATGTGTATGTGTGGGCCCAAACACCATAACTTCAGTTTTGCTGTCATTGAAGTTTAGGAAGTTTAAAGCCAGCCATGCTTTTACATCCTCGAGGCAAGCGAGGAGTGGTTTTAAAGAGTCAGGATTGTTACGTTTTAGAGGCAAATAAATGTGGCTGTCATCAGCGTAACAATGGAAAGAAACCCCGTGTTTACGAAAAATAGATCCTAGGGGGAACAGATACAACATAAACAGAATTGGTCCAAGAATAAAGCCCTGTGACACTTCACAGTGGAGGGATGCTGTGGTGGATGTGGCATCCCCTAGAGTGACACGGAAACTTCTCCCTGACAATTAAGATCTAAAAAACTCTAGTGCTGGCCCTTTAATGCCAACCCAGTGCTCCAAGCGAGAGAGCAAAATACTGTAATCTACAGTGTCAAATGCCGCGGTATGATCCAAGAGCACCAGAATGAGAGAGTCACCAGAGTCTGTAGCCAAAAATATGTCATTAAAGATTCTTAACAGTGCAGTCTCGGAGAGCTTTGTGGAGAGCTTTGTACCCGGACTGGAACACTTATAGAATGCCATGTGTATTCAAATGGGGCATCAGTTGGGCCAGGGCGCATTTTTCCATAACTTTGGAGTTAAATGGGAGCTTGGAAATAGGCCGAAAGTTGGATAGGACAGAAGGATCAAGGTTGGGCTTTTTAAGCAGCGGCTGTACCACAGCATGTTTGAAAACTGCTGGTACATCACCTGCCAGACACTGGTTTATGATCAATAGGAGATCTGGCCCGGTAGCCCCACTGGTCTCTTTAGCCAGACGAGGGGGAAGGACGTCTAAGGGGGAGCCAGTTGGTTTTATTTGAGAGATTTCCTGTAGCTGAATAAGGGATACAGGCTCAAAATGGTGGGGCAGGTGACGGCAGTAGAGGGGTCATGTGTCGGAGTAGGGATGCTAGCCCTGATGTTGGCCACTTTGTCAATAAAAAACTGAAGAAAGAGCTCACATTTTTCAGGGGAAGCATCAAGACAGACAGGCTTGGGGACGTCAAGTATATAATTTATAGTTTTAAATAGAAACTGAGGCTTGTGACAGTTCGTTGCAATGATATCTGAAAAATATTTCCTTTTTTCAGCCTTGACAATTTGCTGGTATTTACACCAGCTACCACGTAAGATGTCAAACGACACGTTAGCTTGTCCTTTTTCCACTGTCGTTCAGCTCGCCTGCATTCCTTTCTGACCATCCGTGTGCTGTCATTCAACCAGGGCTCAGTTTTAGGTTTAGCACGCCTGGTTTTAAAAGGAGCAACAGTATCAAGGGCTTGTAAGCAGCTGGAGTCAAAACGAGAGGTTAGCTCATCTGTATTCATACATACAGGGCTGACTGGGCTTGGTAGGCCTACTGTTGCATTGGTGAAGGCAGACGAGAAACGGGCGGCAGTGTAGGGGTTAAGCATACGGCATCTAATAGCTGGTGCAGTTTGTTTTTCAGTGTGACATGGGAGTGACACATCGAACAAAACAGGCATATGGTCAGAGAAGAAAGCACCACATATTTCAACATTGGAAACTGGTAAACCATATGATAGGACTAGGTCCAGTGTGTGCCCGTGCTCATGTGTGGGACCAGTCACAGACTGCACAAGATCAAATGAATTTATAAGACTTAAAAATTCGCTAGCCATTGGCTTGGAGGGACAGCAATCGTGTATATGAATTAAAGCATGATTATACTTCGGCATTATTTCAGCCAGAAAGTCTGAGAAATCAGAGATGAAGTGCTTGTTGTATTTTGGCGGTCTGTATATTACAGCGCACAGTACAGGGGGAGAGCGACCCAACTCAAACATGTTCAGCTCGAAACTGGAGAATGAGAGCGGTGACAGCTGTTTGCAGTCAAAGTCTTGCTTGAAAACTGTCGCAATTCCCCATCCCTTGCCAGTCGTTCGTGGATCGCTGAAATAGGCACAGCCCGGCGGCAAAAGTTCTGAAAAAGTGCTTGACTCACCGGCTTTCTCCCAGGTCTCGGTGATTGATAGAAAGTCAAGCTGACGTGTGACGAAAAAGTCATTCAGGATAAACGTTTTGTTGGTTAGCGACCTAGCATTCACCAGGGCGATCCTGGCTGGAGGCGGGGCAGCGCTTCGTTCAGTCGCGGCCACGGGAGCCCGGGCGAGAGGTCGGAGGCAGCTGTGGTTCACTCCTTTTCTGCGGAGATGGAGAGAGCAGGGACGGGTAGGGAAATCCACGTCAGTGTCGGTGACAGGCACCAGCCAGGTGCCGATAGAGAGAGAGAGAGAGAGAGAGAGAGAGAGAGCGAGGGGAGACAGAGTAGAGACAGGTCGATCCATTTCCAACCAGGGTAGATGATAAATGCACCAGGGCGGCTTTCAGCCTCACCAGCTTGCCGCTGCGTTTACCACGAGAGCGTGCCCTGTGCCGTCTCCGACGGGGGAGAGGAGCGTGCAAGTGGGCAGGTATTCCCGCGAGCAGCGGTGGTAGAGGAAACGTTTTCTGTCGCGAAAACAGAGCCAAGTTTTCGCTAGCAAGGCGAATATCCAGCAGGGCTTGGCGATCATAAACCAGTAGAGAGTTGACATTTTCAGTGACAACTGATAAAACAAGCACAAACACAACCAGAACAGACAGCGGGAGACGGGCGACCACAAACACAGGCGCCATCACTTCCGCCTGTCAACTGTCAGGCCAGTTGACAGACAGTTGCATTTCTTTTTTTTTTTAAATAATTTGGGGACCCCCCCAAAATAATTTGGCGACCCCTGAGGGGTCGCGACCCACGGGTTGAGAACCCCTGCCCTAGAAAGCACTAGTGTCTATTTAAAACAGAGTTTTCTTTGACTTGGGGGTCATATTGTGACGGCAGTAACTTCCTGTCATAATTACACCCCCCTCCCTATCTAATTAATGGACAGTATTAGGATGTTGATATTCATTTTGTATTCATCTTTAGGGCCCCAAATCACACACTAGAAAGCACTAGTGTCTATTTAAAGAACGTGGCAATTTGGCGTAGTGTTCGAAGTGGCGTAGCACTAGAAACACCGCCATCAACTCCAGATAGTTGATGTGAAAGGCCTGGTGACCCTCGTCCCACACACCGCTGGCCGCCATGCCCTGGAGCGTGGCACCCCAGCCTGACAGACTGGCGTCTGTTGTGAGGACTTTCCTGGACCACTATGCAGTCATGTCGTTAAACGGGGTGAAAGAAACCCCGGGGGTGAAACAAACCCCGGGGGTGAAACTAGCCCTTGAGCTAAATCCGTCCCACTGAGTGTACAGAAGGGTGATGGGGGACGGGTACAGCGGGTCTGAAGCGTATCATAGACAAGCCCCGGATGGGGTGAGGCCCATCCAATGCGCCAGAGTTTACCGCCGTTTAGAGTTAGACCCGTGCCTGAACAGAACTCCGCCATTTGACGTCCTACGACCCTTGGCGCTGACCCGGGCGGCCGAGGCCCCTTCGAGATCCAACTCATCCACCGGCATACGGGTGAATGCTCTGGGGATCATCGACGAGGTAACGGCTGTAGACCGGCGCAACCACCCTGCCATCGTTGAACGACCCGGGTCTGCCTCCCATCAGTGGGGTGTCACTGATAGGTGGGGACGGGAACGCCGTAATGACAGGGCAGCTTATACCAAGGGTCTAAGCACTGGGCGGGTCATTGATTCCTGGGTTTACCCACCATGCCATGCGCCGCTGAGTAACCTTGATGTTTTCTGTTGATCAGCATCAGAGGATGCTTTCCCATAGCGCAAACGTGCGCTTGTGTTACTTAAATAAACACGGTTATTACATAACCTTCAGTTTACTTTATTCTCCCTGGATTATATTAAGGTGTTTTGGGTGCAGAACATTCCACTAATTTATCATCCCTCCCCCCCTAAAATAATGGCTCAAGAGCAGAACATGTAGTGTTGTTGTTAGTAGGAATAAACAAAGAAGCACTCGGGAGGAAGTGAGCTAAGAGGGGATTCCAAGACGTTCCAAGGCCAGTGAGTCGATGTATTTTCTCCAACTGCCTTGGTCTGCCCCGGGGTCTCCTCCCAGTGGGACGAGTCGAGGACCTCCCTAGGGAGGCGCCATAGAGGCATCCTAACCAGATGCCCGAACCACCTCAGCTGACTCCTTTCCAGGCGAAGGAGCAGCGGTTCTACTCCGAGTCTCTCTCGTGTTACTGAACTTCTCACCCTATCTCTAAGTGAGATGCCAGCCACCCACTCATTTCTGCCACTTGTATTCGCGACCTTATTCTTTCGGTCATGACCCACACTTCATGACCATAGCTGAGAGTAGGAACGAAGATTGCTCGGTAGACAGAGAGCTTTGCCTTCTGGCTCAACTCTCTTTTCGTCACAACAGTGCGGTACAGCGACTGCAATACCAGCCCCTGCCGCTCCGATTCTCCAGCTGATCTCCTTCTCCGTCCTCCCCTCACTCGTGAACAAGACCCCGAGATACTTGAACTCCTTCACCTGGGGTAATGCCTCATTCCCTACCCGGACTGCACAATCCACCGGTTTCCTGCTTGTCTTGTGTTGCACAATGTGTACAATCAAATGCAGGACGACGTGCTATAATAGTAGTAGGCTTTATTCCAGACTGCGGTGGATCACATGCATATAGGAAGGCTGACTTCACACAACTGACTCTGTACCTGAAGATACTCCCAGCATGCAGTAGCACTAACCAATCACAGTGGCTATATCTAACAGACGCTAGGTGGAGATAGAGCATCAATATAAGCATATTCTGTGAGAATATTACATCCCCCTTCTTTTGAAAAAACTTCGCAGTAAGTTCTTGTTAGATGCCTCAAAAACAAACTAGTCATAATATTCAGAAATACTGTAGACCAAACAGCTTAGTGCAATACTTCAAAATACATACTGTAACCAGTGCAAAGAAATATTCAAATTCAGTTATCAGTAGGCAGATTCCTTGAAAACCAGATATCCAAATACAGAACCTTACATTTCAATCTTCTTTTTTTTTTTTTCAATGTATGCAACAAATACTGTCAAATGCAACAAATCAAGGTCGTCCAATATCAATCAATCAAAATGACTCAAGTATAACTCAATGACATTCCACATTTTTTTTCTTTTCTTTTTTGTGTAACAATGCCATGTCATGAAACTCAGTCCTTGTGTGATTCTACCTACAAGTTCATAACGCTTCTAGGCTTGACCGTACGTCCGTACCTGGTCTGATAAGGGACAGTCACATTAGGAGGTGGGGCGTCACCTGTCGCCTGTGGGGCGTGTGGTGTGTAGTGTTCATCTGAGCTCACCTCATCATTGTGTGTTTCATTTGTGTCTAGAAGGTGGAGTCTGTTTCGTCTGTACTCTCGTCCTTCGGTGGTACGTACATGGTAGGATCGGTGCGTATCAGCTGGCTTGATGACGACTGCTGGTTTCCAGTGGCCACGCTCTTGGAGTCGGATGCTCTGTCCTGGCTGCAGCGATGTCATCGGGCGCGCTGATCGATCGTAGTACTTATTCTGATGTTGCTGTTGTTGAACTCTCCTGGCGTAGACGTCTCCGTGGCTGACGACCGCTGGTTGAAGCTGTTGGTGGGTGTTGGGTAGGATTAAGCGTAGGCGACGGCTCATTAACAGCTGGGCTGGTGATCTGAAGTTGTCCACGGGTGTGTTACGGTATTCGAGTAGGCTGAGGTAGGGGTCTCTTTTATCTGCTTTGGCCTTTTCCATGAGTGACTTGGCAATGTGCACGGCTTTCTCGGCGAGGCCATTGCTGCGAGGATAGTATGGGCTGCTAGTGACATGTGTAAACTCCCATTCTTTGGCAAAAAGCTCAAATTCCTTGCAGCTATACTGGGGACCTCCATCAGAAAATACATTCTGAGCAATGCCATGCCTGGCAAAGGCTGCCTTCAGCTTGTGGATAACAGCTGAGGCCGTTGTGCTGTGTAGCTTGTCTAGCTCGAAGTATCGGCTGTAATAATCCACAATGACGATGTAGTTGTCATTGTTCCAAGTGAACAGATCCGTAGCCACTGCTTGCCATGGCCTATCCGGGATCTGGTGACTCATCATGGGCTCTTTGGTGTTAGAAGGTCTGTAGGTGAGACAAGTGGGGCACTTCCCAACCATCTCCTCTATCTGCTTGTTCATCCCGGGCCAGAATAAGATGTCACAGGCTCTCAGCTTGCATTTTTCCATGCCCATGTGACCTGCATGTATTCGGGATAACAGTTCTGTGCGCAGTGGGGTAGGGATGATGATTTTCTCCCCCTTGAATATGATGTCATTCATCACAGAAAGTTCACTTCTGTGATTCCAGTATTCTGCTATGCTCTGAGGACACATTCTTCTTTCCTCAGGCCAGCCTGACTTGATTGTTTCTTTCAGTAGTATGAGCTGTGTGTCTTTCTCAGTCTCTGCTCTGATTTCTGTCAGCTTTGTGTCACTGACAGGTAGGTTGCTATACACTGTGTGCACTTGCATGTCCATACCTTCTCTGAGACTGTCATCCTGGTCAGAAAGTGACCTTCCTGGAGAGAGTGTCTGCAACAGGAATGTCCTTGCCTGGTCTGTGGATGATGGTAAAAGCATACCTCTGCAGCTGGAGAATCATTCTCTGTAGCCTCGGGGGCGCTGCTGCAAGTGGTTTCTTCATAATGGACTCCAGTGGCTTGTGGTCGCTTTCCACAATGGTGTGGCGGCCATAAACGTACTGATGGAAGCGCTTGCATGCAAACAAGATAGCGTATAGCTCCTTCTCAATCTGTGCGTAGTTCACTTCACTGTCACTGAGTGATTTTGATGCATATCCGATGGGCTTTCCTTCTTGTAGTAAGACAGCACCCAGTCCATATTTTGATGCATCGACTTGGAGTCTGAGCTCCTTGCTGGGGTCGTAATATGTGAGAACTGGGCCTGGCTCTCGTGTGATCAGCTCTTTCATTTTCTTGAATGCTGCATCATGCTGTGCGTCCCATAGGAATTCACTTGTGTTCTTCATCAGCTGACACAGGGGTGCATTGATATCTGAGAGCATAGGTGCAAATTTTGACAGATAATTGATCATGCCAAGAATTGTTTCGAGCTCACCTTTGTCTTTGGGTGGCTCCATGTCTCTCACAGCCCTGACTTTGGCTGGGTCTGGCTTGATTCCATCTTTGGTGATGATGTGCCCAAAATAGCTGACTTCTGTGGCACAGAGAGTGCTTTTCTCGGGGTTGAGCTTGACTCCTCGCTCTCTGGAGCGCTGTAACATGGCACGGAGGTTTTCGTCGTGTTCATCTTTAGTTTTTCCAAAAATGAGGACATCATCCACTATGGCTGTGACTCCTTGTAGACCCTCGTAGGTCTCGTCGACTCTCCGTTGAAACTCGTCTTGGGCCGATACGATCCCAAAAGGCAGGCGGAGGAACCGGTATCGCCCAAATACTGTGTTGAAAGTGGTCAGTTTGGACGACTCTTCTGTGAGCTTAATCGCCCAGTAGCCTGACCTGGCATCCATGACACTGAAATAGCAGGCTCCTGCCAGCTTAGCTGTGACGTCGTCGAGAGTGGGCAAAGGATAATGTGGCCTCTTGATAGCCTGGTTCAGATCCTTGGGGTCGAGACATACTCTCAGCTTGCCTGTGCGTGGCTTTTCTGCTGCTACCATTGAATTGACCCATTCGGTCGGTTCTGTCACTTTGACAATGACATGCTGCTTTTCCATGCTTTGCAGCTCCAGTTTGAGACGATCACGTAGTGCGATGGGGACACGCCTTGGTGCGTGGACCACAGGCGTTGCATTGGGGTCGAGGTGGATTGTGCATTCACCAGGGAATAGTCCTATTCCTGTGAAAACATCTGCAAACTCATCTAGAATGGACACATCTGGTGCCCCAGACACTGACAGTATGAGTTTAATCAGTCCAAAATCCAAACATGCTTTTAAACCTAGCACTGGGGGTGCACGTGTGTCAACAACATGCACTTTCAACATTAGCTTAATGTCCTTGTACCGGCATTCCATGTTGCACTTGCCCCGGACACTGAGTTGCTCACCTCCATAGCCATAGAGTGGGCGTGGTGAAGGTTCCAGTACATCTTGTACTCCTAGAGATCTGAATACCTCTGGTGTTATGACATTTGTGTCAGCACCAGTATCCAACTTGAAGCGAACTACAGTCTTATTTGGGCCAACTTGTACATTTGCATAGGCTTGCTCTGTATTTTTGGTGTTGCTTCCTTGTGTCACTGCATCAATAAACATACCATCACTGCTGTCTGCATCTTGATCCTGATTCATTTCACTTACTGTGTGAACTTTGCTTGTTTTGGAACGACATACCTTTGCAAAGTGGTTCCACTTGTTGCAGATTTTGCATTGCTTGCCTTTTGCTGGGCAAGCGTCTTTTCCATGAGCCCTGTTTCCACAGTATCCACACGATTTAGAGTGGCCTCTGTCTCCCTCCGTGGGATTCCTGGGGAATTGTGCTTGGCTTCCTCTTGTCCAGTCTTGGCGCGTTTTCCATGCGGGACCCTTTGAAGAATGCCGGCTCACTGCATGAACAGCCTGTTCGCGCGGGCTCGCGCTGCTGCTTGCAAAACTCCTTAGCTGAGCTTGTGCCATATCATGAGTCCTGGCAATGTCTATTGCTCTATCCAAAGTTAGATCGGACCCGACGTTGAGCAGCTTCTCTCTCACTCTTGGTGAATTAATCCCAAAAACCACACGGTCTCGTACCATCTCTTCACTGTCGTGATAGTTACAGTCTTTAACAAGCAGTCTCAATTCTGTCACGAACTGTTCAAAAGGCTCGTTAGCTCCCTGTACTTTCTCGGTGAACTTGTATCTAGCGAAAATCACATTCACTTTGGGCTCTACATACGCTAGGAAACGGTCATGGTATGTTTTCAATACTTTACGTTCCTCCTCTGTAAGCGTCCATCTATTGTAGACATCCCAGCCTTTATCTCCAATCCAGAGAAACAAGTAGCTGCACTTCTCATCTTCACTCTTCTTTTTGAAAGGACCAGAAAACATCAAGTCTGTATGTAACTTGAATTTTCGCCATGCTTCGGGCAAGTTGCTTGCGTCCCAGTCCATTCGGGGTGAAGGCACTCCAGCGACGTCCATCTCTGTCTTTTTGTTTTGTTTTCGGGTTCGAGTTACTCTGACACCATGTCTTGTGTTGCACAATGTGTACAATCAAATGCAGGACGACGTGCTATAATAGTAGTAGGCTTTATTCCAGACTGCGGTGGATCACATGTATATACTGTAGGAAGGCTGACTTCACACAACTGACTCTGTACCTGAAGATACTCCCAGCATGCAGTAGCACTAACCAATCACAGTGGCTATATCTAACAGACGCTAGGTGGAGATAGAGCATCAATATAAGCATATTCTGTGAGAATATTACACTGCTGAGAACCATGGCCTCAGATTTGGAGACGCTGATCCTCATCCCAGCCGCCATATTACAGCCTATTGTCTGTCCCTCCATAAAAAATATAAAATATAGGCGAAAGCCACAAAAAAACATTAAAAACAGCATGGCAATACATCACATACAAAAAAGTAGTTATCATGAATCATACGTACGCTAAGAACGTAACAGTGGAATATCTGTATAAATACACTATATGCATATATATACATTATAGTGCTATGTTTACATAAAATGCTATCTAAGTTACATAAGTTGAGCCTTTACATATGCCTGTAAGGTCGTCGGGGCTAGGGCAAGTGCTACGGGCCATGATGGAGTCTGAAGAGGTGGGGTGTACCGGCATGTAGGCTAGTAAGGAGGGAGTTACAATAGTCACATTTTGACAAGACTGTTGTCTGGATTATTCTTCCATGCATCCAGGTTTCTACAATGTGTTTCTGGTAGCGGTCCATGAGCTGGGCCACAGCCTGGGTCTGGGTCACTCCAGCGACCCATCGTCCATCATGCATCAAACCTACCACTGGATGGACACTGATGACTTCCAGCTGCCAGCAGATGACCGCCAGGGGATTCAACACATCTACGGTGAGTGGAAATGGTTAAACAACACTTGGTCACATTGTAGCTTCGTAGCTGCAGTTGAAGCCAGATCAACTTGGATTGTAGCTGCTGCAAAAGCTATGAAGCTACAAACGTGGGGTGTATCTTTGGGGGCACACAGTCTGACATGCAACAGTCCGACAACATGCGTGGCTGGTTAACACTTTAATTGCCCGGAACTATTTAATCCATTACATTCATGCGCCCAGTCGATTTATAAACACGGACGCCTTTTCCGGACGGACCAGCCGGAAGTTCATGATGTTGTGTAGCAGCTAACAATAGCCACAGCACTTTAGAATCGATTGACAACAACGGGAGACAAGAATAAATCTATCGAGACTAGCGACTGGACCGCGGAGCGCCGTCTAACACAGGATCTTTTTTCAGAAAAAGACGGGATGATTTAGATCGCGATTTATGAACGTTTTAAGATTTTCGTTTTCATCAGCTAAACAGAGGAGGGAGTTTTTTGATGACATCTCAGTCTTGCGCGTCACCGAGGAGAGCCCAGCAGGCGCGCCTGGGCTATACAGCCAGGCGATCTGTTCTCGTATCAATAAACTTCGTCTTTAGGACAATACTTCGTCCTGAGCGTCGGGCGTTACTAATAGAAAGGACAAAGAACTTCGTCCTGGGCGATTAATCTGTTAAGAATCAACCCATGGCTCCCAACATGCGTGGCCAGTTAAGATACATACGTGGCCGGTTAAGACTCACCCGTGCCGTGGCTCCCGACATGCATGGCCGGTTAAGACTCACTTGTGTCTTCCGCATGCAGTTAGGGTTAAGTTAGGGTTTGATATAGGGTGCCAGACTAATGCCTGTCGGACTATGTCGCATGGTGACCTGAATGATGTCGAAAATGAATTCCATTTTATTGTTCACTTTATGATGATTTGAGGGTTCCATTATTTTATGTAATGCAACAACAGAAACCTTGCATTAACACAACCCTCGCCAGTGGGGGGCGCTGATAGTTCAGCAACCACCACCGTTCACCACCATTCTATTTGGCTGTAGAAGAAGATGGCCTCCTCCTCTACCCAAAACAGCAATGCTCGCGCTGATCGGACTAAAGACTTGAGCTAAGAGTCTTTAGAAGCATTCATATTTTAGATGCGCGGTCATGGGGAAGAGCTATTGAGCCACTAAACACAGTCGCTTTATTTATCCATTGAAATGGAATACTCTTAAAAAGGCCTAGAAAGGCCTCATCCACCACCTTCCTTTTTTCCAATGCATGCCAACTTTATAGTTTTATCTTTAAATAGAGCGCTAATTAACACGTTAATGGCGTTGTTGGTGGTGCGGGATTTCATTAAAAAGAGGTTAAAGAAGTCCTTAGCCAAGGATGAGTTTAGTGTTTATTAATACGTCAGTTTGTTTCTAGAGTCTGGAGTAGAAGACAATCTCAGCTCTTCAAGTAGATCCAGTTCAGTAGGTTGTTGTATAATTATATAGTTATGTAATCTGCCATGTATGAAGCTTGGTTGTTTTTAGTTGGTTATTCATTTGATCACGTCGGTTAATTGTCATTGTTTATGTCAAATTAAACTAAAAGTGTCCTGCAAGTCCATATGGGCTGGGCTGCCTTGGAAGTACGACACTTAAAGAAAAATGTTTACTATCAAAACCTGCACCAGGCATCCACCAGCACTCAAGACACCAAACCATGTACACTCAAGATACGCTCCATATATGGCCAGTGCAGAATTAATTCCCTGTTGATCTAGCCTCATCAAACCCTTAGATCTCCATATTTGGAGCTGACCTGTTCAGACATTCCATATGTTGATCTGACCTCATCAAACCCTGTACACTCAAGACACACTACATATATGGCGCATGTCATGGAGAAGACTGGATCATCATTGTCTGCTCCCAGAAATGTATTTTACTTAGATTGGTAACGTTTCGGGTCGTAGCCCTTAGGTATGGGTATAAGGTTTTCAAAAAGCTGTGCAAACAGCCCACTAGGGGGGCGCGCCCAACGTGTTTGCACAGACTCAAATATTAGATACGTATAGCTATGGTTGTAAACCAAAATAATTGATAAAATATATTTTTCAATGGATTCTGTTACTATTGGGTGTGTTAAATAACATACTAAACTTTTAGGAAAAACGAACATCCAGAAAGGCATAATTTTCAAGATGGTGTCCACGGTGGCTAAAATGAGCTAAAATGCCTATAAACTGGGATTTAAAAAAAATCATAACAATTATGCACTTCGTAACTACTTTTTGAATTTTGGCATGGTGTTAGGTATGGGCATATGGTTTTCAAAAACCATATGCAAACTAATTTGGCTCACCCCCTAGTGGTCGGTTTACAATGAAACCACTATTAGATATGTCAGTATATGGTTGGAACCCCAAATAATTGATAGAAGAGATTTTTCAATGGATTTTGTTACCATTGGGTGTGCAAAATAACATACTAATCTTTTACGGAAAACTAACAATTGAAAGGCATCGTTTTCAAAATGGCGTCCACGATGGCTGCCGGGAGCTTAAAATGCCTGTTTCATTCCAAAGTTGCACACCGACCACTAGGGGGCGAGACAAATTAGTTTGCGATGTTTTTTGAAAACCTTATGACCATACCTAACGGCATGCACAAATTCAAAGAGCAGTTACCAAGTGCATAATGTTTTACATTTATCACAGTTTATAGGCATTTTAGCTTCCGGCAGCGTCACGTGAAAAATCACAACAATTATGCACTTGGTAACTGCTTTTTGAATTTAGGCATGCTGTTAGGTATGGGCATAAGGTTTGGCATGCTGTTAGGTATGGTCATAAGGTTTTGGCATGCTGTTAGGTATGGACATAAGGTTTTCATGCTGTTAGGTATAGTCATAAGGTTTTGGCATGCTGTTAGGTATAGGCATAAGGTTTTCATGCTGTTAGGTATGGGCCTAAGGTTTTGGCATGCTGTTAGGTATGGGCATAAGGTTTTGTCATGCTGTTAGGTATGGGCATAAGGTTTTCATGCTGTTAGGTATGGTCATAAGGTTTTAGGTATGCTAACATGCTGTTAGGTATGTCCATAAGGTTTTGGCATGCTGTTAGGTATGGTCATAAGGTTTTCATGCTGTTAGGTATGGTCATAAGGTTTTCATGCTGTTAGGTATGGTCATAAGGTTTTGGCATGGTGTTAGGTATGGTCATAAGATTGTCATGCTGTTAGGTATGGTCATAAGGTTTGGCATGCTGTTAGGTATGGGCATAAGGTTTTGGCATGCTGTTAGGTATGGGCATAAGGCTTTGGCATGCTGTTAGGTATGGCCATAAGGTTTTCATGCTGTTAGGTATGGTCATAAGGTTTTGGCATGGTGTTAGGTATGGTCATAAGATTTTCATGCTGTTAGGTATGGTCATAAGGTTTGGCATGCTGTTAGGTATGGGCATAAGGTTGTGGCATGCTGTTAGGTATGGGCATAAGGCTTTGGCATGCTGTTAGGTATGGTCATAAGGTTTTCATGCTGTTAGGTATGGTCATAAGGTTTTGGCATGGTGTTAGGTATGGTCATAAGGTTTGGCATGCTGTTAGGTATGGGCATAAGGTTGTCATGCTGTTAGGTATGGGCATAAGGTTTGCATGCTGTTAGGTATGGGCATAAGGTTTTCATGCTGTTAGGTATGGGCATAAGGTTTTCATGCTGTTAGGTATGGTCATAAGGTTTTAGGTATGCTAACATGCTGTTAGGTATGGGCTTAAGGTTTTCATGCTGTTAGGTATGGGCATAAGGTTTGCATGCTGTTAGGTATGGGCATAAGGTTTTCATGCTGTTAGGTATGGGCATAAGGTTTTCATGCTGTTAGGTATGGTCATAAGGTTTTAGGTATGCTAACATGCTGTTAGGTATGGGCTTAAGGTTTTAGGTATGCTAACATGCTGTTAAGTATGGTCATAAGGTTTCCATGCTGTTAGGTATGGTCATAAGGTTTGGCATGCTGTTAGGTATGGTCATAAGGTTTTGGCATGCTGTTAGGTATGGTCATAAGGTTTTGGCATGCTGTTAGGTATGGGCATAAGGTTTTGGCATGCTGTTAGGTATGGTCATAAGGTTTGGCATGCTGTTAGGTATGGTCATAAGGTTTTGGCATGCTGTTAGGTATGGGCATAAGGTTTTCATGCTGTTAGGTATGGTCATAAGGTTTTCATGCTGTTAGGTATGGTCATAAGGTTTTGGCATGCTGTTAGGTATGGGCGTAAGGTTTTCATGCTGTTAGGTATGGTCATAAGGTTTTGGCATGCTGTTAGGTATAGGCATAAGGTTTTCATGCTGTTAGGTATGGGCCTAAGGTTTTGGCATGCTGTTAGGTATGGGCATAAGGTTTTGTCATGCTGTTAGGTATGGTCATAAGGTTTTCATGCTGTTAGGTATGGTCATAAGGTTTTCATGCTGTTAGGTATGGTCATAAGGTTTTGGCATGCTGTTAGGTATGGGCGTAAGGTTTTCATGCTGTTAGGTATGGTCATAAGGTTTTGGCATGCTGTTAGGTATAGGCATAAGGTTTTCATGCTGTTAGGTATGGGCCTAAGGTTTTGGCATGCTGTTAGGTATGGGCATAAGGTTTTGTCATGCTGTTAGGTATGGTCATAAGGTTTTCATGCTGTTAGGTATGGTCATAAGGGTTGGCATGCTGTTAGGTATGGTCATAAGGTTTTCATTCTGTTAGGTATGGTCATAAGGTTTTCATGCTGTTAGGTATGGTCATAAGGTTTTGGCATTCTGTTAGGTATGGGCATAAGGTTTTGTCATGCTGTTAGGTATGGGCATAAGGTTTTGGCATGGTGTTAGGTATGGTCATAAGATTTTCATGCTGTTAGGTATGGTCATAAGGTTTAGGCATGCTGTTAGGTATGGTCATAAGGTTTTAGGTATGCTAACATGCTGTTAGGTATGTTCATACGGTTTTGACATGCTGTTAGGTATGGGCATAAGGTTTTCATGCTGTTAGGTATGGTCATAAGGTTTTCATGCTGTTAGGTATGGTCATAAGGTTTTGGCATGGTGTTAGGTATGGTCATACGATTTTCATGCTGTTAGGTATGGTCATAAGGTTTAGGCATGCTGTTAGGTATGGTCATAAGGTTTTGGCATGCTGTTAGGTATGGTCATAAGGTTTTCATGCTGTTAGGTATGGTCATAAGGTTTTGGCATGCTGTTAGGTATGGGCATAAGGTTTGGCATGCTGTTAGGTATGGTCATAAGGTTTTGTCATGCTGTTAGGTATGGGCATAAGGTTTTGGCATGGTGTTAGGTATGGTCATAAGATTTTCATGCTGTTAGGTATGGTCATAAGGTTTAGGCATGCTGTTAGGTATGGTCATAAGGTTTTAGGTATGCTAACATGCTGTTAGGTATGTTCATACGGTTTTGGCATGCTGTTAGGTATGGGCATAAGGTTTTCATGCTGTTAGGTATGGTCATAAGGTTTTCATGCTGTTAGGTATGGTCATAAGGTTTTGGCATGGTGTTAGGTATGGTCATAAGATTTTCATGCTGTTAGGTATGGTCATAAGGTTTAGGCATGCTGTTAGGTATGGTCATAAGGTTTTGGCATGCTGTTAGGTATGATCATAAGGTTTGGCACGCTGTTAGGTATGGCCATAAGGTTTGCATGCTGTTAGGTATGGTCATAAGGTTTTGGCATGCTGTTAGGTATGGTCATAAGGTTTTCATGCTGTTAGGTATGGTCATAAGGTTTTCATGCTGTTAGGTATGGTCATAAGGTTTTCATGCTGTTAGGTATGGTCATAAGGTTTTGGCATGCTGTTAGGTATGGTCATAAGGTTTGGCATGCTGTTAGGTATGGTCATAAGGTTTTGGCATGCTGTTAGGTATAGGCATAAGGTTTTCATGCTGTTAGGTATGGTCATAAGGTTTTGGCATGCTGTTAGGTATGGGCATAAGGTTTTGTCATGCTGTTAGGTATGGTCATAAGGTTTTCATGCTGTTAGGTATGGTCATAAGGGTTGGCATGCTGTTAGGTATGGTCATAAGGTTTTCATTCTGTTAGGTATGGTCATAAGGTTTTCATGCTGTTAGGTATGGTCATAAGGTTTTGGCATGCTGTTAGGTATGGGCATAAGGTTTGGCATGCTGTTAGGTATGGTCATAAGGTTTTGTCATGCTGTTAGGTATGGGCATAAGGTTTTCATGCTGTTAGGTATGGTCATAAGGTTTTAGGTATGCTAACATGCTGTTAGGTATGTTCATACGGTTTTGGCATGCTGTTAGGTATGGGCATAAGGTTTTCATGCTGTTAGGTATGGTCATAAGGTTTTCATGCTGTTAGGTATGGTCATAAGGTTTTGGCATGGTGTTAGGTATGGTCATAAGATTTTCATGCTGTTAGGTATGGTCATAAGGTTTATGCATGCTGTTAGGTATGGTCATAAGGTTTTGGCATGCTGTTAGGTATGGTCATAAGGTTCTCATGCTGTTAGGTATGGGCATAAGGTTTTCATGCTGTTAGGTATGGGCATAAGGTTTTCATGCTGTTAGGTATGGTCATAAGGTTTAGGCATGCTGTTAGGTATGGGCATAAGGTTTTCATGCTGTTAGGTATGGGCATAAGGTTTTCATGCTGTTAGGTATGGGCATATGGTTTTCATGCTGTTAGGTATGGGCATAAGGTTTTCATGCTGTTAGGTATGGGCATAAGGTTTTCATGCTGTTAGGTATGGGCATAAGGTTTTGGCATGCTGTTAGGTATGGTCATAAGGTTTGGCATGCTGTTAGGTATGGGCATAAGGTTTTCAAAAACCATTGCAAATTAATTTTGCTCGCCCCCTAGTGATCGGTTTGCAATGAAACCATAGGCATTTTAAACTCCCGGCAGCTCCATCGTGGACGCCATCTTGAAAACGATGCCTTTCTAGATGTTTGTTTTTTTATAATAATTTAGTATGTTATTTAGCACACCCACTAGTAACATAATCCATTGAAAAATCAATGATTTGGGGGTTTCAACCATATACTGACATATCTAATAGTGGTTTAATTGCAAACCGACCACTAGGGGGCGAGCCAAATTAGTTTGCGAGGGTTTTTGAAAACCTTATGCCCATACCTAACCCCAATGCCAAAATTCAAAAAGTAGTTACCAAGTGCATAATTGTTACGATTTTTTACATATTCAATCCCAGTTTATAGGCATTTTAGCCACTGTGGACGCCATCTTGAAAACGATGCCTTTCTGGTTGTTCGTTTTTCCTAAGATTTTATTTTTGGTTTTCAATCATACCTATAAGTATCTAATATTTGAGTCTGTGTAAACAGACCACTAGGGGGCGCTCCCAATACGTTTGCACAGCTTTTGAAATCATTATACCCATACCTTACACCACGCCAAAATTATAAAACTAGTCACCAAAAGCCGAATCTTTCCAAGTGCGACCCCAGCCTACAGACCTTCACATGTGTGCGGATTCTTTTCATTTCTTTACTCATGACTTTGTTTGATCCAGCACCCTGCCTAGTAGGCACATATGTAGATGTGCGTGTTCTTTTTCAGTAACTCTACATCTGACTTCACAGACAACAAATTCATTATTTAACTCCATCCTGCTTCTTAACTGTGCCGTATTGACTCTTTTTTCCGGACCCAGATGGGCTTTTTTTTTTCCATTGATGTAGTTGCTTTGATGCCCGGGACATCCCCTCAATACATCTATGTATGCTGGATCACTTTCCAACTATGGGAAAACATGTGATGCGTTAAACACGTGATCAAAGCAACGTTCCATAAGAAATGAAAAAATCGGCACACCAATTCAGGCTCCCAAGTATCTTTACTTTAATTGGGTAACGTTTCGGGCCGCAGCCCTTCCTCAGACCTTCCAAGGTCTGCGAACGTTTCGTCCCGAAATGTTACCGAATTAAAGTACAGATACTTGGGAGCCTGAATTGGTGTGCCGATGTTTTCATTTCTTATATGACTTCTTTTTGATCCAGCACCCAGCCTATAGGTATTGATGTGCGTGTCCTTTGTGACTGTTTGTTCAGTCTCCTCTACTACAAAGCAACGTTCCACCCACTTTATTTCCGTGCGGGGGTTGTGTATCTCTCGCCGGGGGCCGCCGGTACACTGGGGACAGGCTAGTCAGTCGGCGCTAACACCGTGGCGACACTGTTGAGTCCCAGAGGCCTTCAATCCCCGACCCCCAGTTTCGCTGTACCCGGGGTCCCTGTCCCAGATTTTCCGTGGTCCGTTGGAGTAGTGGAACGGTGATCTGAGCCATGAAACAGCCCCCCCCACCCAGCAGTTGTCGGCTGGGGACGGCGATCTAGTTGGCGATTGAAGACACGACGAAGACGGACGACGGTATATCCTTCCGATCTGTTCAGTGGTAAGAACCATAATATTGTCGCATCACAGTTTTACAAGTAAAATTAGAAAGTAAGTAAGTATACAGTTGAGAAAATTATAACTGTATACTATGCACTTGTATTTTATATTGTAGCGTGTCTTATAGGCTATATATCTGATCTGAAGATGAGAAATGTTTGTTCCTTTTATTTACTGTCTACAAAGACGGAGAATATGTATTGTTTACTAAAGCAACGCGTGGTATTATTATGATCCTATATTCCTGCTACTAGTGATGGTAGGGGGGACTGGAGCTAACTGTAGCGTATTTATATAACATCTGTATGGTATGAGCTAGCATGATAATCACATTCATGTACATTGTAGCGTGTGGATGATGATGATGATGATGATGATGAGATACGTCCCCCCCCCCCCCCCCCACATGTTTTCATGTCTTCAGTAAAGAATTGGCTACATTTGTATAGAATATTGGCAGGAATAAATATAATGCACAACAAAATGACTAACAACTAAATATATTGGCAATTTCGTCAGCAAATAAACAGTATAAGTCATTTTACACTTGGTTGCATGATGAAAATAGCCTATCTACAGCAATGTTTTTATTTTAGTTTTAGTCATAGTCTCTTGAATACGGTAGTCACATTTCAGTCACCTGGAATGTTTGGATTTACTGCAGTGTTGATTTTGACAGCAGATTTTAGTTTTAGTCATAGTCTCCTTTTTATTTTTTAAATGTTTTTTTGCGGCTTTCGCCTTTATTTTATATTTTGTATAGAGGGACAGACCGTAGGCTGACAGGAAATGGGAGAGAGATGGGGGAGTGACAGTAAAGGCCGTTGGGATCGGGAGTCGAACCCACGGCACACTGCCAGACTGGATTACCAGCCAAGGTGCCTGGACCGCTGAGCCACGGCCCAGGCCTAGTCATAGTCTCTTTACTCTCTTGAATAGTTTTCATTTTGTTTTAGTCACATTTTAGTCACCTAGAATGTTTGGATTTACAAACACAGGATATAGAGCACTTTTTTGTTGTTGTTTTTCTTCCTTGTAATTATTTGTTTGGTCCAAAATATTGTGTTTGTTGTCATGAGTTGTCACAACTGGAGTTGGCTTTGTCCGCGGCGTAACCGTCTTTAAATAAATACTTTTTGAAATGTTTATGGGAAGAATGCATTGGAAATCATTTCCTGGGCCTGGCGTAGTCATGACAGGGGGCGGGACTGCGACGCTCTATGATGTCATTACCCAAAATGCCATGGAGCTCTACAAGCTCACTACAAGCTCACACCGTGTTGCAGCGTCGCGCTGCAACGTGTTGTGAGCTTGTAGATCGGCTATTCAGGCATTTGGTGCAAGCTTGGCTCAGGGAGGAGGACGCCCCTGCCATACACAGTCCATGGCATTTTGGGTAATAACATCATAATTGTGTTTGTAAATCCAAACATTCCAGGTGACTAAAATGTGACTAAAACAAAATGAAAACTATTTAAGAGACTATGACTAAAACTAGAATCTGCTGTCAAAATCAACACTGCAGTAAAAGTGTTTGAATGAGTTGTATACCGTTACATATTTACACATGGTTACTGAGAGGGTATGAAATGAATGAATGGCAGCAGATGTATACTATCCTTCTTCAACCGATTATCCGTAGTCGGGTCCACCAGACAGCTCCACCAGATGTATACTACACGAATAAAAACAATGCTTTTATGCGAATAATTGCGTATTTCTGTAATTTAGATGCTGACAGGCCAGCTGCACCTCCATGGTGGTGTGTTGTCCGGTGGCAGCTGTACAGTGAGCCAGTCTCACTCTTCTTGACAGATGAGCTTCTCCAGAACATGTGTTGAAACCAACCGGTTTCAACACATGGGGGGGCAGTACATTGCACAGGTTTACCTTACACACGTTACAGTTAATACTACAGTCTGCACACACTGTGTGTGTGTGTGTGTGTGTGTGTGTGTGTGTGTGTGTGTGTATATATATTTTATAGTAAGTCATTTTGATTGATGTGATTTGTGGCTAAAATAAAAGGACAGTTCAAATATCAGTTATGCCTGTTTATGTCATTCTGTTCACTCTATTCCCAAGTGTTTGGTCAGACAAAGTGCATTTAATTTCGTAGTGGAAGATGGTAGAAACTCACTTTCTTGGGGGGTTGAAAGTAGACATTGTACGCTGTCCTTTGAGATCTATTATGGCCACCAAGTCCTATCAAAATATTTCCCATGGATGTGTTTTCCCTCAAAACTGTGTTTTTCTCAAACAGATTTTCGAGAAACATGCGTCCATAGACATTGTACTGGTACAACTATATGAACATACTATATATCAAAATACAGGTTAGAAGATGGCTTGGTGTCACAAAACACTGTCACAAAACAATTTGTTGACAATACATGCTACTTTCAGAGGCCGATATTTATATAATAGAACATATTTTTTTAACTTTTTTTTTTAATCCTACATCCTAAGGTTTATTTTGATATATGGCATGGCTATGTGTAAGGGGTACAAGTATTCTTACAAGCTTTTATTCTGAAAACTTTGTCCCGAGACATTGTCCCGAGAGGGCAGTGTTACGTCAGACTGGCCTGTCAGATGTGAGGAAGACAGGAAGAGGTGTGCACAGACAGGTAGAGAGGAATAGTACAGCGGCTTATACCCCAATACAAGAGGTATTGTGCACTTTTTCAAAAAAGCATGAAACTTCTACCATAGTTAGATGATATCATGAGGTGTATTTTCAGATGTGGAGTCAAGTCAGATTTGACCCCTGAGGCCCGGTAGAGCATAATATGTGACCAATACCCATAACATCCTATATAAGGCAAAAAAGTCCAAATTTCATCATTCTTTAAGTAGCATGTGACATATGAAACTAGGGTGTTTGCATGATTCTGAATCCATTCCAAGCATTAGTTTTGCAAAAAAAACACTCATTGGGCTTAAAACGGCCATGCCCACTTGCCCAAATGTGCTGGCATCATCAATTTGTGATGACGGCATTGGCCGTTTTTAGCCCAATGAGTGTTTTTTTGCAAAACTAATGCTTGGAATGGATTCAGCATCATGAAATCACCCTAGTTTCATATGTCACATGCTACTTAAAGAATGATGAAATTTGGACTTTTTTGCCTTATATAGGATGTTATGGGTATTGGTCACATATTATGCTCTACCGGGCCTCAGGGGTCAAATCTGACTTGACTCCACATCTGAAAATACACCTCATGGTATCATCTAACTATGGTAAAAGTTTCATGCTTTTTTGAAAAAGTGCACAATTTTTTGGTAATCCGCTGTACTAGAAGACATTTTATCTGTCGCAGAAAATATGCTAATTATTTGCTGTCTACAGTGAGATACCTCTCAAAGTATCCAGGCGAGAGGTTGAGCTGATCAATGACAGACAGTGATGCGCTTTACCGACGAGTGCAGGTGATAAAATAATACTACATTTTTCGTCGCAGTGTTTGTTTTGGAGCGGGCTCGTATCCAAAGACAGCGAGAGACTGTTTGGTTGGACAGACTGTCCATAAGAACAAGAGAAGAAACGGAGTTGAGAGCTGATTGACGTTTTCAGCTTTAATTAATAAGTGTTTTGATGCAGTGTGGCTGTATCGCGTGCGAGACTATTAGACTAATTTAAGATTTCAGTTGGAATACGTTTCGGGAGATAAGTTTCAGAACATTGCGTCTGATACAGAGACATTGGTCACGTGGGGAGGTGAATGGTGTTCGCTGCGGATCAGACAGGAGTTCTAAAGTGAAGTCTTCACGTCAGGCGAGTGTGTGACAGTGATTGACAGGCAGACCGTTGTTGTGAGGAATCAGCTGGGGAATTGAACAAAAGGTGTTTCCCTGCCATCCAGACTGCAACCTCCTCATGACTCATCTCATCTACTCCTGCTATTCCAGCAGACTGGTATTCTCTTTTATTTTCCATGGGACAGAGATATGTTAATTTAGTTCTACTGAACTTGATAGTAGAGTGACAAAGTCTGAGCCCTCATTAAGTGTATGATTGCTACAAAAATAAGATCATATCGTTAAACTACGGTTGAATAGTGTGACTGTGAACTGAGAAGGTGAATTACGATTTAATTTTGTTGTTGCATTTGAACTGTGAAGAAGGTGAATTACGATTCATTTTGTTATTGCATTTGAACTGTGAAAGAGGTGAATTCCAATCCATTTTGGTATATTGCATTTTTCAATTTATTTTGGGGCTCCCATATGTGTTTTCTATCCCCACAAATAACCAATTTTGAACAATCAGGCTTTCATATAATATAGGTGGTTTAATGGAAATTGCTCTCAGGAACAGCTCAACTGATTTTGTCCTCATCGTGATGTCATCAATGTCACCCTACTTTGTATAATTCCTCCTCTTCTACAGTCTGCAGTTCCAAATTTGCATTTCCACTTTGTTTACAATGTCCACCATTGTTGATTTTCTAAGCTGGCATGGAATGGAAACAAGCCTGGGTTTATCTAGCATCAGTATTATCAGTATTATAATGACTCGAATATTAAATAATCTGCATATCAGCACCCCCACCACCTCAGGACATTGTGGTACTGCAGCTAAAACTGCTTTCAAAGTCCAGAAAGAAATGACAAGGACTGCATATCTGAGTTGTGATTAAGGCTCAAACCATTAGAAATAACTTTGAGGGACATAGACAATATGATATTAAATATTAAAAGCAGTTTTAAAATGCACCCCACCTAGGATATGGGCACTAATGACACAGTGGAGAGAACTCGCCCCCCCAATGCCCACAGCGTCCCTGGCAAGAATCGAACAGCGGGACCTTCTAGCTGTAAGGCAACAGCAATACCGACTGCGCCACCGTGCCCCTTTCTCTCCCCCTTTTTCAACACCCTGCAGCTATCAAAGGGCACCAGCCTGTCGGCACCCGCCTGAGCAAGTTATGTCGGTTATCAAAGTTCAAATAGAAGTACCGACCTGGCGGCACAGCACTATCTACAACACGTTGTCGGCAACAGGCTATTTCAAACAAACATCTGCCACCGACGTCGGTGCTGTGGAGACCTAGCTTAAGTCTTTTCTGCTTTTCCAAACCACACTAATTAGTCCAGCAGATTAAGTCAATATTTCAGAAGAATCGTTCACTTTGTGGTACAAGTTTGTGGTACAAGTACCAAATTTGGCATTAACAATGCAACTATTTTAGAAAGGCCACCTGGAAAAGATGGCTGTCACATCAAATGAAAGGTTTTTCAGTGTAGAGCTTGAATGTCTGAACAGATTATAATGATCTAGTTATCAAAATGTATGTCTTTTGACGTGACAAATTAAATTCTGCCAATATAAATTCAATATGTCTTCCAGTTTTTAAGATGGCATTTTCGACAAACATCAGTTTGCTGTCGTAATTTGATCAGAAAATTAAGTTTCAACTAGATTTAGAGTAGTCCAAGGTCTAAGTCTTTTGATGTACATTACAATGTTGTAATCATTGTAAATTAGTTGACATTATTTTTTACAAGAGTGTCAAAGCATGACCAGGTGCAGACTGGTAACACCATTGCTGTGAGACTCAGCAATGGGGTTCAGTGTCGACTAGGAAGCTAAGTCACTCTTATAACAGTCACAACTGTTTTTAGTATCACCTTTTGGTCTGTTTGCAAATAATTCAGCCACAAACAACCTGACTCTGGATGATGTTTCATTCCTTCCTCTCATACTACAAGAAAAGATGATTAAAGCATTTGTAGCTGCTTACACATTTATTCAAGTTCCACATAGAACGTAGCATGTTACAATCTGGCTCTGTCAGCTCAGCTGCACTCGTGGTGACTCACACTGAAATCTGTCTGTGTGGAAACATGTAACAAAACCTAACAATCCTTGTTACAGATGACCAGAAGCCTAACTGCGATGCCCTGACCCTGGAGAATACCCGGCTGATGATTGAAAAGAACAACCTGAGGCAGGAGAAGACCCAGATTACCACCAACTACAACACCGTACTGAAGGAGAAAAATCTGCTTACCAGCAACTACAACACCGTACTGAGGGAGAAAAATCAGCTGACCAGCAACTATGACACCGTACTGAAGGAGAAAAATCAGTTGACGAGCAACTATGACACCTTAATGAGGGAAAAAAATCAGCTGACCAGCAACTATGACACCGTACTGAGGGAGAAAAATCTGCTTACCAGCAACTACAACACCGTACTGAGGGAGAAAAATCAGCTGACCAGCAACTATGACACCGTACTGAAGGAGAAAAATCAGTTGACCAGCAACTATGACACCTTAATGAGGGAAAAAAATCAGCTGACCAGCAACTATGACACCGTACTGAAGGAGAAAAATCAGCTGACCAGCAACTATGACACCGTACTGAAGTATAAAAATCAGTTGACCAGGAACTATGACACCTTAATGAGGGAAAAACATCAGCTGACCAGCAACTATGATTCCTTGATGAGGGAGAAGACCCACCTGAACACAAACTACAACGCCGTACTGAAGGAGAAGGCCCAGCTTACCATCAACTACCACACCCTGATGAGTGAAAAAAAACAGCTGGCTATCAACAACGACAATCAGACCCTGAACACAATCCAGTTAGAAAGTGAAGTAAACCAGCTGAAGAGAGCAGGTGAGAGATGTTGCAACCCTATTTAAGTTGTGTATTATTATAATGATATTTAATTTAGTATTAGGGATATAGAGGTAGAAAGTCTGAGTAAACTCCTCACTGCTGATTTATGACAACTATCATAAAACAACTAGAGAAAATGCTCCTCGGTGTCCACAAGGTCAGGTAGGTTAATGTGAAAGGGTTCCATTTCTTCTCATGCCTTTCATTGCAATTGGAGGCTGCATTCATGATTTGAGGCATTTTGTTACGAAAACGTGTTTTGCAAAAATCAACCTACTGGTAGCACTATAACAGGCCAATGTGAAAAGGGTGGGGTTTCTTCCTCTGCCTTGTGGGAATGTGCGTCTAAAATGTCACGTAAATGCTGTGTTCATGATCTGAGGCATTTTGTTGCAACCGGACCAATGCTACAAACTTTTGAAGCCAATCTTAGCCAATCAGGATGTAATATGGAACATCGGACGGATCTGTGTTGATCACCTGACTATAGAGATACTGTGTACCGATTTGGTGTTGTATGGATAAAATCTGTAGGAGTAATATAAAAAATGTGCCTCATGGTGACGCTATAAAAGGCCGTTCTGTAAAATGTGGGGCAGAGGTTCGGCTTTGGCATTTAGGGATTGGCTGGAAACAGACAGACGGACACTGTTCGGATTTTTGTCAAGCCTCATGTAATGCTTTGATCCCACCATAGGAAGTTCAACACACTAACTTAAACTATACGCACTCCGAAAGGGGAAAATTTGTCGTGGTAACTCTGGCAGTGAAAATTACTCAGCCACACAAATATTTGAATAATAATAATAATAATAATAATAATACAACAAATAATAATGTAACAAATACCGGTAACCTGCTTTTTGTTATGTATTAAACCAAAACTCATTCACTCACTATAACGTTGTGTACAGTTAGCCGACACGCGAGATGAGGCGTTAGCATTAGCCTCAATTAAAACCCAACACGGTGCTTGCAGGCAGATCATTTACTGTAACACACCAAAAGAAAACAAACCACATCATTAACATCACATAAACACATTGACTGTAAAGTTTAAACCATCATACATGAAAGGAATTCACGTTTGACTGAGGGGCTGCCATTGCATTTTATTTTTAAGCAGGGAATCAATAGCTTCAAATTGACATATTGGTTGTTCAGTTTGACCCACCAGTTTTGGAGATATGGCTTATAGAGTAATGTATTGCAGAAAACACAGAGTTGAGAAAACAAGCTTGAAAGGTTCACTTCTGTGGACTCTAACATTACACCTAGCTACATGTTTAAGCATGTGAAGAGTCTGCCTGTGATATTAAGTCATTTTGGATAAAAAAATAAATTCAAACTAGTTTTTCTCCTCTGGTGAAAAGCTGGAGTTTGCGTGATGGCAGGCTCTCAGTCAAATCTGGTCACAAATAGTCTTAGTGAAATAGTAAAATAATATCAACAGGAACTCGCCCATCCTCTTTTATTATAGGTGCCATATTTCATTTGATGTGAAATCTGTCTAGAGATGAGCTCAGAGGCTGCTGGAGAACCATTCTTCACTTCCATTACTGTCAAACTATTCCCTTCTTGCCTACACCACATGATATTTCTGGGCTCACTGATGCCAAGGAATTTCACACACAAACATATCTAACTATTGGGTACTTGAAGACTAGAACATATAGGGATATTGCATGTCAAAAGTACCAATATTTTATTGTGATAAAAATAAGGTGCCACACAGGCACACACATAACTGTACTACATTATTCGTCAATCATCATAATATTTCAGCTTTTGTTATTTTTTTTAACATTGAGTTTGAGTTTTTCAATATTTTGACACTCTCTTGTTCAGTTTGTTCAGTTTGACCCACCAGTTTGAGATATGGCTAAAGGTGGCCTTACACTAGCCGACTCTTTTCAATCTGAAATCTGATAGCACCACACACTACAGGATAATCGGAGCGGGGCAGAGCAAATATCAAACATGCTTGATGTTGATCGGGTCGATCCCGATCGCGCCCCGAGCAGATCGATTGAGTCGGGCACCCCCCGAGCGTCAAAAAATGCCCGAAAACAGGCTTGAAAGGTTCACTTCTGTGGACTCTAACATTACACCTAGCTACATGTTTAAGTGTGGTGACTGGCACACAAAACCCAGGAGTCAGAGGAACAATAGCCTATTCCAAGGCGTTTTTATTTAGAAAAGTAGAGGGACACTGATAGGGTTTCTCCAGCGATGATGATCTTAGTCTCTACCCCTAGGTGGGGCGGTTGGCCAGTTAGTCGCGGGACCTAGTCTCTGGACTGTACGGGGGAGAGGGGACGTTCAGTACCGATAGCTGAAACGGTCAGTAAATATTAGATCGAACAAGGTCTCTCTCAAGGCTGGGGTACTCGGGCAGCGATCCCGTCACTCCTTTTCCCCGCTCCGTATCAGTTCAGGTTCTCCTCTTCGTATTCCTTCGGGTTTTTGTGGTTGCGCTACAAGTGACAGGCGCGCTCCCAATGCGCGTGTAGCGTGCGCTCCGTATTAGCCTGGGGGGGAATAAGACAGAGGTGTCAGCATGACAGTTCACATAGTGGCATAGAATGACAGGTGAATTAGTGGTTCTCGACTCACCGCCCTAGCAGGCTCGTAACGTGCTTCCTCACCCCCCGGAGTGTGATCTGTTCTGAGGCAGAGAGGACTCAGTTTTGTACTGGCAGTCTCCCCTAATGGGCGAACACTGGTGACGCGCATCTCAGCTGGTCCAACAGGTGACGGGGGATATACCTGGCTTCCAAAACCACTCCCAGTGGTTGGTATGTCCCTCTCCTGTCTCTCTGCCTCTGCTGGCCTCCGGGGGTATTCTTACCTGGGCGGTGATTTACCATCGAGACACCACATAAGCTACATGTAAATTTCAGCTCTGACACATATTTCAGCCATGCTCTAGTATGTGAAGAGTCTGGCTGTGCAACTCATTTAAAAAAAAAATTCTCCTCCTCTGGAGTTTGCGCGATGGCATCAAATCGGGTCTCATATTATACAGATTTTGTTAAATTAAAACAATATATTTAAAAATACGATGACTCATTAAGATTGACGTTTTTTTAATAGTTTGACACTCTCTTCCATACATATATATATATATATATATATATATATTAGTGGTGGGCATAGATTCATTTTTTTAATCGCGATTAATCGCACTGCAATCCTGGAGTTAATCGTGATTAATCGCGATTAAAATGGCTCATTTGAACTCTGCCGAAGGCATTGAAAATATGTGTGCGCTACCTAAATAATGACCAGAAGTAAATCCTTGAACGGGCCACGTGGCCAATTAGACCAGGAGCCCTATTATAATTGGTAATGAAAATAATGTTCAATAAGATGTACGTGTGTTTAATAAATTGTTTATTATTCACTTAAACACGAATAACTTTACCATACAGGCAATTTGACACAGCTTTGTGACATGGCTTGAGTCCAACTTCTACCTCTCCTTCTTCCACCAGTCACTCAGACAGACCAGCTTGTTCACATTGTCTGGTGACAAGCTACATCTCTTCTTCTTTACAATGTGGGTGGCCTGCTAAAGAGAACAGTCTCTCGCATGGGACAGTTGTGGCAGGAGTCCCCAAGTACTTCTGGGCAATGGGGGCCATCTTACCGTACACAGCAGTGTGCTCCGACCACCACTTCAGAGGACACTGATCTAAACTGGCACAGGGCCCTACCTTGTACCTCTCTACAACATTATCTACTGGTGTATCGTCATCTGACTCCGACTCTGATCCCATCAGTAGCAGTAGGGCTGTCTTCTTTTGAGGTGGCTCTGGGTTCTCCTCCCTGGGCGGCTGCAGAGCAGGTTCTTCTGCCTTCACCAAGTCACTCAGCTTTCTCCACACTGGCTCCCTCTCTGCTTTGGGCAGGCATTTGAGATCCTTGAAGCGTGGGTCCAGAGCAGTGGCCACCTTTGATGAATAAAAAAAAAAAAGATTGATTGATGAAAATGTAACTTTCAAAATCCTCCATATTTCTTCATGACTCATTCATCTATAGACTGGCTTAACAGTCTATAATGGTCAGACAATACAGTTATCTTCTGGTCAGTGTCACATACCTTCAGCCATTCCAGGTTGGTTTTCTCCCTCCGCTGGTTGAGGTCCTTGGTGAAGGCAGTCTTGAAACTGTACGATGTAGGCAGGATCATCGTCGGAGATCTTCATTGCTCGCAGGAGATGACACAGGGCAGGTAAAACGACAGAGCAGGAGACATATTTTTCCCCACCAAGGAGCTCAGTGACGTACCTACACACACACACACACACACACATTAAGAGGGGTGAATTGACACCAAAAACGACGCCACAATGTCACAGCAGGACACGCGCGCACACACACACACACACACACACACACACACACACACACACACACACACACACACACACACACACACACACACAGAGAGAGCATAGCACACAGAGGACAGTGCACACACACACACACACACACATAGCACACACACACACACACAGAGCACACACACACACACAAACACACAGCACAGCCACACAAACAGAGCAGTGCACACACAGCACAGCCACACAAACAGAGAAGTGCACACACACACACACACACACACACACACACACACACACACACACACACACAGCACAGCCCCAAACACAGCGCACACACACACACAGAGCAGTGCACACAGCACAGATCAGCACAGCCACACACACACACACACAGCACAGCCACACAAACAGAGCAGTGCACACCACACACACACACACACACACACACACACACACACACACACACACACAACACACACACACACACACACACAGAGCAGTGCACACAGCACAGCACAGCTAGCCTGGTTAATAAACCAGACCGAATCAGCCGTTGGCAAAAAAAAGTTGCCTACCAGCGGATTACGGTCTGGCGAGGCTCAGTAGCACGCCTCTTTCCTACAGCAGAGAACAGGTCGGACCAATCGGGACACGGTATGCAATATAGGCGGGCTTTGGTACAGTGACGTTCAATGCTTGAGACCTTTGACTGACAGTAGCTCTGACCAATTGCGTCGAAGAAAAAATGTTCCCCGGGAAATGAAATCCAAGTGGAGCCAGCCCAGACTGATATACCGCGACAGTGTTGTGTGATATTAGTCTGGCTTATTAGCCAGGCTACAGCACAGCCACACACACACAGAGCACAGCACATCACAACACACACACACACACACACACACACACACACACACACACACACACACACACACACACACACACACACACACACACACACACACACACTTACTTGCATGGCTCCAGCAGTTTCTCCAGCTTTGCCAACTTCTCATATTCAGCATTTGTTGGGAGGGCCAGCTTGTGGGTCTGCTGAGCCAGCGTTGCGTGCCTGCGTCTCTGTTGCGCCTCAAACGCTCGATCATAGCTAGGGTTGAATTCCAGCGTGTTGGAACGTCTTGCACGAGTGACTCCTGGTCTTGTTCAAGGGATGCTTGCTGGGCATTCAGCTCGTCTGAGTTGGCCGGACTGTGTTTGAAATGTCCGACCACTTTTCGACACTTGGCCAGTACACCATCAAAACCACCATCCCGAAGTTCCATTACAATGGTTGGTTTTCCCGGAGCCATATGAGTGCTTGGCCCCGCAGCTTCGCTGTGCTTGTGCGCTAGGTGATACTTCAGACTCAAAGTACTCCTACAGTAAGCCATTTCTGCTTTGCACAGGGTGCAAATCACCTTGTTCCTGTCGAGGTTTCCATTGGGAAGCGTCTTGAAAATAAATTTGCCCTGGAGCAAACCCGGGTTAACAGCGTCCTCCATGCTTACGTTTGATGTGGCACGCCGCACTGTTAATTCATTTCACCCGTGTCCCTGTTAGGTTAGGACTCGTTACCGCCCCCCTCCCAGAGTAATTAATTTCACCTTGTCCCTGTTAGGTTAGGACTTGTTACATCCCCCCTCCCAGAGTAATTCGGCCAGGTAAAACTATCAAAGTGAAATTCATAGCTTGCTCGCTCTATGCAGACCCAGCTCAGACCCAACTTTGAGAATAGATTAACGGCGATATTTTTTTTTATCGCGCGATAAGAGTCTCGCGTTAACGCAGCACGTTAATGCCGATAACGGCCCAACATTAATATATATGTATATCCCCTAATGTCCAACCTTCTCCAACAGTCTCACCACCCACAGACCTGACAGTAGTGGAGGTCACCTCAGAGAGCGTGGAGCTGTCCTGGGCCAATGAGAGGACAGTGACAGAGTACCTAATCACCTACGTTCCCACGGCCCTCGGAGGGCTGGAGCTGGACATGCGTGTGCCTGGCGACCAGAAGTTAGCCACTATTCCGGGGCTGAAGCGTGGCATTGAGTACCTGATATTCGTCTATGCCGTCCTCGACAATAAGAAGAGTGTTCCTGTTATTGCCAAAGTGGAAACACGTAAGTCACAACTCTCGTGTGAATGTTGGCCATGTCAATGTTTACATTCTGGCAATCTGGGAACCCATTTCAGTAACACTTATTTTGAGGGGATATCCAGCTTTTAGTGTTTTTTCACAAACTTTGTCCTACACAAACATTAAATTCCCATTGACAATGAATGCAGAATGTAACGTCATAGTGTCTGAGCAAATAGGCATAGTGTCTATTTTCGTCCTACACAAACATTACATTCCTATTGACAATGGAGAATTTAGTGTCTATAGGCATAGTATAAATAATAATATAATAATAATATAAATATAGGCATAGTGTGTATTTTACGCCATGATGATCTACGATGATAATAATGCCCCTTACTTCACACAGGTGTGATTTTGAGGGGCACTAGCCCCTCCTATATACAGCTTTTTGTCCTTAACTCGTGTCACTTTAGCCATTGACAATGAAAGGATAATTTACATTTGACCAAATTGGCCTTTTGTGGCAACACAAACATTAAATGCTATTGACAACAATGAAAGGAGAATGTACGCCATATGTAGACGAGCAAATAGGCTATTTAGTCTAACACAAACATAATGTATTTGACAATGAATGGAGAATTTACATCATATGTGGACGAGCAATTTCACATAAATTCAGTTGTCATCTTACATGATCATGGTGAAAAGATGAGTTGTTGATAAGTTGACAAATTAATTCATGAAGAAGTATATTCATTTTTTTATTGGATGATGTACTACGACAAGAGCGCCCCTCTCTTCACACGTGTGTTTTTTTTTAAAACAGGAACTGAGTTTGTCTCCTCCCTTTTCTTAGTCCACTTCCTCCTGGGTGCTTCTGTGTTTATTATTATATGTTTAGGGCAGTGGTGCTGACCAGGGACAAATTAGCCATTGGGCCAGTTGGGCCGCGGCCCAGGGGCCCTTGGCTCTCAGGGGCCCTTCGCGGGAAACTGGACCGCGTCACGCAGTACTGGGTTTGAGGCCCTGACAAGGGCCCCTGGACCCGGCCTCAGCCACCCCCCAGGCTGGAGGTCCCCTACTGGGGACCCCTTAAAGTGGGCCCTTTGAGGACCAATTTCAAATGTGTGTGGACCCCTCCTCTGCTCTGTATTCTCGCTCGGTCTGAGCCTCAAACGCAACGCAGGCTCCTGGCGGCTGGGGCCCTACAGGCTGGGCGTCAAAGTGGGCCCTTTGTGGACCACTGCTCCACCGTACTGTGAAGCAGTGGTCCTCAAGGGGCCCACTTTGAGAGGTCCCATTGAGGAGGGGCCACAGGGGAGCCTCAAACGCAGCGCAGGGTCCCCTGCAAAATATTAATATGTTGTTGCCTCAAAATGCTCAAATATATTATGAATAATTAAATATTGTGATTTGTTTTGTGCAGCACCAAAAACTGTATAGGCTATCACTTGACTTTAAATAAATCATGTCATAATTGTTGAGAAAATTACATATTTTGTATTTCCCTTATTGGCCTTGGGCCTTTAGTGAAATTAAATGAAAATTATTTGTTATCATTAATGCAGTAGAATCTCAAAATCAAGCTGTTAAGCTTGACATACTAAGGTGATTTTATTTTGATATACCTGCCTGCTACCTAGTACTACCGTCTACACTAACACTACCTGTCCTCATGTGACCCCTACATCCTGTGTTTTGTCCAATCAGATTTGTGACTGATTGAGGCGGGCGTTTTTCAATTTGGTTTGTTTACGTCAACGCATCAACGTGACATTGTGTGGGCTACTGATATCTGGCAATTTTGTTTTGTGAGATTTGAGACAGACAATATGCCGGCGAGCGGTTCTTTCAAGAGGAAAGCAAAGAAGATTAAGGATGCGAAGACGGCTAAATTACTGAAAAAGGTTCCATTGATTTCAAACTTCTTTCTTAAACCACCACATGAAGACGCAGACAGCGACGAGACAGGTGATGCTGCTGCTGCTGGGACTAGCACTGATGCTAATGCTAACGTCAACCAGGGCGAGGCAGCAAGTGGTGAAACTGAAGTTGTGGAAAATGTTAGCGGCCAAAAGCAAAACTCCTCGTCCTCAGAGGATCCCTCAGAGTCTGAGCAGGAAGAAGACGAGCCTGGCCCTGAAGAAGAAGAGGATATCACCATTTTAACATCCGAAAATGAGGAAGAATTACAACTTTCAGTGGTGGGGCTCCAGGCGGCGGAGCTGGGCGGAGCTGCTGCTGCTGCCCCCGAGCCAACAGCACCAGTGCCCCAGGCTAGTAACCAACCAGGTGGATTGGACCCGCAACAAGTGGACATGGACTGGGATGAAGAAGAGCAGCAGGACCATGATGATCCGGATTCCTGGTGTGAGACCGTCACTGACCCTGCATTGTGGCCGATTAATATAAATGACAAAGCCAAGTCCATTCTTGTTTTAAGAGGAGCCGTTCCATTCCAAAACAGAAGCGATAAATATCCAGCTTCAATGAGAGGACGTGATGACGGGGAGGGTGTTTGTAGGAGTTTTACGAATGGGCTACTGAGTTGTTCTTTGCCGAATGGACAAGCTGTGTCTAGACACTGGTTAATTTATTCCCCATCGACGGGCTGCGTTTATTGTTTTGCTTGCAAAATATTTAAAAAAAAGCCCAATCATTTTGCTGCTGGTTTTGATGACTGGAAACATTCAAAGTGCATTAAGGATCACGAGGGAAGCACAGAGCATAGAGAGTGCATGTTGTCATTACACCAGCGCTCCGAGGCCGCGGGTAGAATTGACACAAAGCTTGTCAATCAAATCGATGGAGAAAGGCAGTATTGGAGGCAGGTATTAAGACGAGTTGTGGCTGTGATCAAGTTTTTGGGGTTGAGGGGGCTTGCATTCAGGGGGGATGATGAGCTTCTAGGCTCACCTCATAATGGAAATGATCTGGGTTTCCTGGAGGTTATGGCAGACTTTGACCCATTCTTAAGTGAACACATCAAAAAGTATGGAGGTAAAGGAAAAGGCACGGTTTCATATTTATCATCCACGATCTGCGATGAGTTTATACAGCTAATGGGAGAGAGAACAAAACAAGAAATCGCCGATGAAATTAAAGACGCCAAGTACTTTTCTGTAATTGTTGATTCAACCCCAGACCTCGCTCACGTGGATCAATTGACCTTCATTTTCAGATTTGTAAACAAAAATGGACTCATAGTTGAGCATAGGAGAGCTTGGCTAATGTTGTTGTTGCTATGGTGGAGAGTCTGGGACTGGACCTGTCTAACTGTAGGGGCCAGTCGTATGACAATGCAAGCAACATGTCTGGAAAGTACAATGGAGTGCAGGCTCACCTTAAACGTAAAAACCCATTGATCCATTTTGTACCGTGTGCAGCACATTCTTTAAATTTAGTTGGTGTCAACACTGTAGAAAACAGCAGCCCAGAAGTTGGACATTTTTTTGATCTGGTACAATCGCTGTATACATTTTGTTCATTGTCCACACACAGATGGGGGAGGGTTTTCCGTGACACAAATGTCAAGCTGACACTGAAATCATTATCGTCTACGAGGTGGAGCGCACGGGCAGACTCCAGAAAGGCACTGTGGATGCATTACGCACAGTTGAAAGAGGCATTTAAAAGCATCTCCAAAGATATGGATGAGAATCGTGCAACACGAGGCCTCTGCACTCTGTGCCAAACTGAACACATTGGAGATGGCATTCATGGCCTATTTTTGGGACACAATATTGGAGAGGTTTCAATACACAAGTGTGCAGTTACAGAGGCATGACATTCACATAGCCACAGCCTCGGCACTGCTGCACGATTTTGTGGCAGCACAACGAGACCTGTTTGATGTATTTGAAGAGAAAGCAAAGCAGGTTGTTGGTGTCTCGCAGTCCTACAAACATGACACCCAGCGCGCAAAGAGACACGCAAAACCATGTTCGATGAAAGCGCAGAGCCAGATGTGGTACTTTCTGGAAAGGAGAAGTTTCGTATAGAAACATTCAATATTATAATTGACAAACTAGTGTCCTGTCTAAACGATCGTTCAACCTCCTACACAGAGTTGACTGAGCTATTTGGTGCTCTTTTTGCAAAAGAGCCCAGAGACATAATTTCAAAATCTAAGACGCTCTTAGAGGCATATCCACAGGATTTGCACACAGAGGATGACATGAAGGTGGCAAATGAACTGATACAGTACAGATCATTTATGACAGGAGAAGAGGACAAGAGCCCAAGTAAAATGCTTCAAATAATGTTGGATTGTAAAAAATAATTTGGAAACAGCATTCCCGAATGTTTATATTGCACTCCGACTTTTCCTGACACTACTACTAGTGTAGTAGTGTCACTACTGTGAGGGAGACCGCTCATTCTCCAAATTGGCCAGAATTAAGAACGAACTGAGGATGAGGATGACACAGCAACGACTAAACCCGCTTTCACTTCTGGCTATTGAATCTGAAGTCGTCAGAACATTGGATTTTAATGGACTAGTGGATGAATTTTCGGGTCGGAAGTCGAGAAAGAGACTCCTATAAAGGTAGTACACATGTTTATTTCTCTATGCTGGTTTTGCCTATTTGAGTGTGGATTGTGTATTCTCATACATGTGTTTCATTGCAATTTGCCTGTCACATAGCTGTGGTTGTTTTGTTGGTATGAAAGCCAAAAGGGCATGGCTCTGTTTTGGCACAGTCTAGATTGCTTTTTGTTTGAGGATTTGTGAAAAATAAATAAACTCAGATCTGCGCACAATCAATGTATTTATTTTTGTACATTTTGTTTGAGGATTTGTGACACACGTTACTGTACAGCAGAGAGGCAGTTTGCTTTTCTTTATTGTAATAATAATAAGTATCTGGTGGTGGTAATTAATTTTGCATAGGCTTTAGGGCCTAATAGGCCTATTTAGATTCCTATTTGCTTTTCTTTATTATAATAAGTTTGGCGCAGCGCGTGGCACTGTGCTTGTTGTATAATCTGGTGGTAATTAATTTAGCATATAGGCTTTAGGGCCTGTAAAATAGCTCGAACCAGTGCTGATTATTTCGTTAGGACCCACTACAGTGGTGTTCGATACGAACTTAACCGCGATGTGGAAACCTCTACTTCAATGCTCTACGAGTTGCTTAGCCATTAGCCAGTTATTCTGTCTCATCTAGAAGACTCGTACCCAAGGTAATACAAGCCATTCAAGGTATATGGGTTGTAAAGCCAGATACCTTGATTCGTATATGTTGACCTGTTGGAAATACCGCGTGCGTTGCCTGGAATCTCAGCTTTAGAAGCCATGGGAGCCGCCTTTTATTCTGTGCAAGTCTAGTGTTACGATGATGTCACCACTGTGTATATCCATCTTTGGAGTTTCTACATTAATCTGATGTCAGCGCTGGATAGCGCTGTTGTCTCCATATATGGGACTATGGGTTATCCCATATATGGAACTCTAAGTGAAAGCCTTCGCAACAGGGCCTATTAGGCCTATTTAGAGGCCTATTTGCTTTTTTATTGTAATAAGTTTGGCGCAGCGCGTGGCACTGTGCTTCTTGTATCTGAAGTTAATTAATTTAGCATAGGCGTTAGGGCCTATTTGCTTTTATTTATTGTAATAATACCAGTTTGGCATGTGGCACTGTGCTGTGCTTCTTGTATCTTGACGGTGATTAATTTAGTAGAGAGGCAGTAGCACTGTAGCATATTTGCTTGTCTTTATTGTAATAAGCAGTTGGCAGAGAGTGCTTCTTTATATCAATTGATAGTGTGTGGTGGTAATATCCTACTTTGCAAGTTTGCAACCTTGGTTATTTTTACTGTGGCGTATGGTGCATTATTCTTACGGTGCATTATTACCTTATGTAAATCCTGTACGATAAAATGTCTACAGGTGCTTTCTTGACCCGCACATGATCAAGCATGCTGCTTGCCTTATCGCGCACCGGTGCACAGTCGCGCACTGTATTTTGTGTTCTCATCTGTGCGCTGTGCAAATTGCTCCTGCAAATGTGTTATATAGGACCTTTATGCCTATTCTATTGTGTTCTGATAGGCAGCCGGCCGGCCCGTTGTACTGGCCGTTGATTGTGTTCATTTTAAATCAAAACGATAATAAAAACCTGATCAATTTCGCGCAGGGGGGGGCCCTCAAAAATGATCGGCCCAGGGGCCTTTGACGGGCTAATCCGTCCCTGGTGCTGACAGATTAATCTGTGAGAGATTAACCTGCTGGTAAAGTTGGATTCTTAGAAAGTTTATTTTCTTCTTGGCCAAGTAAGTATTTGCAAGCATTTCAATCAGTCCGTCCGTCCGTCACACCAGGTAAAGTTGTCTGGGAGTCATCAGATTGTTATGTATTTCACACTACAAGAGTCTTTAAAAAAAAAAATCGGCTGTCATTATAATATCTTGGTGGCTTTCACACTAAACGATTGATCGCCGACAAGGCATCACACACTGCAAGACTTCACCAAGATATGATCCAGACCCGATACATGTAGGCTACATAATTTGTTTTTTATTACAATTAATTTTGACATGTGCGAGACACAGGACGTCTCTCTGTCTCGCTCTCTCTCTGACCCCCCCCCCTCTCTCTCTCTCTCTGACCCCTCTCTATGACCCCCCCCCCCCTCTCTCTCTCTCTCTCTCTCTGTCTCTCTCTATCTCTCTCTCTCTCTCTGACCCCCCTCTCTCTGACCCCCCCCCTCTCTCTCTCTCTCTCTCTCTCTCTGACCCCTCTCTCTGACCCCCCCCCCCTCTCTCTCTCTCTCTCTCTCTCTCTCTCTGTCTCTGTCTCTGTCTCTGTTTCTATCTCTGTCTCTCTCTGTCTCTCTCTCTGTCTCTCTCTTTCTCTTCTCTCTTTCTCTTTGTCTCTCAATCTCTCTCTCTCTCTCTCTCTCTCTCTCTCTCTGACCCCTCTCTCTGACCCACCCCCCCCCCCTCTCTCTCTCTCTGTCTCTCTCTCTCTCTCTCTCTGACCCCTCTCTCTGACCCCCCCCCCCCCTCTCTCTCTCTCTCTCTGTCTCTCTCTCTCTCTGTCTCTGTCTCTGTCTGTCTCTCTCTCTCTCTCTGACCCCTCTCTGACCCCCCCCCCCCCTCTCTCTGTCTCTCTCACTCTTGCCAAAAAAAGGAGACCTGGCGCTACTAAAGAACTGGGGACCTGTTGCACTACTTTGCACAGACTATAAGATACTATCCAAGGCCTTGTCGAACAGACTTAAAGACTATATGGAGCTACTTGTACACATGGACCAGACCTACTGTATTCCAGGAAGAACAATTACAGACAATCTCTTTCTCGTTAGAGATGCTTTAGACATCTGTAACTTACAGGAGATTGATATTGGGGTGATATCTATTGACCAGCAAAAGGCTTTCGACATGGTACACCATGATTTTTTGTTTTCCACCTTAAGGGCTTTTGGGTTTGGGCAAGGTTTCGTGTCATGGGTGAAACTTTTGTACAGTGAAACTTCATGTATGGTGAAGGTAAGAGGAGGGCTTAGTAGGCCAATACAGATAAAACGAGGTATAAAACAGGGCTGTCCACTCTCCGGTATGCTCTACAGTCTCTCTATCGAACCTCTTTTGTGTAGACTGCGGAGTAAGTTATCTGGGCTCTGCCTCCCGGGTGTACAACATAGCCCTCCTATATCTGTGTCTGCTTATGCAGATGATGTCACAATTTTTGTTAAAAACCAGGAAGACATTCAGCACTTAGTCTCAAGTTTAGAGCTATATGGGAAGGCTGCCTCAGCTAAGGTAAACTGGGGTAAAAGTGAAGCCCTACTGGTGGGAACATGGACAGCAAGCACAGCTCCCAGTCTGCCGGGAGGTCTTCAATGGGGAAGAGGGGGGATGAAATTATTTGGAGTTTTTCTGGGGACAGATGAGTTTAAGAACAACAATTGGGAGGGTCTAGTGGAGAAGGTGTGTGCCAGGTTGTCTAAATGGAAATGGTTGCTACCCCAGCTGTCATATAGGGGCAGAGCTTTGGTTGTAAACAACTTGGTCGCCTCGATGCTCTGGCACCGGTTAAGTGTCCTGCCCCCACCTGGGAGCATGGTGCGGGATATACAGCGGATCCTGGTGGATTTTTTCTGGACTGGCCAACACTGGATAAGAGCGGCTGCCTTATATTTGCCAGTGCATGAAGGGGGACAAGGCCTTATCGACATTGCTTCCAGAATCATGGCCTATAGGCTTAAAACAGCGCAGAGGCTACTGTATGACTGTGGGCATAAATGGTTGGACACAGCACAGCTGATCCTGAAGAGAGCTGGTCGCCTTGGATACAGCAAGCCGTTGTTCCTCTGCAAGCTGGAGGAAGTCGACCTCACTGGGATTACCCCTTTCTACA
>NC_136794.1:5000-20000 GCF_951216825.1 Electrona antarctica
ATAGCCAAGTTGACAATTGTCATAATATTCCCAGTAGCCTATTGGACATAATTAACTGCGTCACTTCAGAGGATCGCTGCTACTTTGATTCAGAAGATGTTTACTCACCCCTGGAAATTGCTGGAAACCATTAGAATGTTGAAAATGGAACATTATCAGCCAATTAACTTGAGTTACATAAATCCTTTATTTCGGCGACTAGACTATTAGTGCGTTCTCTGACACGGTCGTCTCAATAATCCACGGCGCCGCGGCCATATAGTGGCATTTTTCTTTTTCCTTTTTTTCTCTTTTTTTTCACTCGGGCTTTTTCGGGTTTTCGGGCCTGACATTATGGTAATTGTTAGGGTCGGGCCGGGCCTCGGGCCGACCCAGTTAGGGTAGGGTAGGGCCGGGCCTTAATTTTCAGGCCCGATGAGAACTCTAATTCTGATGGCTTCTGTAAATTACCACGGCTCTCTCCACGGCCAGCTGTAACTCTCCTTGCTCTAGCGCTGCGACTGCCACGCTCTTGCCCACAAGGAAGGTCTATGAACCAGTAAAAAGAAAAAAAAGTCTTATAAAATCACATTTTTGTAGGCCTAAATCAACCATGCAATGCATTGTGAGCTTGTAGAGCTTCATCTTTTAGCCTGCTTGTTTTTACACACTTTATACTCTGAGAAACTGAGATATGAAATGATAAACACGAGTGTTATTCTGAAGGCTTCCTTACCGAGGCCACGAGGTTGTCCAGTTAAAAAAATAACTCATCACGCATAGATACAGTAAAACGCATGCTAGTCATTGATCTCAAACAAGTTCACCTGATCTAAATCAACATTGAATTGTCTCATAGCAGCCAAGTGACAAAAAATTAAATATACAGAAAGAGTCCATTTTGTTCATGCTTTACCTGCCACACGAGATGAGACGACATACTGCTGGTCATCAAGAGCGTCACCATCACTCGCGTCACCATCACTCGCGCTGAAATCTGAAAAAGTATCATCATCATCGTCATCATCGTCATTTTCCTCTATCGCCAAGTTTTGTTCAATAACTCGCTACTAGTAATGTGAAATAATCATAATCATCGGCGTGGTATTATGACGTATACATGTTCCATCCTAAATAAATAATTATGACGTTTGCTGTATGACTCGGATCATTTTTATAGCCTAGCATAACGTATACATGTTCCATCCTAAATAAATAACTATGACGTTTGCTGAATGACTGATCATTTTTATAGCCTAGCATAACGTATACATGTTCCATCCTAAACGTTTGCTAGTAATGTGAAATCATCATCATCGTCGTTGTGGTGTTATGACGTATACACTATTCCATCCTAAATAAATAATTATAATGTTTGCTGAATGACTCGGATCATTTTTATAGCCTAGCATCGCTGGGCTTGGCTGGGTTAGCCGTTAGCTCCTTCCCCAAAGAGATCGCCTCTTGTGGGGTTGGGAAGAGAGGCCTATCCAAGCCCCGGGCTGGTAGTTTAGCTACCCAGAGATCAGGCTTTGTTGATTTTTTGTGGGGACTAGTCCGTATTTTTTGTGGGCTAGCTAGCCACAAAAAATACGGGCTAGTCCGTCGGGTAGCCACACAGCAACCAGCGAGAATAAAATTATGATCTTACCCACTCAACAGATGGGGAAAAAAAGTAATGGAATACCGGTAGCTACCCGCTCGACAAAGCCTGATCTCTGGGTAGCTAAACTACCAGCCCGGGGCTTGGAGAGGCCTCTCTTCCCACCCCCACAAGAGGCGATCTCGCCGGGGAAGGAGCTAACGGCTAACCCAGCCAAGCCCAGCGATGCTTGGCTATAAAAATGATCCGAGTCATTCAGCAAACATTATAATTATTTATTTAGGATGGAATCGTGTATACGTCATAACACCACAACGACGATGATGATGATTTCACATTACTAGCAAACGTTTAGGATGGAATCATGTATACGTTATGCTAGGCTATAAAAATGATCCGAGTCATTCAGCAAACAATGATTTATTTTCCCCGGCGAGATCGCCTCTTGTGGGGGTGGGAAGAGAGGCCTCTCCAAGCCCCGGGCTGGTAGTTTAGCTACCCAGAGATCAGGCTTTGTCGAGCGGGTAGCTACCGGTATTCCATTACTTTTTTCCCCCATCTGTTGAGTGGGTAAGGAGCCGGGGAAGGAGCCAACGGCTAACCCAGCCAAGCCCAGCAATGCTAGGCTATAAAAATCTGAGTCATTCAGCAAACATTATAATTATTTATTTAGGATGGAACATGTATACTATGCTAGGCTATAAAAATTATCCGAGTCATTCAGCAAACATTATAATTATTTATTTAGGATGGAATAGTGTATACGTCATAACACCGATGATTATTACGACGATGATTATTATCACATTACGTTAGGTTGGATATACGTTATATACGATGATATATATGATAATGATATATTAGCTTAACAGTAACGCTGCCCCGGTTGCTTTTCCGCTGCCTAGTGGGTGACCACTCGTCCCCCGAGCAAAACGGAGTGGATTGCGAGGTTGAGTCAGGGTACTCCTGCTCAGCCCGACGCCAGTTTACCTTGGCCTTCTTAGCAGCCAGTCTTCCACCCTGCCTGCGCGGGCGGTGTCCTGTAGAGCTATCAGGCGAAGGCTCCTGCGCGGCCGGGACAAAGCTACTGCAATCCGGGCACTCACCACCGGACCGCTGCTGAGGACTGGGTGACGGGCCTCCTCCAGGGGTCCCAGGCTCCTGGGCGTCGGGGAAGCTACTGCGATCCGGGCTCTCACCACCGGTCTCTTCGTCCGAACCAGACATCTCCGAAGAGGTCTCTTCAACCAAGGCGTTTCTGACACAGAACCGGAGAGACTCCATTGTTCTCTGTCTCAATCCGCCCGGAACGGAGGAATCGCCTCAGCCTCTAGCGGAGCCGCGCCCTCGGACAGGAGCTCTTCCACGGCCGGAGGAGCGGCCTCGGGCGACAGGGTCTCCACGATCCGCGGAGCGCCCACGGGAGACGGGAGTTTTGCCTTGCGGCTTCTTTGGCGCCATGATGGCTCAAAGAAGACTAACAAGACGAGACAAACAGTGAACACTAAACTAAAACTATACAAACGACACTGAACTAAACTAAATAACCTAAACGATCTAAACACTAAGACTACAAGACGAGACAACACTAAACTAGACTAGACGAACAAACGGGAACGACACTGACTGACTAAACAAAACTAACTGACTGAACTAAACGAGCAAACTAAGCTAAGACTATGTGTGTGTGTGTGTGTGTGTGTGTGTGTGTGTGTGTGTGTGTGTGTGTGTGTGTGTACTATACTACTACTATTACTACTATGCTACTACTATACTATATACCTAAAACGCTGATCAAACTCTCTATCGCTATTTTGTCTCTACCAAACTCCAACACTCCTCCGCTTTATCCGTACCTACTCGCACAGAGGAAAATGGAGGGGGGGTGGGGTTTTTATGGGCTGCTGTGTTGATCACGTGATATCTGGCCTTTCTCATATGAACCAGGTGTCGGATCTAAACGGGGCTGGTGCGGAAGAGCGCCCTCTAGTGGATTTTCAAAAAACATGCTCGTCCTGAGCGTTGAGCGTTACTATTTAATAGGACGGTGAACTTCGTTCTGGGCGTTGAGGGTGTTAATAGTGCCATATGTTGACCACACACGGAACCAGTAATTAGAATATATCTTCCCTCTGAATCAAGTATTTGGTTTTCAAATATGAAAGGAATCTGCTTGTCAATAAGGATAGCGACTCCTCTACTATTAGATTTAAAGGAGGAGAAAACTTGCCCGACCCAGCCCTGTTTGAGTTTTAAGTGCTCTATTGAAGTCATATGGGTTTCTTGTAATAATGCTATATAGGCTTTGTATTTTTTAAGATGTGTTAGAACTGTGTTACGCTTAATAGGGTGACCCAAGCCTCTTACATTCCAAGATATTATATTTAATTTAGACATAGTACTTGGAGTAGAGTTAGCTTAAATCTTGCAGCTGCTTTATAGAGATGGGGCCTGTCATTACGATTACCTCTAGTAAAACCTGATGTGTAAGGGTCAATGCCCACCTGAGGATGCACACAACTGTAATATTTACATTCATCTTCATCAGAATACCACTTGGAGTTAAATGAATTTAAATACAAGACAACTTTGGGGTAGTGAGTAAAAGCAAACAATAAACTAAACAACAACACTGAACAAATTACACAACACAGACACGCAGACATACAGTAATTAATGGTGTCAAGTAACACCATAATAATCATTCTAAGGGGCTATGCCTCAGTACTCGGGAGGGGGGGGGGGAAACCTTGAGTTTAATATCTATAGCACGTGGCTATGTGCCTATAGCGCTCCATATGGCAGGTAGTGTGCTTAATAGGCCTATGCGTGCAGATCAATTTAGTTCCCTTTTTTTTTTTTTTTTGTGATGGCAATAATAGTAGTTAGAAGAAAAGGTGATAATAGTAGCTCAAATTAAAGTAGAAAATGAAAATGGGTGGCCACCAAAGGAGAGAATCTAGCCTCACAGCAAAAATAAGTAGAACTTAAAAGTAGCCTGTAAACCCAAAAGTAGGTCTAGTATACAACATAATGAAACCAGGCGTCAGGGCCACCTTCAAGTATGGCTTAAATTAAGTTTTTCCAAGTTCACATTTCAGAGCTCTAGTTTGTTCACGTTCACAAACCAGAGCTCTCGTTATTATTTCTTAAACATTTTAATATTAACAGGCCAAAATCACTCAAGCGAGATACATTACTAAAGAGTAATAATAAGTAGCATTACTCATCTCATGTGGGGTTAAAGTGTTGGACAATACTTTTAATTATCATAGTTAAACGAAGGAACAAATCGAGTAACACAAATGTATGTTTCGATATACTCTGCACACAGGTGTATGTAAAATGAAATGTAAAACCAGACGGACCAAAAGGGTCCATTTGGTTACACTCACTCCCTGGCCAGAACGCACAGCATGAGAGAATAGCTGAACTCGTAGGCCTTAATAAGCGCAAGAAGACTAAAGGAAAGCAGACAGTTGAGCTAGAAAGTAAAAGCTTGAATCATTCAAATACCCACTCAAATAAATATTAATAGTGAATCAAATAATCTGCTCGATCCTTAGCGCAATCGTCGTAAAATTGATCGACGTGGTATAAATAGAACCAAACTAACTAATCATGAACCAACAAACCAAACAAACATAATAATAAACAAACAACCATTCTTGCACTTGCGGATCGGGGCATATTTGCCCGGATTTCCATGCCTCGCCGTCTTCCTCCCCACTCGGGCACTGGCAGGCTGTTGCTAAGAATTAAGTTGTTAAATCAACTAAACTTACCCCATCGAAGTGACAGGGAAACCACAGACAACGGACATATTATCGGCTAATCAATAACACGGGAGGCCATCGTAAATTACGCGGAAGGATGAAAAATAGATTTATTCAAGAAATTAGGTTACAGAAATAGTGAGAAAATATAGAAGGCAGTGAAAAACAGAGTCCTCACTCCTAACGATCTAACTCCCTATTCTTGTTATCTGTAAAAAGGGAGATAAAGCTGAGAGGCGCGCATGGAAGGATCTCACTGAACAAAGGCGCATTCATACTTTTAACACCTCGGTTCTCAAAAGCGTTATGTTTAGAGTTACACCCCGTCCAGGCGTGCTCATAGCAAGGGGCACGAGCGAACACGTCCGTGGACACGCATCTGTCCAGTGTGAACGCGTAAAGGGTTACTTCAGTTAATTTCTGGCCAAGCAAGGTCAACAGCGTGAACGCGCAAAGGGTTACTTCTGTTCATTTTCAACCTGTAATGTCTGCTGCTATAGGAGAAACACAATAATGCAATAATGTAATGGATGCATACATTGAAGAAGACAGAGACAGATTAACCCATCAACTGCCTTGCAAAAAACACTGTTTCATGAGTATAATACATGTGGGGTCAGAACACATCATTTAAAACAATATTACAGTACAAAGTCATGTGCATTCTATCACACCAGCATAACATATGTCCTCGTTAGTCGTTACTGATTACGCGCCGAATGGAGGTCTAGGGGCCAATTGGGACGTCACTGGTTCGGCACTCACAACATTTTCTAACTTTTTCGGATTTTCTGACTTGATCTGGCCTGTTAACATAGACCTGGTTGCTTGTTTCTCTCTCACAGTCACGAAATGTGGTCAAAGCTGGTGGTCAAAGCTTCCTAGCGGTGTTTGTTGTGATGCATGGATGATGGTTTAGCTTAGCACACAACAGCTAGCAGCCAGGCAGCAAGCTGCTACCATGGATAACAGTATTTAGCGCAATTTTATGTCCCAGGATATGGACTTATGGCTCCATCGCTGCCTCTTTCTTTCAGTATAAAGTAGAACTTTAACGTGTTGCTGTTAAGCTGTTTACCGTTGAATGAAATAGACTCCCATGTGTTACGTGTCGTAAAAAGGCCTCATGCTTTCACTTGGTAGTTCATTGATTACTCTTTTTATATCAAGAAAGTACATAGATCGTAATTTTACTGCGCATGTGTTGTTGTGAGGACAAAAGCTGTATATAGGTGGGGCTAGCGCCCCTCCAATATACAGCTGCAATAAGGGCCTTTCTCGGCTCCACCCCTCTCCCATTGTTTATATTGTGTTTAGTTTCCAAGATGGCCGCAGCACCAGGAGGGGGTGGGGCGGGGATGAGCGGGCAGGGTCGACATATGCCCTTACTGGGCTGCATTCAAAACACTTGCCTTGTGTCTCACACCTGACTTTTGTCTGAACACAGCTTTGATGGATGTGTTCTGCTGCGGCCATCTTGGAAACTAAATACAATATAAACAATTGGAGAGGGGTGGGGCCGAGAAAGGCCCTTATTGGCCAAGCGGTCACGTGTCACGCTGGGCACTCGGAGTGCCGTGTCTTTAAATCCCAGTACCTGTCAGTCCAGTGAATCGAGGCAACACTGCTCTTGTCCGTTGTGGGTCTTGCCTCCAGCCGACTGTGTTATTTTCGTTATGTGTTTTCGTTAAGGTTCTGATTGCTTTACCCATTCTGTGTGTTCCGTTGAGCTCCCTTCGGGAAGGAGTTGGTAAGCTTAAGTTGTAGTTGTTTTCCGTTGTTGTTTGTTAGGGATTTCAGTCAGTTTGTTTCATTTGTTCATTCATGAGCGGTGTCTGTCCTCCCTTTAATATGTTGCGGGCGGTTGAGAAGCCCCTAGACAGGTTTTTCATGACCCGCAGGTTATGTGATAATAATCTGACTCGGCCCAGCCCGTCCCGGAGCACCACATCGATTTTCACAACTCGACCTGGCCCGCAACCCGCCATCATTAAATGCACATCAAATATGTCTTTGAACGCGGCTTTTATTTGTCAAAAAGGTGCTTCTAAACTGTCTTAAAGGCTAATAATATCACTGGCAAGCACGCATAGTCACGGGTGTTCCGACCACCGCATCGCATCGATGCCATTCATTTGTCACACACGTAGCGACATGGCAGATTGAGAGGAGACAGAGAGGTTGAGGGGAGAGAAGAAAGACTCACCCGTGAGTCGCAGACATAGCCTACATTATAACAACAGGACTGTCACTGCACAGACGCTGAAAGAAAACGCCACTAAAGACCTGAGAAAAACTATTTGAAAACGTTTGCGTTGTCCAACTTGTCCTCCTTGCACTTATACACTCCACACACACGTGCGCGCAAACAAACAAACACACACACACACACACACGCTGAACGGCTGAAGAAAGGGACTGCTGGTGGTTATACAATATTTCACTCGCTCTGGAGTGAGTCAGAAGACTCAGTCCATCAGTCCAACCATTTACTGATGACTTAAGTAGACATGAAACACAACTCACCACTGTTCAAGGACGCACAGGGAAAAGGTTAAAGATGGAGTGCCGTGTTTTTTTCCATCCTTAAACATGATCATCAGGTGTTATTGCTATATAAGGAGGTATAGTTTTTTCAAAAAAGTGTACAGTATTTGTTAAAATGATGGTTTTTTGTGGACACACCCACCAGTTCATTAGGTATGCATGAGTTTAACCTTAGCACCACCCACCTGATCCAGTCCCTCCACCTCCTCCTTTAAGACCACCCACTTGTCCTAGTCCCTCCCCCTCCTTATAAAAGGACAGCCCATGGCTCTGCCCTTTTGTTTACAAAATGACAAATTGGTGTCTGTAATGTAACAAATGTTGTGAATGTTAGAAGTTAACACTTCCCATATTTCTGAGATGTCGGATAAGCACCATTATGCACTTATACTGCCACCATTTATCCATGTATAGGCCTATCCACGCATCCATACCATATCAGACCTGTTTTTTCTGATTTGTTTTAATCATTTATTTATTTCCTCCAATTATTTTGACCCTATTGTCACAATCAGCTCATCTCATCATCAAATTAAATCATAGTTTAACAGCAGAAACAATTAGATTGATAGATAATTTAGCATGAATAATTAGCCAATATACTGTAGGTTATTAATTTCCTCCAGCTAAGCACCCAGGCATTGAAACTGTCTTGGAGCTCTGCCCTAGGCACATGATGCTCTGGACAGAAGACTCTCCACTCTTCTATTGCTCTGATCAAACTCAATTTACAACATGAATATGCCGTTCCTTCTGACTGCATTGAGTTTCAGCAAAAGCAAAACCTTGTATTGTATAAGTATTATTAGGACCTACATATTGACTACAACAGCCAACAAGAATGCACACAATAGTAATACGTCACACTATCAGTGTTTATATCATTGGCCCGTTTGACTGTCAAGGGTTCAGCCTCCAGGAAGAAACCCTAAATACAAAGTTATTACACCATTTCACATAAAAACAACTACAGGGTGTCTAATGAAGTACTGTCACCTCATAAACACATGAAAAACTGGAAAACTACACAAATTGTGGCACTCCATCTTTAAAAAAAAAGGTTTAACAGAATGTCCGTTGTGGTGAGAAAAGTTGACAATGATAATTGTGTGTGGCGGCGGCGTGTGTGGACGTGCCTGCGGTGCTGTTTGGGGATTAATTGGAGAGAGGAGATATCAACCAGCACAGCAACACAACAATCCGGTAGGCTGCGCAAATTTCATCCCAGGACTCGTGGCAACAATAATCATTTGTAAAAATCACAGTATACATTATTTAACCCGCCCCAACCCGCCCCGCCAGTAAAGTTAAAATATCTTGACTCGGCTCAGCCCGCCCTGCGGTTAACCCGCGGGACCTGCGGGTTACAGGTCGGCCCGTGCAACACTAGTATCAATTGGTCCGTAACAGTTTGCCTGTTATCTCTCCTATGGTACCAACATTATTTAGTTTTGGGTCTGCAAGGCTAAATCTCATCAAATCCGTCCGTGGCTCAAATGCTGAATGGGCCTCGATATGAAAAGGGTTGAAAACCCCTGGGCTACAGTATCAGAGGCCTGACATAGGCTAATACAGGTATGTGAGGGTGGAATCGGCCCCTCAACCGTACCATATTGACCCCTCAGTCAAGACTGCCAGTTAAAAAACAAGAAATGACCCGATTTATCAGCTTGCATTCCATTCTCTGCATATTGTACCTTAGTGGGGCTTTCTGTAGTCACGTTGGAAGTCTCTAGTGATGGTGCTGTGGGGGTGAGGACTTAGGGCTTAGTATCCCATTCGCTGTGGGGCTTAAAGTGTCCCATTGGCCATATATGGCTAGTCTCCCATTGGTTTAGAGGCCAGCCAATCATGAAAATCTCGCCACTACATCGCTACTAGACCACGTGACTACTAGACCACGTGACTAGACTAGAAAGTCTTATCATTGATATCATTGATGAAAAGAAAAAACCTTCTGGTACGTTTTAATTAATAGCTTTTTGGCGCCAAGCCTTCCTCGGGCATGTTAAGAAAGTGGTCAGTGTTGTGTGTACCAGGATAGACGGACAGACATGACAAGGACTTCAGCTGCTGCTATAGGTCAAATGAAATTTTAAAAAAATCCAGACCCCCGTACTTACGCACTTACAACTCAGCTATTTGTTGGACTGGTGATTACAAATCTTCAAAATGTTTGTATGTGGACCGAATCCATGCAAAAACTACTTGCATGTGTTGAAAGTGGAAACTTCCATCATGTTCAATACGAAAATACAAAAATAAAATAAAGACAAGCTTACATGTCATGTATTTTATTTGAGGTTCACATATAGGCCTCAGTCAACCAAATGATGAAGAAACATTGTCTGTTTAATTAAAGACAATGAAGATATTCTGGCTGTTCCTCCGACTCCAAGTCTTCCTGGAGGAAGTAAGGAAACACATTAGTACGTAATTAGTACGTAATTTTTTCACATAAGGATTATTTTAAATTATTATTTCCGTTCTCAAAAATGTCACAGATCTATCTATACGGACTGTAAAGTATCAAATGCCTTAGAGGTGATGATAAAAAAAATTAAATGTAGAATAAATGCTCACTTATAATCAATAGGAGGATCACGAGCCATGATATAATGCCACATCACATCCCGGCATCCCTGCAAGTACATGAATAAATACATTCAATAATAGACAACGACATCAACAACAACAATAGTAATACAACTGAGCTGAGGGGTTGCCACATCACGGGGGGGGGGGTTCAATAAGCTGCCTGGCTACCTGGCTGACACATGGGCGCCTGCTTAAAGCTTACATTCGGGTGTAGACCTTTTGTTAACGTAAAAGCAGTTTTGGCCATTCTAGCTATAGTTCTTCACGGAATTCAGCAATATGGTAGAGGGCCGTGAGGATCCCTCAGCAACTGAAGCAGCACACCAAACGTGCTGATGCAGTAGCGTGACTAGCCATCCCTCCATCTCGACTTGAATAATAATTGTGTTTACAAACACGCAACCATGCTGTACTTATGGGCGTTGCTCAGAGCGTGAAACCTGAGGACAAAGACATTCCAAAGACCAATCGAAACCTTGTATGCAAATCTCGGAACTGCTCCTCTCCGCCCCAAAACAGTGGTAAAGTTTGCCGAAAAAACAAGCATACTTTGACTTATAAATGTATACATGAAATGAAAACCGTTTTAAAAAACTGATTAAAAAAATTGAGCAATTTGCGTGAAATGTTCTACACACAATCGATTATCACCATCAGTTTACATTGATTTTCTTTGTACAAAAAATATAGCTGCAAGCAGTGATAACAGGCACTTTGAACAGGCATAACTCATGCCTCTTCTGTCTGTCTGTCTTTCTGTTGTCTTTCTGTCTGTCTATACCGTATATTAGTATAGTATATTTATTATTGTCTCCACCAGGTCGAAGGCATGGGAAGAGTATGTTTTGCATTCCAATGGGTGATTGAGCGTCGCACTCTACGTGCAATGGCCATCAGGTCTGGTGTTTGTCCTCTCTCTTTTCTCAGTGTTTTCAAATGGATTTTTATACGACGGGAAAACTTGGAATTCCCCTCTCGTGTACCAGTGGCACGTGTCCCGCGGACCGGCACCGGTCCGCATACCGGTGGTTGGGAACCTCTGCTTTAGAGCACCACCAGGAGGCCTACTTTTGTAAAACACGTTTTTTGACATTACTACAAAAATCCCGCAAATCATTACGGATCTGTCCGATATTTCTTTTTCTAGTTATTATTGTTGGTTGTTTACTTTATGTCATATGGTAGGCATGTGATCCTGGCAGATGGCTTAATGTATGGTTGGAAATTACATCTTCTCTTGCCGTTGCACTTCCTGTGAACATAGAAACAATGGAATGAGAAGTGGCTATAACTGATGTGAACTTCATAGTAGTCATATAAATACCAGACAAAAATGTGTATGATGTTAAAGGTGCACTATAGGTGATGTATTTAGCTCTGTATTCGCATAGTAAAGGTCCCTGCACACAGAGCACGTTTTTCGGATTTTTTGCTGCGTTTCTCCATTCGTTTTCCGAAAAATGCGTCCAGTGTGCAACCACCTTAAACTCTTTAGTAAACAGAGAAATTATGTTAATGAATACTATAACATTAAAGCTGATACATGGGTACTCTCTCATGAAATTGGCAATCCGCCTAATAATGTATTTTCTGTTTACTAAAGAGCTGGAGAGAAGGGGAGACCCCTATGTGACCTGGTGTCCAACTATTTCTATGCATTCGATGTATTACGTGTTTTTCATTGAAAAATGACTTACTTTGACCAGACATGCCATATCTTTCTAAAGTTAGCTGGCATGTCATTCACATGCCTCCACCCACGGTAGTTGGTTCGTGGGACCACATGAAGCCTCCGACCGCTTGCTGTAGGAAATCATAAGACAGACATACAGACAGACAGACAGACCTTTGAAGTTGTATGTCTGCCATTTTCATAAAAGGGACATGAATTGCATAGTGGAGATTTTACTTACCGCAGTGATACCATCCATTGTCTTTCTTAGCTGAAATTGAAAAGAGCGTCCTTTTTACAGCATGAATGTCTCATTCACTCACACACATACAGTACGCACGCACACACACAAACTCTCTCTCTCTCTCTCTCTCTCTGCAATTCGAAACTGGCCCCCGTAAAATCTGAATCCCCCCCCCACCGCGCCTCCCCCCTTTTCCCCTCACTGTATATGTTTCTTTTTCCCTTTTTCCCTCCATTATGATGAATTCCTGTACTGTTCTTTGTCTATATAGAAGTGTCTATTTGTACGTCTCTAAATGTTTTGATGAATTGAACATGGTGGACCCTGTTGTAAACAAGTGTAATGCTTAATTGGGTCGTCCACTCACAGTTAACAGCCTTTGTATTGAGTTTGTGCTTGAAATGTACTGTAATTCTGCAAACTGTTAATACAATTTTCAATCAATCAATCTCTCTCTCATGCAAACACCCCATACTGTGACATGGTTGTGTGTGTGTGTGTGTGTGTGTGTGTGTGTGTGTGCGTGCGTGTGTGCGTGCGTGCGTGCGTGCGTGCGTGCGTGCGTGCGTGCGTGTGTGCGTGCGTGTCTGTGTGTGCTTTGCGTGGACATACTCAGGTGTGTGCATTTGAAACTGAGTTTCACGCAGAAGTGACCCTTGGTCAAGGCGGTACTACAACCGCCTTGTTTGGCCAGCCATCTGGAATTCAAATGACACCTCTCGAACCAGTTACACCTGACAGGAAGGACAGAATGTGACAAATAAGACATTGTGAGGGAAAATGTTTCTGGTCCTCAAAGGACGAAAATGGTTGTTTCATGGCATTGGAACAATGTCTTCTAAATCATGGCAGCTTTCTGAAAACCCTATTTTTCTGTCAGTGGTTCTCAAAGTTCTTCATGTCAAGGACCCCAGAAAATTATCTGTATTTGGCCAACGACCGCTATCTGAAAATATGTTGTTCCAGGGACCAACCCCTTATACATACAAAGCAGGTTACTCTACAAGTACTGCACTGACATGTCTTACTGATTACTGATTGGTTCAAACAGATTGACATGAAGTCAGTCGTTGGGGTGGTGCTCTTGGATTTCAGCACAGCCTTTGACCTTATAGATCATTAGCTACTACTCATGAAACTATCAGCATATGGATTCAAAGATTTGATATATTGAAGGGCTATTTAGTGAACAGGAAACAATGTGTTATGTTCAATGGTTCCCTTTCAAAGATTGAGACACTTAAGTGTGGAATTCCACAGGGAAGCTGTCTTGGCCCCCTTCTTTACTCTATTTTTGTAAATGATATGCCACATGTATTACAATATGTAGGTATGGGGATTTATGCGGATGACACGACTATGTATGCATCGTCAGAGAGTATTGACCACGTCAATGAGGTGCTTCAACTAGAGTTAAACCTGGTTTCTGGATGGATTATGGAAAATAAGCTGAAGTTGAATGTCTTAAAAGCTAAATGTATTGTAATTGGTTCTAAATATGCTATCAGGACAGATCAGAAATTAAGCCTCTCTTTGCAGGGTGCTGCGATTGAACAGGTTAAAGAAGTTAAACTGTTAGGTCATTATTGACCAAACACTGTCATGGTCCACACAGATCAATAATACAATGGGTGAGGATGGGTAATGGCATCTATGCCATTAGAAGGAGTGCTCATCTGCTAACTAATACAACAATCAGACTAGTCATACTATCTCTAGTTCTGTCAAATCTGGACTACTGTCCGGTTATCTGGTCTAGTGCATCAAAGCAAGAACATAGTAAACTTCAGCTTGCTCAGAACAGGGCAGCAAGACTAGCACTTAATTGCTCTGTCAGGACTAGTGTGGATGCTATGCATGCAAGGCTATCATGGATGATGGTGAATGAAATACTGGCATACAGCCTTATTCTGTTTTTAAAGAATGTACATTCCTCACAGAAACCCTTCAGTTTGTTTCTACAGTTATTACCTGCAAATGAAAGACATGATTACAATACTAGACATGCACTAAATGCCGGTCACTTTACTTTTCCTCTGCCCAAAACCAATGCACTTAAAGGTGTAGTGAAACGGAAATGGTGGACATTTATTGTGAAGTTTCAAGTTGAAACACCGCTATGAAGTTTCTGAACCAATCAGAGCGTCGCATCCCTTCAGGGGATGGGACGGTAGCTAGGGGCCGTAGCTATGCTGCTGCTATGCTACGCAGGACAGCGTGTGGATGTTTGTTTACAAATCAGATAGTCGTCCAGCTTTACCAGTTTACTCTTATGTGGCTTATTTCTACCCTATAATGTTTTCAGATACATTTTTTAGCGTGATGATTAAGTTGAAACCGAGTAATACACTCCCTGGATGTTATCTTGAATGGGAATAAAAACGGAAGATGTCTGTAATCAGTAGCAGCTGTGCAGCCTGTGCTGGACGGATGCAGAGATATGGGGAATTAAACGGGTGAGCTTCATTTTTATTGGCTTTTATCGATGTTGGCCTCGACACGTCATCACGCAGCACGTTTTTGTTTTCAGGAAGTAATACAAAATATATTTTTATGGACGTTTGATATAAAAACACACAAA